>NC_135787.1:150092500-150437500 GCF_051106095.1 Pogona vitticeps | reverse complement strand
ATAGTAGATATTTGGCAATACAGGGTCAAATGAGGGAAGAAGATTACACATTACTAAATGTCTATGCACCAAACATGAACCAAGGAGAATTTTATAAAACCGTGCCTAAAGAGATGGAGAAGGTTAGAAAGTGATATGTGATTATGGCAGGAGATTTCAATATGGTTTTGGATAAGGTAAAGCAGTGGTTCTTAACCTTTGTTACTCGGATGTTTTTGAACTGCAACTCCCAGAAACCCCAGCCAGCACAGTTGGTGGTGAAGGCTTCTGGGAGTTGCAGTCCAAAACTCCTGAGTAACCCAAGGTTAAGAACCAGTGAGGTAAAGGACAAATCTGTATGTAAAAAAAGATGATTTGAATAAAAGAAGTACCCTCTTGAGTAAGATATTGAAAGCTACAGATTTAAAAGATATATGGAGAGAATATAAGGGGAATGAAAGAAGGATTACATATTATTTTTCTGTACATAATAGTTATTCAAGAATAGACTTTATGTTTATATCACAAAATTTAATATCAAAAGTAACAGATACAAATATTAATGTGATAAAAATAATGGATCATGGGTTGATGATGATCGAGATGAAAGTTAGGAAAAACTATCAAGAAGCTAGAAAATGGAGAATAGATTTTAATATTTTTCAGTACATAGATATACAGTGGACCCTTGACTTACAGACGGCTTGACTTACAGACTTTTTGAGTTACAGACTTCTCTGGCCGCAAAATTTAGGTTTGACTTGCAGACTGAGATTTGACTTACAGACCAGAAAAAAACCAAAATGGAACAAAAACGGCCTGTTACGGGATTAATCGGTTTTCAATGCACTGTAGGTCAATGGAGACTTGACTTACAGACTTTTTGACTTGAGAACCGCCTTCCAATACGGATTAAGTTCTCAAGTCAAGACCCCACTGTAGTGGATAGAGTTAAGAAAGAATGGATGGAAATATGGTCAATTAATGAAGCAGGTGGGAGTAAAATAGGAGTGTTATGGGACAAAATGAAATAAATTATGAGAGAAATTGCTGTAAGAGAATTGTGTAGAATAAAAAAACTGAGAGAAGAATATATATAAATTCAAAGCTACTAGCTAGGATAGCTCAAACTAAAAGATCAAAAAATATAATTGGCGTGATCAAAGATAAATCAGGAAAGAATTGTAGCTTAATGAAGGAAAAATTAAAGATACTACAAGAATTTTATCAAAACTTATATAAAGGTAAATAGTAAGAAAGAAGATATAGAAAATTATATTATAGAAAATGTTAAGAGTAAATTACTAGAGAATGATAGAAGAGAATTACAAAAAGAGATAAACGATGAAGAGATTATAGAGACCATCAACAAACTAAAAATTTTGAAAAAAATAACTAAATTACACGTAAATTGGCAAAAATCTGAAATAATGTTGTTTAATCATAATAAAATAGAACAAGAAAGGTTTCCTGATAAATATGATTTTAAGATATGTAAAACAGTTAAATATTTAGGTATAGATTTAGTAAAAGATACTCAAAAGATAAAGGAACATAATTATAATAAACTAAAAGAAGAAATTAAAAAGAGATTAGAGGAATATGCTAATTTAAAACTTTCTTGGCTTGGAAGGGTTGCATTGATAAAAATGAAAATTTTGCCAAAAATTAAAAATTTTTTAGAATGTTACCAATACAGCTAACATAGGTTGATTTTAAATTTTGGCAAGGAATGATTCATAAATACTGTAATGAAGGGAAGAGAGCCAGAATTTTAAAAAAAGGATTCGTATAAATAAAACAATGAAAAAAAGGTGGTATACGTATACCAAACAGAAAAAATTACAGTGGTGCCTCGCTTAACGAGCACCCTGTTTAACGACAAAACCACTTAGCGATGACGATTTTGCGATCGAGAAAAGCGATCGCATTGCGACGTTTTAAATAGGAAAAAATTGCTTTGCGATGATCGGTAATCTGTTTCGCTTACCGATTATCACATAGCGATCTTTTTCCTACAGCTGATTGGCGGTTCCAAAATGGCCACTGGAAAAAAAACATGGCCGCCTGCTGTGTTTAGGGACGGATTCCTCACATACCGGGCAGCGAAAATGGCTGCCGTATGGAGGATTTTCGCTTAAAGGTACGTTTTAAGCCCATAGGAATGCATTGAAGGGGTTTCAATGCATTCCTATGGGCTTTTTATAATCACTTAGCGATGTTTTCCGTTAGCAGCGATTTTTGCTGCACCGATTAACATCGCTAAGCGAGGCACCACTGTATTATCTGGCTAATCAGTTGAGGTTTATTGGGGAAATTATATATAATCCAGAAAGTTTAATTTGGTGGGAAATGGAATCATCAGAATTACAGGAAGATACTGAAAAATATTTATTTGGTAAAATCAAGAAATATAAAATAAGTGAAATTAATAACCCGTTTTTAAAGACAATGTTAAACACCTAGTATAAGTATAGAAAGAATTTATGACTGTTTAATTCTCCATTAGGACTACTCACTGAAATAGAGAATTTTCCTGTCAATATGAAAGTTTATGTAGAATTGTTTAAAGAAAAAAAGTGATTAGATTAAAAGACTGGTTGTATAAAATGTGATCAAAAGATCAAATGAAACAAATCCTTCAGAATAAGAATATTTCATGGTTGAACTGTTTGCAATTAGAAAGATGGACTAATGAATGGGTAAAGAAATATAATAATGGCAGAGAATTTACGAAGGATGAACAATTTCTATTATCATATGAAGATATTCAGATGATTGATTCCGTAAAGGGAGCAGCGAGTAAAATTTATAGATTCCTGCTTGACTTAGAAGAAGAAGAGAGTGAAAAAGAAGGACTGAAGTCAGTGTAGGAACAAGATTTAGGAAAAAGAATAAATGATGAAGAATGGAGGATGATGTGGGTAAATATTTGGGTAAATTTTGGGGTAAATTCTTCTCATGAATCCTGTAAGATCCTGCCTCGTGGTTGAGATACTAGAGTATCATGGCACAGTGGTTAAACTGCAGTATTGTAGTCAAAACACTGCTCACAAGCTGCATTTGATCTCAACAGATTCAGGTAGCTAGCTCTAGGCTGATGCAGTCTTCCATCCTTCCCTGGTCAGTAAATAGAGTACCCAGCTTGATGGAGTGGGGCAATGTGTAGCCCGCATAATGAAATTGTAAGCCACCCAGAGAGTGCTTTAAGCACTATGGAGTGGTATATAAGCAACAGACTTTTGCTTTTTAGAACAAACACTCCCGTAGATTCAGAAGCAGTGCACAAGTGAGTGAAAAAGATGAGCTTTTCTGCTTTCACACAAAGAAGTAAAACCCACCTCAAAAAAACAACAACAAAAAAAAGCCTGCTAAGAGTTGAAATATGAATAGCATAGTTACAACTGTTGGCAGAATACCTTGTGCACCGCAGCTAATTCTGCTACATGCACAATCTGTCAGATATGAGAATAGCCAACAGCAGGGAAAAGCAGTCTAACTGAAAAGCAATAATTTTGTCAGCAAAGAAAATAATATATTACCAAAATGTATAAATATAAAGCTACATAGGCTTTAGAAATCTCATGGAATGTTCACAAGCCAATGATGAAAAGATCTTGAAAAACTGAAGTCCCTTGAGGTTAAATGCATAAAAATACATTAAAATGTTGTGCTGGTTTGTTATTATACTTATACTATTTGATTATATTGTTTCATTTCTTTTCAGGAAACACCCTAGCGTGTTAAGAATACTCAAATATTAAGAAAACTTCTATTTTCTTTTCAAGTTATTAGCACACAATATATATCATTCCTAGTGTACTTCCAGATGTTTCCACTGATACTTTGCTATGGCTTCTGTCAATATCTGTGGAAGACCCAATGACACAAAAATAGTTCTACTTTCAGATTCATGAATTCTGATATTGTTTCATAGTAAATACTGTAAATTTAAGGGGTAGTTTTAGTGAACTCATCATTACCCAAAATGGCCGCCGGGACACCCAAAATGGCCACCAGAACATGGGGAAACATAAGAGAATGGTGAGTTTTGGGTCCATTTGGAACGCATTAAACTTCGTTCCAATGGGTTTTCCCGTTCTGCTTAACGATGTTTCCCCATAGTGAAGGTTAATCCGGAACGGATTAACCTCGCTATGCGGGGCACCACTGTACAGCAATTCCCTTTGCCTGCCCAGCCCGGAATAAGAGTTGAGACACAGGTGTTGGATAAAACTAGAGCCACAACTTTATTAAACTATTTAAACATTGATTTCCCCTTACCGCAAGGGGGGCTACTGTAGTGCGAAAATCATCCTCTGAGTCCGGTGTACCATTTACCACCGGATCAGGCCACCAACGGGCGAGTTCCTATTACTGAAGCACACCGACCTCTGTCTAGCATGTCTTCAGCCACTCCACTGCAGGAATCCCTCCACTGTTTCAGTCACCAAGCCTTGTGACCCCAGGTGCACTGCTGCCCGGGAGATTCCTTTAGTTCCCATTCTCCTTCATATAACTCCTTGTTCAACCAATCAGGGAGATGGGATGACTGATACCCTCCTCAGGTGTCCCAATGGAACTCACCAAAACTCTTTTATTTTTTGCACTACCAACCCTTGCAACCTAATTAGTGTGTCCTCCTAATATTACCTAATAACCAGGAAGTAAGAATTGTATGGGTGAAAACACACGTGTTTCCTATCACATGTCAATTGTGGAGACAAGTCAAAAAATCCCATCTGGCCCGCAAGCGACCAGCTACTCTCATTCTTACTTACAAGGGTGAGTGGGTGGTCCATGATGTCCTGCCGCCAAAAGAGGTTGTGCAGTGGGGAGGGGAGAGCCAGCTTAATAAATGCTCCTAGCTCAACCCCTCCCCTTCAGCCTCTATGTAGACTGCCTGAGCTCATCTGGGTGGGCAGGCACAGTGCAACTGCGGCAGTAGCTTTGCGCCATGCGGAGCGGATCTTCTATGTACAGTGGGGTCTTGACTTGAGAACTTAATTCGTATTGGAAGGCGGTTCTCAAGTCAAAAAGTTCTCAGGTCAAATCTGCATTTCCCGTAGGAATGCATTGAAAATCATTTGATCCGTATCTGCTCTTTTCCGTCCATAGAAACTAATGGGAAGCTGCTATTCTGCCTTCGACCACTAGAGAGGGATATTTTGTTTCTTTTTTTCTTAGGTCAAGAAAGGTTCAGGGAAGGCAGGGAAAGTACAGTTCAGGCAGTACCAGGCAGTCTGAAGACTGTCTCCAATCCACTCTCTAAATGCTGGGAGGAGTGAGGAAGCAGACAGGCACCCTTTTCACTGGCCAACAGTTAACTGAAAGTTCAAATTTTGCAGTTTCCCTGCCTCCCACGTGGTTTTTTTCAGTTCTTAACTCAAATCTAAGTATGTAAGTCAAGTCAATATTTTCCTATGAGAGTGGTTCTTAAGTCAAAATGTTCTTAACTCAAGCCGTTCTTAAGTCAAGACCCCACTGTACTTGTGTTGTGAAAAATACTCATGTTACATGTCATGTTTTAAGGCAATTTCCAGTAGAAAAAGCTAAACTATCTCCACATTACATAATCTATGATGCAGCTTTGTGAACTGATTTAAACCAGGTTTCCACAACTGTGACCCTCTTTATGCCTGAAAAAGGAACTTCCCATCAGCCTCAGTCAACATCACTCACGGTGAAAGGGCCCTGGGAGTGATGTTGGCCCAAAAACTAGCGGAGAACCACAGCTGCCCACTCGTGAGTTAAACTGTCTTGGCATTTTCCAACAAGGGCCCATGTGTGCACAGTCTTGTTAAGCTCCATAAAAGCCAGCTGAGCACTTGGAAGTACATGAATCTAGCACAAACGGTCAGAAGCAAATGAAACAGTAATAGGGGGAAGGAAATATTCCAGGAACACACACTCAGCCTCTTCTCCTTCATGGTGCAAAACAATGGAGCATCAATTACCTGGAGTAGGTGAACTTCATGGTTCAGAAGAACACTACAAAATCCACAAGATTCACAGAACTCCAGACACTGTGGTGACGCATTTACTAATTAAGTTAAGCAAACTTAATTCAGAGGAAAAATGAACAACAAAGTATTTGGCTCTCCTTCCTACCCTGACATGAGGGAAACCTTCTGGTATAAATTAGAGCAGTTGCTGCTTAATTCTGAAAGCTTTGATTGTATTAATTTCTAAAGTATATGATCTACATTTCTGCCTCAAACAGATCCCCTCTTAGCAATGTCAAGCTCCAGCAACACACTACACAGGATGAAGGAAGAGATTACCAGCTAGAGAAACCAAGATTGCCAAACTTCTTCGGCTTCCCTTTTTTTTCAGGCAGGCATTTTTAAGCAAAAAAAGAAGCACCTTGGACATTGTTCCCAATTATACCCCTCTTTCCACCTAACATGGATCAGGCATTATGTAATAAAGATGCACACAAAAACCCACACAATCATGAAATGTACTTCCCGGTCTTATCTGAATCATAAGCACCTTATTTGCTTTCACTGTCGCAGTGCTTATAAATGATGCATAATAGACTCTAGAGATACAAACTGATGTTACAAAATGTAATTGTATCTCTCAGTGGTAAACCCTTTACCGTTTAATCATTTCCAAAAAAATATCCTTTGTGCTTTAGTCAGAGTAATTCTATAAAGATGGAAGACTCTGATTAGATTGTTACTATTTTAGTATCAAGTTTGCTTTTAAAAAAAATACCTAGAGCAGGGATTACTGTTTTATAAACTGTTCCTTGCTCCTTCTCTAGCAAAAGCTCCATGATGGCCGCCTTAAATCTTGCAAAGGATTATTCTTTCTATAAAAGAGATTCACAGAGCTTAACTCTCAGTTCTCTATTCTCAAATCATCAGCAAAACCATCTACTTTACCCTAATGAGGACTCTAGTCTCTGAACTAGAAAAAAATCTGTTGCTAGGCAACACAATGACATCAGCAACCTGTAACATTTTCACAGAAATATATGAAACTAGCAGCTGTCGCAGCTTCTCTCACTTATGCTAACAACAGTTTAAAAGCTCCCGTCATCTCATTCTTCTACTACCTAAAGCAACTTAGATATCAGAATCACATCTGAACCGTTTTGCTATTCCTTTCCCCCGAGTCAGTGTAATAAACGGCAGTTATACAAGGAGAGAGAGAGAGAGATGAGAAAACTATTGAGCTTAAATTGTAGAAACAGGTGATACTTAGCTCACACAAACACAATCTTTAAAATGTAAGATAGTATGGATATAGTAAATCTGATTTCAAAATTGTAAGACATGAGTGTGATATCATCTTCAGGGGATAAAGGTGGCTGCTACCCGTGAAGCTTTAGAAACCTAAGTACATGTTCACTTTGAACAACTAGCTCAGGGCAGAATTCTATCGCTAGGAAAGTTAAAAACAGAAAATCTGTGTGGGGGTGGGGGGGGTTCAAAGCACATTCACTGTGTTGCCTCCCTTCTGTTTACCACTTAGCCCATCCTGCTAAAATTCTCTGCAGAAAGAAAAATACACACATAAAGTGAGGAACACATGAAAATGCATTAGACCAGAGATTAGAAAAGTTGAAACAGCGTACTTTACTACAGCTCCCAGAATATTTCAACCAGTATTGCCAGTTCTGAGAGGTGTAACTGGAAAAACTTTAAGCACCTCTGAATCCACCTGGGTCTCATCTCCATTCACTGACAGCAACTCTCCAGGGTTTTAGGCAGTGGTCTTGCCCAGCCATACCCCAACATACAAGGGACAGAATGTGGGGCTGATAACCTCCAATGCATGTTCCTGCGGCTGAGCTATAGCCCATCTATGAAGTGAATGAAATAATGAACTATTTGATGTAATGGCAAAGTATGTCCAAGAAGTATAAACCAGATAATGGGAGCATACTTGAGCCAACTGCAAGCAAAATTATCAATACAACTACATATTTGTCTTGCACTTTTAATTACATATTTGGAGCTTCCCACAGGACTATTCCTGCACCTTCTCATTTTGCCATTCATTGTGTTTCCTACACAGAGGAGATACACTCATTTCTATAACATGTGATGTATCAGTCTTTTGTTCTCCAGTAGAATATTAGCTGGGTAATTCCAAACACCTAAATAAACAAAACAGCCCAATTCTGTGAGAATAGAATGTACAAGTTTAAGAAAGGAAGCAAAAAACAAACACAAACAAACAAACAAAAGCAGTAAGATAATGAGTTAAAACCATAACCATGTCATCTTTTTCCAAGCAAGAAACACATTTCAACTATCCACTTGTGTATAGAGAAATTATGTATGGAGAACTCCTGTACATTAGGTGGCTTGAAGTACAAACTTCAATCAGGAAATTGCACAGAACTTACCAGTTTGCCACCAATGATCCAACACTGGTACCTTGAAGATTTTTTTGCACCATTCCAATGTATCCACATCACACCTTTCACCAGCGACAAACAGTGTTCGGAACCTACATTAAATAGGATTATTTTCAGCATTAATTCCCAACAAAGGGAACTACACAAAAATTGTCACTGTTGTATGCTTGCTCATAAACACTACGGAGTTTATTCTATATTCCCCAGAAAGGTTCTTGCATCCTTTGCCCATTGTTGAGAAACAACCACTCCCTGTGGCTGAAATCTAGCAGTAAGCTGCAACTAGAGTAGTGCCACTGAATCAATGGAAGAGGAGATGACTCACCAAATTCCCATAGTTGCAACTTAGTGCTGGATTTCAGCCACTGTTTATTAAGAGAATTGTGGTGAGAGAACTTTAGCTGCACTGTTCCTTAATTTCTAAGGAGACATGACGAATCTGTCACCCTTCAGATGTTGGTAGACTGGAATTCTAATTAATCCTAGCCTAAATATCTAGCTAATGGGATGGTTGATGGGAGCAGCAGTCCAACAGCATCTTGAGGCTCATATATTTCCCATGCATCTTATAAAGTTTATTCTAGATGAGTAGCCCTGTTATTCTGTTGGGAAAAAGGAACAAATAGTCCTTATTTGTTGTATATTTTCCTGCAATTTCTGATTGAAACAGTACACTGTTTTCACTAAAGGTTGAACATCCTTGATGACTAATAGATATACAAGCATAAGCCATTGTGAACTAGAATATACTCCTTCTAGTCTGTAAATGCAACAAGGGATGTTACACTTGCCCCTTGGAAAGACTAACACATCCCTGTGCTGCCATTCCTGGAAGAGATGAGAGGAATCTATTACCAAGTGGGTACTCTCTGTCAGAGCAGCAGTGAGATACAATTTTCAGTTAAAACACAAGATCTCCTAAGGCAGTTGTTCACTTCTACCTGCTCAGGGGGGAGACAAGAGCAGACATGCTGGATGCTTGCTTTAAAAAGCCACATCAAATCCTGGGAGTTCAATAATCAGAACTGGGCCAGCAACAGATAAAAGTGTGGAAAATGTGTGAGGGAGTGCTTTGTAAATGGCAGAGGGCAGTTGCAAGCCATAAAGAGAACTGAGTTAATGGGCAAACCAGATGACACGTAGGAAAATCTGTCACATAAAGTGGCTGAAGAAAACAGACAAGGCCAGAAGTTAGGTCTGCAACTTAAGAGTCATCAATGAATTAGTTAGGGGAGCACCCATGAAATATATGCTTGTCTTGCAGACTAGAACATACCAGGTTTAATGTGATTAACGGTGTGCCCATATGCTGCTATTCTAGCTTTTGTGGATTGCACAGCCTGCTAAGTTTAGTTTAATTCAAGTGGAAGAAAAGCACACTGCTCCTGCCCACTTTCACCACCTACAGAAGCCAATTGCTCTCCTTTACTATGGCATTTTACCAGCACATCCTTGTCTGTGTCAAACAGAACGATTCCATCTGTCTTTTGGAAGCTATACAAAATTCTTCTTATTTTTCCTATTTCAACAACCAGAGATGTTGCAAAATCTTTAATATAAACTACAAAACAGTTAAATCAGTTGTAACAGATCCAAAGTCCTCATTTAATTCATTCAAATTACATTTTATTTGATGACATGGGATCTTTGCTGTGCTAACAGTACTGTAAAACATATAGTCATAACCGAAAAAAGTCACTAGAACATCATGTTACACGTTATCTGATAGATTTCTGGTCCATGTATTACAGTTCAACCTCCTATTTCATTATCACCTAAAAGCACAAGTGCAAGAATAGCTATTCTACGGGGCAATCCTGTGCTTACTTAATCTAAAGTAAACCACACTGAGTTCAGCAGGACTGACTCCCAAGCAAATATGTATACAGGATTACAGCTTTATTCTTTAAAAGAAACCAAGCTGTGGCAGTAGTTGTCATTGTGGTTGTGACTGTTGCTGTTGCTCTGCTAACAACTCAACTACTTTTGCAAATTATGAATCAAGAATTCTTCACCTAGAAATGGTAATAGCATGGGCTATGCTTCCTTGAAGATGGACTGCTGGCCAGTGATGGGTTGCACCTCACAAGTACTAGGAACAATGTGTTTGACCACAGCATGACTCTAACTTTCAGGGCTCCACCTCTCTTGTGTGACTTTGCCCCTGTGTGCGCATGTGTCTCCACCCCCACCCCCCCATGGGCAGGGTTCCATCAGAACTGAACACAATCACTGCATGGAGGAGGAACACAGCTGTGCACAGGGAGGCATAGGCACACACACGTGCAGACAAACAGCTTAGAGGGAACCTTGCTCTTCACCCATGTGTGAAAGAGACTCCAGTAGTACAGTGGGAAGCATGATCATTCTATGATGCCTCCAAATATCCAATGGTGCTTATGAAGAAAGGAGAGAATAAATGGGCCTGACGCAGTTGGCAAAATGATGAAGTATCTATTACACTGACCTAGTCAAGCAATAATATGCACGTCTTATGCAGTATTATTGGTCACAGTATTTGCATAATTGGCTGAACATAAGGCACTACAGATATTTCAGACTTACTTCTAACAGCAAATTTTAAATAGATTCTGGGGTAACCTCAACTCACCTTGTCAGACTGTACTGTTTCCCCAAGGCTGCCTCAGGGTCCTGTTGACGGATTGCTCTAATTGCAGTTGGTGCGGTAAATAAGGCAACCACCCCATGCTCCGCTAGCACACGGAAATAAGCACCAGCATCTGGAGTTCCCACGGGTTTCCCCTATGAAGACATTTGTTTTAAAACTGTAATTAGTTAAAAACTGTTTCATAACTCTTTCATAGTTCAAGCCCTGAATGCAGTAACAGTATCAACTCAGCACAATGATCAAGCAAAGGGCAAAATGTGTTCTTACAAATGTGAAGTAATTATCTGTTGTATTGTTAATGCCCTGATCTTATCTTACAGAGCACTTGAAATACAGATATAATGTGAGACTAAGAATTTACATTCTTTTTGTCAGCACCACTTTTTAATATGTGATCCGTTATACCTAAGCAGTTTCACAGTCTGCAGTGACCCCCAGATTTTATCCCTCACAAAAGTCCTATAAGGTAGGAGAGGTTGAGAGACAAATGACTGGCTCAAAGACACCCAGCAATTCACCACTGGGTCAGGGTTCGAATCCAAATCTCTGAAGTGCTAGCTAAAAAATTCTAACTAAGGAAAAATCTGCTGCATAGAAATCAGCTATCAACCTGATTGAAATTATCCAAATCAATGTTAGCCCTGATACCGAGAGTAATGTCAAGTAAACATAGGCTCCCAGACAGGATTTCAATTCTTCTTTCTATGCTTACTCCACAATGGAATGCTGCAAATCAACCCTCTCCCAAATAAGTGGCTGTATAAATAGTTTTGAGGGGAATCTGTTCCGCTTCTCAAATGCAAACACCACAGAGCTATCAGTTACTTAGCATATCTTGCTCCAAAGAATCCATTCTTCAAAGCAGGCAAGCCGGCTTTCCTGCTGTTCTGGTGTGTGAGAATATCCCCCACCCCCTGCAAAATATCATTATGTTCCTTCTAAAATACAGCAAGACAACAAGCAATTAATAGAAGAGCAAAAGGTCTGGCCACTGGGTTTTGCTGTCATAAAATATCTGCTCCTTAACAAGCTATAATTTCCTCCATCTCACAGTGCCATAAGGAGACAGAAAAGTAAGACTGCCCAGATGCAACTAGAAAAACACAGTTCCTTGCTGTAACTGTTGTTCTTTGGAACAATCATCCTAGTTCTGCAGGATTAGCAGTATTGTTTTCCCTTTGTCAGGTCCACATAGGGGTTGAAGATCCTGCTCATGCAGCCACTGCTCTGACCACAAACTTCTAGGGTATTTAACAGATAACTAGAAATATAAAGGCCACAATGTGTTTCGTTACATGCAAACAGCTATATTTTCTTCATATATAGTTCTGTATTTCTGTATATGGGAGCTTGGAAATTTGTTCAATAGCCATGCTATAGGAAGAGACAACCACACAAAGAGACCCTACAGGCCAGCATTCTCAAAGCTTATACTAAAACTGGCTTAGAAATCAAGAGCAGCCTTCTTAACAAAAAATAAGTTGGATATTTTCTACACAAATATTTGGTGTGAATTTGGGGATAGGAATAAATGGGCCCCCTTTGAGAACAGGTGAGAGTTCAGGTGCAGGGCTTTTCTTGGCAGCTTCCAGCAGCAAGTTTCGCCCTCTGATTTTCCCACTCCTTGAAAAAAATTAACTAAAAATGGCCAGACCATGCAATCATTCTCAAAATGGTTGCCAATCTGGAAAGGCAGCAGTTTGGCTCAGCAGTCATGCAACTATAAGGAGCAGCAAAGGATTCAAGCCTGCTACTTACTTTTTAGAACACATCCACAGATATGTTCACTGTAGAGAATTGGCACATACAAAACTCCAGGGGAAGGAAAGCCCTAGCTTTTGCCTAATTTGTCCAGCAAATAGTATAGATTGCCTATTTTTGGTGAGTAAATAGTATAGATAAGGAGTCCTGGGATTCCCCCTCCCAAAAGGTCCAGTCCTCATCCCCAAGCACCTGGGAAGGTGAGCTTCATGCATGGAAATTCTGCTCTTATCTTTGATATCAGAGCAAACAGCAACTTTTCTGCACCCTGCTTGTGTTCCCTACTGAGATGAAGGGCCTGTAATCAAATTCTGCTGCTTTCTTCAGTCTGAGACTGGAAATAGCACCTTCTTGCATGCTACATGGGGAATGCAAAGCAGTGAGGAACAGTCCTCATGAAAAATATGAGTGAGACATGAAAACAATACCTCCAGCCACAGTCCCACTCCCAAAAAGAGGAGAAATATCACAAATGCCTCTAGTCTCATATCAGAGAAAGCAGCAGGATTTCCACTTGCAAGCTTACTCCCCATTGAGACCAAGCACATTTGGGAGAGGGGGGATGAAAGCCTCTACTACCTCCAACTGAGATGGAAGATGGTGTAGCGAAAGAGGAAATGACAGGTGTGAAGGAATAAGGCTAGATGATCGCAGATAAGAGGTGGGGATTCCAGTGACATTCTCTTGCCCACCAACGTAGCCCCAGGGGCAATCCATCCCCATCAACCTACTTCCCCAGCCACACTTTTCTGTAACAAAGCATGGCATGTGTCTTCACTAGAGATGGGGATGACTCACCATTTTGGCAAGTCCATAGTGTACAGCATGTATGCCATTTCCTGGGCTCTACGGCCTCTTTCATTGTTTGAGCTTCCTAAGAAGTCTCCAGAGGATTTAATGCCATTACTTCTTCCCTTGGAGTTCTTCACTGCCACTGCCAGATTGAAACATCTTCTTGCTGTCTTTATTGTTTAAAAGAAGCATAGAGACAGAAGGGTCTTTATAACCACAAGACAAAAAACTCACCTATCAGGCAGCAGCATGGGAAAGTCCAAAGGGGAGAAGTCATGAGGTTAAGTTCCCTAAGGGAACTGTAAAGTACAGAATAGCACCTGAACTGCACAATAAAGGACATGAAAAAATATATCTCTTGAAGCCCTCATTAAAGCAGTACTGTAATACTGAAGCCCCATATCCTTGCACTCAGATAAATTTCTGAGAAAACTTCCACCCTTTCACATAATTGTTGAATGCAATTTGTTTTTAACTTTTCTCTACAATAACATTTAGCACAGTGTCAATACTTTGTGAAGAATGGGGTTCTTTCCACATAGAGGTCCTCCAGAGGTCCACTGAGTACAAGACTACCTCCCCAAAAGACGGTAAAGGAAAATAAAAATAAAAAAGAGGGGAGATATCTATTGCGAAATGTGAAATGGGTCTGATGACTGAATCCAACAGCAGAGAGCCCCGCCTTTGATAAACATTTAAACAGTGAGATTCACCAAGCAAGAGTAATGGTACTTCTAGCAAACCCATATTGTTAGCTGCTTTGCTCACATTGTAGAAAAGCAGGATACAAATATTTTAAGGTTAACTGTGGGCCTCTATCTGTTGCTTGATTGCACATTCTGTCATCATTTACCATTTTTATGCTGGCTAGGACTAACAAAGTTGAAGTCCAGCAACATCTAGAGTTGTGCAAGGTACCCACTGCTGTTTTAACTTTAAGGAAACACAAAATGGAAACCAATATCAGACACCACCACTTGATCCTGCTTTTTCTCACTAGCTAAACTTTAAACAAATCACAGTTCCTCAGACTCTAACAAACTGGAAAACTGAGGTTTGCTTAAACTCAGAGGCAGCAGCTCATGAAACATTATCCACACAGTGGGAAGCAACTTATATCAGGTCTGTGCCAAGCTATCATGAGGCTGCTCAGAATTTGTAGAAGTTACTCATGTTGACAACATCTCTTATAATTCTATACTGGCTTGCTGAAGAGTAAAAATAATTGTTATTTTTAAATTGTTGCGAGAGCTTATTTAGCTGACAAATACACGAATAAATAAACAAGCAACATTAAAAATAAGTAGTCACCTCATATAAAATGGTTGTATTCCCATGGAGGAGAGGACCATAACAAATATAGGAATGGCCAACCACCCAGCCTAAATCTGATGCTGCCCACCAGACCTGGAAACAAAAAACCAAAAAGGTATTAATATGTTTTTCCCCCTATAATTGCAAACTAGAATATAAACAAACAAAATAAATTACCTCCTTAGATTGAAGGCCATATATAGCTGACATGGTCCAGTTTAGCATAACTGCATAGCCACCTGTTGGTCTAACAACACCCTATGTGAGAAATAACTTCAAATTAACATCATTTGTAAATAAATATATACTGGAATTTTCACCCATTAGGAAAATTATTATTTCCAAAATTTAACTTTCAGAAGCAATTAACATATCTTGTACCAACTCTTAAGGAGCCATAAAAACACAGCTTCACTTCTGTGTACATTCTGGCATGAGGTAATTACATAGATAAGAGACAATGACCAATCAAAAAAATAAATATGAATGAAACATTATTGCTATTTTCATTATTTATGGGGGAAATCAGAAACTTGAAAATAAAGAATTTGTTGCAAATCTTATAGACACCACAAGATCTGAGATCACTAGGAACTGGAAAAACGCTCACGATCTCTCATTATAAGCATAGGAAGAGAAGGGCAAGGGATCAAAGCGATCCCTCCAGCCCCTCTGCTTTTGCAAAGGCAGCAGAGCTGTGGGATCGCTTAGATCAGGCTATGCTCCTCTTCCTATCCCTGCTGGGGCACAGGAAGAGGAGCAAAGGGGGACCCAAGCAATCCCCCACCCCTGCTGTCTTTGCAAAGGCAGTGGGGCTGGGAGATTGCTTTGATCCCACTTTGCTCTCTTTCATCCTCTTCCTATGCCCCTGCAAGCACAGAAGACTTGGAACCTTCCGTGTCTACTGTGTGCACTAGGAACAGTTCCACGGAGACAAGAAAGAAAATCCAAATCAGATATTCACTGACAAGGTATTTCAAATATTAAAAGTAACACTGAGTAATGAAATAATACTAAAATAATCTTCAGTAACAATCTTTATGATCAGAAAGCTGTGAAAACATTTTCAGCCTCTTAATAAAATATTCCTTCACATGGACTAGAACATAATTTGGTCAGAGATACTCATACTAAAAGACAGAGCCAACCTTGGGTGTGCCAGTTGTCCCTGATGTGTAAAGAATATAAAGTGGATGATCTGAAAGGACAGGGACACAGTCACAAGGCTTTGCTTTCGCCATTTCTTCATCCCAATCCAGGTCACGTCCTGGTTTAAGCAGGGCAGGATCCTGCATACCGAGAGACAGAGAACAGCAACATTTGAATTGCATTTAGCAAAAAGAAAAAAGAAAAACTCAACAATTAATCAGGCCTTTCTTACAGAGACATCAAATATACTATTCCCTCAACCACAGGAATGTCATCAGTTATGTTGAAATATACAGAACTTTATGCTTTAAAAAAAAAACAAGAAGAATTTCACCACAGGGATAGGGCAATGGCATTTATGTTGCATGAAATATTCCACTGAAAACATCCATGGAACAATTATAAATGGAAAGATAATGGTACAAAAATGTCTCCCAGATTATTTGCTGTTAACATTACCATATTTGGGCGACTATAAATCAGAATTTTCTCAGGTTGATGATTTATCATTTCCAGTGCTTTTTCAAGAAGTGGTACATATTCCACTTTTCTTCCAGGTTCTATTCCAAATGTTGATGTTACGATCAGTTTTGGCTAAAAGAAATTTTAAAAATTTGCAAATTAAAATGTTATTTTTGAAACATTCAACATAATAGATCTTTGACTGTTTCACAGATTACTTTGATACTAGGATCCTAAATGAACAATAATCATGTACATAAGCGCAAATGGGTCTGATCCCCAAATATTTCATATCCTCCATCCCACAAACCAAGAAAAAAGCAATTCATATGGAAAATGAGAAATATTTTTCTTCTGCCCAGGGGATTCCTTCCACTATCAACTTCATGCACTAGAGGTACTTTCAAGGTGTAAAGGAGAGAGGGGCCAAGGGGAATCAGAACCTGAGATGTGCAAGTGGCATGGGTAGCTGATCTCACAGAGAGGTGTTCTGATAGGTAGTGAGGTCCCAAACCATTCAGGGATGGTTTATATACATCAATATTAGTACCTTGAATCTCGCATGGAAGCAAATTGGCAGCCAATGCATGGAAGTCAGAACTGGATTATGAGAAATATGATCATATCTCAAAATCCCCAAGATTAGCCTGGCCACAGCACTTTGTATCTGCTGCAGCTTCTGTACAGCCCCAACTAGAGAGCACTGAAATTGTAAATCAATGAGATTACCAATGTGTGAACTAGTATTATCAGGGACTTCCTGTCCAGTTAGGGCTAGATGTGTGAGATCTGCCTAAAGTGAAAAAAATGCAGACCTGGCCACGAACGAGATCTGTTTCTCCATTGATAGAGCCTGGTCCAGAAACACACCCAAATTACAAACCTGATCCTTCAGGGGGAGTGTAACCCCATCTAGAGCAGGCTGAAGGCCCACCAGATGATGAGGGTCCCCTCCTAACAATCTCTCTATCTTGCTAGGATTCAACCTCAGCCTGTTCACCCTCATCCTGTTCATAACGGAGGACTGGCAGCACTCTAGGGCCTGCATAGCTTCCCCTGCTGAAGAGGAAAAAGAGAGATAGAGCTGTGTGTCATCAGCTGATAATGCACTCCAGATCTCCAGATAACCTCCCCCAAAGGTCTCATACAGATGTTAAGCAACATTGAGATGATTCTCCTCCACAGGACTCCACACTGTAGAGCAGGGGTTTTAAACTCAATTTACCTGGGGCCCGCTAGAGACAGAGTCTGGGTGAGGCTGGGCTGCATCAGATTTTCCCCCAAGCGGAACAAGAGCCCGAGGAAGCCGCCCAGGAGTTTCCTTAGCTGACAAACAGGTGGGCTGGCTGGCAGGCTGCAGTTCTGGATGGAGGGTGCAAGCTGGGAGAGAGCCGGCAAGCGAGGCAAGGCTTTTTTTTACTCTTGACAGCAGAGGATGTGTGGGCGCTTTGGGGGGCAGGCAAGGTGAGGGTCACAAACTATCATCTGGGGGGCCACAAATGGCCCCCGGGCCACATGTTTGAAACCCCTGCTGTAGAGGGTTGGAACAGCTTCCCCAAGCTGTATCATCCAGAGATGGCCCACAAGGAAGGACCAAAAGCCAGCATAACACTAGCCCCTCAATCCCCAATCTCACTAGCCAGTCCAGAATAATACCATGGTCAACAGTATCAAAGGCACTTGAGAGATCCAGAAGGGCCAACAGAGTTACAGTCCCTCCTCCTCCTGGTTGATCTCCCTTAACAGGTTTATGAGCCGGGAGACCAGAACTGTCTTCGCCCTATGGCATGGCCTGAATCTCAAAATGTTTTTTTAAAAATAAAGATTTACTCAAACAAAATGTCAGAAACTCTGTGGTATAAATATTTATGTGTAAGATAGTCTAGAGAACCAGGGAAGAATAATTTATATGCATACTGTAGAGATATACAGTGTTCAGATCAAATATGCTCTTCTGCACCTAGCAACCTTGCCATCTTCATGAAAGAACATACAGCAGAGCTGGTTGTCTTTGTTCAATGGAGATGGCAACAGTACAAACAAACTTGTTTTTCTTCCTTTTTCTCAGATGGCAGAAAGAATGATACAGGTGCTTAGATTACATAGGGAACAGCAATTTACAGCTCTCTCGATGGTATACTCCCAATATTGCTTGTATAAGACCAAGGCTTTTATATTTTGAAATTTCACAAATATGCCAGATACAAGTTTATATGCAAATAATGTAATGAATAAAATACTTTTATGTTACTAAAGCAGAAAACCAGGTTTAAATTTTATATTAAAATAAATGTAGTCTATATTTCAAATTATTCCAGAATTTCTGCTTCTGCCCCTACTTCAGATTTTCCCCCTGTAGCTTCAACATTCCCAGAAATGTTACATTTTTTGCAAAAGCAAAATACATATTTCTTTCCTAGTAAGAGAAGGGTGGTTTATATGATTCTTGGGTGACTTTTTTTAAAAAATAAAAAAGCACCTCCTTAAACTGAAGGGACTGGAGGAACACTTCAATTAAATGCTAATGGCATCTGTTTACATCTGGGATATACCCTCTAAATCTTGTTGGACTATAGCTCCACTCATCACTAGTAAAGATGGAAACTGCTGTCCAGCCACATGGGAATGGCAATATGGTGCCTATCCCTGCTTTGAAATGTGTAATGACCACAGTATTTTCAGTACCTAAACCAACCAAGATTTTGCTCATTTTATAAAATGCCACTTTGAGCTTTCCAAGCTGTAAAACATCTTCCATGGCACACTTCCCAAGGCAGCCATATTAAGATATGCCATCATTTAATGAGAACACATATAGCGTTAGAATGAATTCCAGGTCCCAGAAATATCTGTATTATCTTTTAAAAAATACACTGACAAATTCTGATAATTCCAAAGATCTTTCCATTTGAAGATCAAGAACTGTTACATTACAAGAGGATTATACAGGAAAGGGAACTTGCAAATTATAACTTATAAGGATTAATTAGCTACAACTAGTGAAATGTTATTGTCAAAATTATAGTGTCACCATCAGATGGCTGTTATAAAAGATTTTTTTACACTAAAACAAATTAAACAGCTCAAGAAATGCACTTCTTAATTGCTGTCACATAAAGCTAGCTATCAGACAAAGTAAGCTGCAGTTAGAGTAGGCTCATTTGAACAAATGGAACTTACAAAGGAGGTGACACACCAAGTACTCATTGATTTAATGGGCCTACTCCAGTGCAATTCAGTGCGCCAAGCAAGAAGAATTGGGCCATAGTTCAGTTCTGCATCTTTTATCACAGCCTGCCTTGTAATATCTTTTTGAATTCCCCTAACCGGCAAGACTAACAATTATCCGTGACAGGTTTATGAAGTATTCCCCACAAGCTAATTAAAATTCAAGGCAAACTATAGTACTAATATATTGCACACACTATTCTGAAGCAAAATGTGGAAATAATTATTTTCATTAGATAAGACCGGCTGTGTACTTGTCTTTTAAAAGAGCTTCTGACTATGGAATTTGAACAGAGAATCTTGAATTGAAAAAGAAAGATACTATAAAACTAGTGTGAAGAATCCAATGCAACGAAGTTTAACTTTATTCTGGAACTGATACTTGAGAGAATTATCTGTATCTAAAGGGAAGTTCATTTCCTCTCATTTCTATATTTACACCAATACTTCTTGAAGACAGTAATAGGAAAGCAATAATTAAGAATTTGAAGGCATTCTAATGCAAAAGCAGATTAACAGTGGTGCTTAAGGAGGTCTTCAACAAAAGAATGAAAAAGAATGTATAATTGATAATAACAAAAGGATACATACATGCATGTAAAAACAAGATGTATTGATTAAAGCCTTGCAACTAATTGCTACCTACAGCTATACAAAAATATGCAACAAATTTGAGAACACAAGCACCCAACATAAATAAACTCATCCCAAAGGCTACATAAATGTAAATACACCTAACAAAGCAGCACTAGGAGTCCAGTTTCAAACACTGGGCAGACTATCGCTATATACCGAGGAGACATGCATTCAACAACTAGAGAGATAGCCAGAACAGTTGAAGGCAGCATGTTCCTCAAATATATCTACAAAACCTGATAAATCTACAATACATGATTTTTCAAAAACATCAATTAGCTTGCCTCGTTGCCCAGTTACATTAGTCCATTTCCTGCACATTGATAATGAGAGAGAGAAGAATTGAGTTACAAAAGCTTATCATTTTCAAAAAGGTTTCCATGCAGTTGATGGGATGGGACACAGTGCAGAATGGATGAACTGATGCGTCAGATACAAACCTTCACAACAAGATCACCTTTTCTTTCTCACTAAACATGAGCAGAACATGTTACCTTGGCATGATCAATGCGACTTGAGAGTTCCTTTGAAGCGAAACCACCAAAAATGAGGCTATGGATAGCTCCTATCCTTGAACACGCCAGCATGGTGTACATAGTCTGTGGAATCATGGGCATGTAGATGACAACACGGTCCCCTTTCTTCACGCCATGGCTTGCCATAACACCAGCTAACTTGGAGACCTGAATTGGTGAGAATTATTTGGCAGTCACTCACATAACATGAATCAATTATTGCTCTCTTTGTAAAAGGAACAAAGTGACAATTACTCTCAAAAGGCAACTTAATGAAAAACAGATTCACAAGAATTATTACATGTCTCCAATAAACGTAAGTATGTTAATTCCATGTGCTGAATCTATACTGAGTCATACAAAGAGCAGTCTCATTGAAATCAATGGATCTTAAGTTAGTTTCCACTATATTGACCTCCACTGGCTGCTGGGTCTTTGCACTGGGATTGCTGTGAATTTGACACAGAGTCTAACTTCTTACATGTTATTTCAACTTGTTGTAGGTAATATGCAGCTAACTGGAGTACCAAAGATTAACAAAAATGGGCCTCCATGAATAGGAACAGGAGTTTGTATTTTTTTTATTTCTACAAGAACAACCCACGACCAAAGATAAATCCTAATCAAAGAGTTATTAGTAAAGGATATTTTTAGAAACAGTAAAAATAAAATGAGTAAGTTTAACAAGGTACACTTGAAAATGTGATACATGTTTGATAATCATAATTGCATGCAATTAATTCTGACTTTTATTTTTATTTTTATTATTATTATTATTATTATTATTATTATTATTATTATTATTATTATTATTATTATTATTATTATTACTACTACTACTACTACTACTACTACTACTACTACTACTACTACTACAGAATTACATGCAATCTAGTTAATTCTGACTTATTATTATTCCTTCCCAGGCTTTTCTAGGCATACAGTACTCAGAAGTGGGATACCATTCCCTTCTTCCACCCTGGGACTCTGCCACTTGCCCAAGGCTACACAGGCTGACTCTTCTGGGACACATATTGAGGAATCCAAACTTCCAGCCTATGGTTCTGCTGCCAGAAGGCTAACTTACTGAACTATCCAGTCAAACTTATGTCTTACAGACCACCATAGTTTCACCAAGTAAGGAAAAAGATATATAATGTCATTTATGGACATGTGTGCACACACATGTACACCCACACTACAAGATCTACTTCAAGTAAGATTATATTATGAAATTTCAAAATATAACAGATCCGGTCTAGCCAAAATCACATGAGCTTCCCAGTTTACTTAGCTTCATGGCATTCTCTCCTATTTCCCATTACGTCTACTCAGAGAAATCTACTGGAGAAGGAAGTGTGACATTTCTAAAGTAAACTATATAGATTAGGTCTGAGTGAGGTTTAATATGCAAATAATTTGCTACAATATCTTGTGAAGGTATGCACTTTTTAATTTCCTTTTGAATGCCAAACTAAAGCATTAGAATTGTTCCAAGTTGTGTTTAGGTGATTTTTAAATTAAGGCCATGGTCACACCAGCAAAATGTCCCCCCTGTGGCAATGTGTTCCTGTCATGCTTTGTGGTCATGTGGTATTTATTCCAGGATGCATGCCCCAATGTGTCTCTGGGTTACCGAGTCATTTTCTTCCAATTCAATGACCACCTAGAGCTTCTTGTTGAGACTGTTTGACAGATGTTAACTGACGTATCAACACGAACACCATGGGGAATTTTATAAAAAATAAAAAACATTTTAAAAGGACATGCACAGATAGCCTTATCAACCTGTGAATGGCCATTATGGGCTGCCCTCTGACACCTCTTATCCTCTTTCAAACTGGTTTTAGGACAGAGCTGCTAGAAATCAGATTCTGACTCAATATCCCAGTTTGCTAGTCAGCAGAAAACCAAAGTTTTATATTTTGGATATTAAGAAATATGGTTTAGAATGAACCAGAATCTCTGTAACACAGCTAGTACATGAATACAGAAGGGAACGGGGGGGGGGGTTGAAGCCAAAAATATGTACTGGAAATGGAAACCTGAGGTTGTGGCAGCAATGCCAAAACTAAGTTCTGATATCAAAAGTATACAAATTAGGTCTAGAATTCAACAAGTTTTAGTCCTTGTGAGTATTCAAATACACTGACAAAGTAATGCTGATAACCTGCATCTGCCTGTGCAAAACTGTGCAACAATGAGAACTGCTTATATGCCAAAAAATAATATTTACTACAGGCACTGAACATCACATGACATCAACAATACCAAAATATGACATTCTGTTCTTTTCTCTCTCTCTCTCTCTCTCTCTCTCTCTCTCTCTCTCTCTCTCTCTCTCACACACACACACACACACACACACACACACACACACACACACACACACACACACACACACACACACACGTGTTTATATATACAGTCATGGCCAGAAATATTGGCACCCTTGCAATTCTGTCAGAAAATGCAACCCTTCTCTCAAAAAAATGTTGCAGTTGCAATTGTTTTGTTACTCACATGTTCATTTCTTTGGTTTGCATTGGAACAACACAAAAGAACAGAGAAGAAAAGTCAAATCTGATACAATCCCACACAGAAACCACACAGAAAATTGGTATTTTAAAATTACACCTGTCAAATACTGTTATTCAGCAAGATTTCTTGATTTCCTTGTAACAGTTCAGGGAATTTTCATCCCCTAGAGAAGCTGACATAATACCACACTCTGACAGCTAACCTTTACATCCTTTGTTGGTTGACAGTTCTTAAAGAGAATGTAATTAAAAGTGAAATGTTTCCCTATATTGCTTTTAAAAGTGTTGTAGTCTGCAGTTACATAACACCTTTTCCCTCAAAATCCTAGTCATGAAAAATACATAAACATATACACTCAGAATGCCGTAGATAGCTAAACTGAAAACATTTAATGAATGTCAGCAGAATTTTAGATTTGAATGTAACCTAAAATGCAGTTTTGTAAACTAATCAACGTTTATCACAAACAATTAAGACATATTCTCCCACCCTACTTATTATCATGTTAGGCAAAGATTTGCTATAACCAGTAAAGACGGAAGAAATTAGCTAACAATAAAGGATTTTAAGATTTTTGTGCTTAACTCTTTGTTGGAAATATGGCACCTGAAGCAGTACAGAACATAACTAATAGTTTGTAAATTACTAATAATGACCATTTTGTAGCAGCATTAAACTCTCTCACACCTATTCTCAAGTAGTTCACAAAGAAGTCAAAACAGACCTCTATCAAGCACTGACTGCCTTCATAAAAAATCAGATTTCAAGCACCATCAAAATGGCAATGGAATGGTAAACCAAAAAAATAATTTAAAAAACTTCCAGGAATCGAATTTTCCAGTGTTAGTATATGTCTGCAAAGAATGCTACATGCTGACAATCTTCATTTTTAAAAATATCCAGAGTGGAAGGTAGTGTGCTTTATGGCTCCACGCCCTCAGATATAACATTACGAAGCATATGCCTCCCTCCCAAAGGATGTGATACACAGTCTAAGAGCATGTACAGCACAACTAGCACTATTTGTAAATCTGGGAATGAATGCCAAAAAGAAATGTGCAACATATAACTGTATTGTTTACACTGACACAGTTCATTCACAGAACAATATTTAAGGAAACTTTATTATTAGTTTGTCTGTAGTGAGAAGAATCATAATTTGCTATTAGTCTGCTAACCAGAATCAGAAGCTGTAAACTGAAGAGTGTTTGCATACCATGGTTTTCTAGGTATGTGATCCACAATCATGCCAAATGATAGTTGTCAATTCAGGGGTCAGAAAATCCTTGTTGTTTTAGGCTGTAACAGGGTGTCATTGCTTTGTGCTGTCAAGTTCTTTTCAAATTACAGCAACCCAATGAACGAGTAACCACCAAAATATCCATCCATTAAAAGTCCTGCTCAGCTGTTGCAAACCCAAGCTTAGAGTCAATGCACATCATATTTGATCTTCTTTTCATTTGGCTTTCATTTTCTTCCTAGAAACTATCCTCCTGCAAACTTCTACACAGATTTTTGCAAACTATGCCCTGACACCATGTGTCATTCAAGTAACCATACTTGGTGCTAAGTTGACAGACTGTGGCTGAAATCCAGTATGGAGTCACAACTATGGTAGGCCCAGTGGATCAATCGAATTTAAAGAGGAGTTGACTCACCTAAGCTCCACTCGTTCAATGCATCTACTTTGGTTGGAACATACCACTGGATTTCAGCCAACAAAAAGCAACAATCAGCTTTAACCCATGTCTTACTTGTATGTGTCGAACCTTAAACTTACGTTTTTGGCCCTAAATTATACTTACTGCAAACCACATTTTGGCTCAACAACAAAACAAAACGACTGCCAAGTTATATTGCTTACTTAGAATTGTGTTGTCAAATCTAAACTGTATAGTAACAGCTTTAAGAAGAAGGGT
Source organism: Pogona vitticeps (assembly GCF_051106095.1). NCBI lineage: Eukaryota > Metazoa > Chordata > Lepidosauria > Squamata > Agamidae > Pogona > Pogona vitticeps. The sequence continues at coordinate 150,412,198 of NC_135787.1, read as the reverse complement.
GGATGCAATACGAGCTATGCTATTATGAATATATTACACTAGCCATTTGTGTCCTTCCCAGAGTCACAGCTACTGTCTATAATTCCAGCCTCTTTTTAAAAAACAAAATTGAGCTATCACATGAGAAAAATCAAATAAAGCTGCATAATGTTATTGAAAGGAAAGGGATGCATTTAACTGCCCAGGAACTGTAAGTCATATAACCAGATTTATCTTTAGAATTCAAGACCAGAACTTAAATAACTGTTTAGATGCATCCAAAGTCTTGTGCATTCTCATTGAAATATTTTAGTTTTTTTTCATCTGAAGATGATATCTCTCCATGCCAATGTCACATATTACTTTTGAAAATGCTTTTCCTTCAAAAGCACTCTGCATAATGTGGAAGCACCTCAGGTTTTCTGTACATTTATGTGTAAAGCCTTGAGTGCACAAATCTAGTTCTGTGAATCTCTTGATCCTGACCTAGAGCTAGAAGCCCATCTCCACTGAAACAGTCCCGGGCTGTAGAAAAGAAAGGGGATTCCATAAAGGTTGAACGATCTTCAATTTCCCATGAAACATAATCTCCTGATGATTATGGGATCTCTAGATCAAATTTCCTGTTTCAACAGGGATTGGACTCAGTGATCCATCAGGACCCTCTTAGCTCTATAGTTCTTTAATTTTGTAAACATTGTAATAGCCAAATTCTACTGGTGTTCGAGTAAGGATTGAATGATTTATTGCAGCTAATTGTTGCAAATTGACTAGGCGCTACAGTACATTTTCACAATCAACAATACTAAGCTATCAGAATTATGATATCAGGTACTGAGAAAAGCATAAAGAAGTGAGGCTCATTGCTAGGACAAGTTTAGCAGCAAAATACAGAAAGTGATCTAAACCAGATGCAACCTCAACTGTACAAATAAAACAATAAGCTAAAGATATATTGCTTCCTTTCGCTATGGTATGAGAGTATTTACTTCATGCATTCAAAGTGAACACATGCTGTTTTCTGTATTTTGCCATCACACATTGAAATCCAATGTACTGGAGAAAACAGTGTGCTAGCAGAATTCCATTGGACTTTCCAGTTGTAGAAGTCATAACACACACAGAAGCAAACCACACTGCACTCCTGGACAAGTCAACCCACATATTTGCATAATTCTCATAGAATTCATGTGAATATATTCACTGAAGCAAAAGGTCAAAAATATCACTGTAAAAATTGTGCAAGCAATAAAATAAAAATAATAATAGTTGGAATCCCTTTTTCTGCCCATTTCTAAATGAGGACTTCCTTTAGTGCAAAGTCCTATTCTCCAGATGTTGTTGGACTGTAGCTCACACTAGCAAATAAGGAGAAACATTGTGAGTTGTAGTCCAATAGCTTCTAGAGGAATGCATATTGTCCACTTCTGCTGTAGTGTTACTTTACTTGCACTAGTGGAATGACCCATTTGTGATTATAAAGATTTTGTTCAACTCCATTAACACATTTTGCTTGTAAAAAAAACCAGTGAACACACCTGTTCAAGAACTTCTTTGTAAGTTATAAACGCTTTACTATTAGTTACAGGACTATCATGGATGATAGCAATCTGATCCCCTTGTCCATTCTCAACATGACGATCTATAGCATTATAACATATATTCAGCTCTCCCCCAACAAACCTAGAAAAAAGGGAGTAAAGATAAAATTAGGTAATTTTCTTTTCTAGCACAGAAGTAAGAAGACAAAGATAAGTTTCTTCAGCAACCAAATGTTCTGCACCACCATCAAAAACCTTTAGAGACTTCACTACCACAAGTCAAGTATGATACAGAATTTACACAAAAATAAAACATTGATACTAGGATCTCCTCCCAGTTCTTAACATTTATAAGTATCTTAGGGCCAGTTCACACAACACGTTCTCCATACCCAAGAGTCAAATGTGCAGGCACAGGGACAAGCATAAAACATGAAATGGCCAACAGACATTAGATGTTGACCGTCAACCATTCCCACAACAGCAAGAGTACTCTGTCTCTGTGAATACAAAGAACAAAGATAATGATAATGAAGAAGGGCTTATGTTGTCTCAGTAAGAACAAATTTTCAGCAGAAGTGGAGTATTAGTTCAGGTTCAGCATTGACCACAACTGGTAAGGTCAACTCTTTGGGATAACCTAACTTTATTATTATTATCAGCTACAACATCTCTAGAAACTGAGATAGACGAGTGCATCTAAGAAGGCAGTTTTCAGGAATCTGATGTGCATGGAATGTGTGCCTCATTGGTACCACGGCTTACATCAGCGGTGAGCAACAGTGGTGTTCCAGATGTTTTTGGACTAGAGCTCTCTCACTGTTGGCTATGTGGCAAGCTGTGTTGCACTGATTCCCCAGTGCACTGGATGATTTGTTCATCCAATATCATAGTGATAAGACACACAACTGAAGTAATATACAGCAGAGATTTTATATGATACTGTATAATTCTTACAGAATTGTTTTCTCTCAATGCACCAAAGAAAAACCCCTGCAGATCATACTCCACCATCAGAAAGAAACAATGACTTTTAACCCAGGGATAGGCAAACTGCTCGCCTTGGCTATGGTGGCTAGGGCTTGTGAGTTAGAACCCAAAGTATGGAGGACAACCCTTTGTGCTAATAATTGTTTAAACTAAAACACTCAAAGCATAAAGGTCTCAAGTTGCTTCCGGGACACCTGCAATCCTTCCACTAAGTCCCATTCCAAACACTAAAACACTCCTTCCATTCCAATGGCACTGCACATAGGACTGTCTTGTACAACCATGAACATTTCTTGTTTAGCACCATGCTTAAAAAGGAAAAATATAGAAAATGGATCTATACACACCCTTAGCTATTCTAATGGCATTTTTTTTTTTTACTCCTGCAAACTCAGTTGGTTCAAATATTTTTTACTCTTATTTGAAAGGCAGAAAAAAAACTGTCAAAACTGTATGTGAAGCAAGATGTTCAAAAACATGCAAAGCCCCCATCTAACACATCAAACAGGGTGATGAACCCATGGCCTTGCAAGAATTGCTGGAGTCATCTCTCCCCACTGACCAGGCTGACAGAGACTAGAATCCAACAATATCTGGAGGGCCGCCGGTTTCCCAGCCCTGATACAGAATGTCTGATCTTAGTAAATCCAGGGTGATGGGAGATTCAGGACAAAAAGAGAGAGAAATCTCAAGGGGAAAGGAGACATATAGTTAAACTATGGTACTCTCAGCCACAAGATCAGGTGCAGAACTACGAGCGATGGCAAGTGGGACAATCTCTTCTTTATCACACTCTCGGTTGTGGCGTGTCCCACGCAGCAGCAGCAGCAGCAGCCTTTCCGGCCACTCACCACGAGGTGCTAAAGGGCCCTCTTCTCTCCATGGTTTTAGCCCAGGGCTTGTGCCAGGCGATGCCTCCAGCGGCTTCCGCCCAGAGTTTCTCCGGCTCTTCCACCGACGCCCTGAAAACCGCCTCATAGTCGCCCCCAAAAGCGGACGCTCGTGAAGAGAAAGGGCTCGCTAAGTGACAGAACCGGGGGCGCGGCGGACTCCACGCCCAGGCGCTGAGGCGGCGACGCGCCCCAGGGAGCGCCTTGCCCCGAGCCGAGCCGTGCCTCCCTCCCGCCGCCCAGCACCAGCGGGCTCGGCCGCTACAAGCAACTTGGCGCAGCAGGGCTCGCTCGCTCATGGCGCCGGCGACGCGCTTCTCTCCCTCGCTGGCCCCGGCCGGAGCAGCAGCAGCAGCAGCAGCAGCAGCAGTAAGAGGCGGCGGGAGGGACCCCGACGCGAAGCCTCCCCCTCGGGAGAACCCTAGCCCGCAAGTTTGGCAAAGTCACCGGAAAGAGCCGAACTGGATTCCTGAAACGTGAAGCCCTTGCTCGTAGATTACCGTTCTTTCGCAACTCACTGGTTTGCGCCGGAAGCTCCAGTCCGGGCTTTGCCCTTGGGCCCGGGGCCCTCCTCTTGTTTTTTAGACCAAGCAGCAGGCTGAGAGTTGCATAAACGCGGTGTCGGCCCCCTTTCCCGCCCGTTTCCGCCTTTGGTTCTGAGCCACGGTGGCTGAACTGCCTTGCCTTCGTGGAGTTGGGGGAGAGTATTAAAATAACGGCGCCTGCCAACTTTAGGGCTTTTTGTGTTTTGCGTTACTCCCCGCCTTCATTAACTTTGTTCTTTCCTTCTACGCACCAAGGCGTTCTGTTTCCTTTCAAGGCGCCTCTTAAAACTAATTTGTAGCAAAGTCACACCTAAAATGTATGATAAATGGACAAATCTGACTTGGTGTCCGCTGGGGTTGGGCAAGAGGAACGCTTGCTGCCCGGAATTCTAATTTATTGTTTTAACACACACTGCCAGGCACGTAGTGGCTAAAATCCATTAAGAAGTTGCAATTAGAGTAAGCCCTTTGAAACTGGAAGTTACGGAGGAATTGACTCTCCAAATCCCCACTGCTTCAGTGGCCTTACTCCAGTTGTGACTGGCTGCTACATTTCTGCTAATCTGTTGCAGTGGAGAACTTCCCTCAGATACTTGTCGGTTCTTGTTTAGTCGTTAAGTCCTGTCGGACTCTTGGTGACACCATGGACCAGAGCACGCCAGGCCCTCCTGTCCTCCACTGCCTCCCGGAGTTGGGTCAAATTCATGTTGGTAGCTTCAATGAAACTGTCCAACCATCTCATCCTCTTTACCTTCCGCTTCCCCTCTTGCCTTCACACTTTCCCAACATCAGGGTCTTTTCCAGGGAGTCTTCTCTTCTCATGAGATGGCCAAAGTATTGGTGCCTCAGCTTCAGTATCTGTCCTTCCAGTGAGCACTCAGGGTTGATTTCCTTCAGAACTGATAGGTTTGATCTCCTTGCAGTCCAGGGGATTCTCAACAGTCTCCTCAAGCACCACAGTTCAAAAGCATCAATTCTTCAGCAGTCAGCCTTCTTTATGGTCCAGCTCTCACTTCTGCAAAAACCATAGGTTTGACTATGTGGACCTTTGTCACCAAGATGATATCTCTGCTTTTTAAGATGCTGTCTAGCTTTGTCATCACTTTCCTCCCAAGAAGCAGGTATCTTTTAATTTCATGGCTGCTGTCACCATCTGCAGTGATCATGGAGCACAAGAAAGTAAAATCTATCACTGCCGCCACAACTTCCCCTTCTATTGGCCAGGAGGTGATGGGACCAGTGGCCATGATCTTAGTTTTTTTGATGTTGAGCTTCAGACCATATTTTGCGCTCTCCTCTTTCACCCCCATTAAGAGGTTCTTTAATTCCTCCTCACTTTCTGCCATCAGAGTGGTATCATCTGCATATCTAAGGTTATCGATATTTCTTCCAGAAATCTTAATTCCAGTTTCGGATTCCTTCAGTCCAGCCTTTCGCATGATGTATTCTGCGTATAAGTTAAATAAGTAGGGAGACAATATACAGCCTTGTCGGACTCTTCTCTCATTTTTGAACCAAACAGTTGTTCCATATCCAGTTCTAACTGTTGCTTCCTGTCCCACATATAGATTCCTCAGGAGGTAGATAAGGTGGTCAGGCACTCCCATTTCTTTAAGGACTTTCCATAGTTTGCTGTGGTCCACACAGTCAAAGGCTTTTGTGTAGTCAATGAAGCAGAAGTAGATGCTTTTCTGGAACTCTCTGGCTTTCTCCATCATCCAGCGCATGTTAGCAATTTGGTCTCTAGTTCTTCTGCCCCTTTGAAATCCAACTTGTACTTTTGGGAGTTCTCGATCCTCATACTGCTGAAGCCTACCTTGTAGGATTTTACGCATAACCTTGCTAGTGAAATGAGTGCAATTATACAGTAGGTGGAGCATTTTTTGGCACTGCCCTTCTTTGGGATTGGGATGTAGACTGATCTTTTCCAAACCTCTGGCCACTGCTGAGTTTTCCAAACTTGTTGGCACATTCAGTGTAGCACCTTAACATCGTCATCTTTTAAGATTTTAAATAGTTCAACTGGAATGCCATCACCTCCACTGGCCTTGTTGTTAGCCATGCTTTCTAAGGCCCACTTGACTTCACTCCAGGATGTCTGACTCAAGGTCAACAACCACACTCTCTGGGTTGTTCAGGACATCCAGATCATTCTGGTATGATTCAACTGTGTATTCTTGCCACCTCTTCTTGATGTCTTCTGCTTCTCTTAGGTACGTGCCATTTTTGTCCTTTATTATGTCCATCTTTGCACAAAATGTTCTTTTAATAGCTCCAGTTTTCTTGAACAGATCTCTGGTTTTTCCCTTTCTGTTATTTTCCTCCATTTCTTTGCACTGTTCATTTAAGAAGGACCTCTTGTCTCTCCTTGCTATTCTTTGGAACTCTGCATTCAATTTTCTGTAACTTTCCCTATCTCCCTTGCATTTTGTTTCCCTTCTCCACTATTTGTAAGTCCTCATTGGACAGCCACTTTGCTTTCTTGCATTTCCTTTTCTTTCGGATAGTTCTTGTCACTGCCTCCTGTACAATGTTACGAGCCTCCATCCATAGTTCTTCAGGCACTCTGTCCACCAAATCGAGTTCCTTAAATCTGTACTTCACTTCCACTATGGATTCATAAGGGATTTGGTTTAGATTACACCTGACTAGCCCAGTGGCTTTTCCTACTTTCTTCAGTTTAACCTTGAATTTTGCTATAAGAAGCTGATGATCAAAGCCACAATCAGCTCCAGGTCTTGTTTTTGCTGACTGTTTTGAGCTTCTCCATCTCTGGCTGCAGAGAATATAATCAATCTGATTTCAGTATTGCCCATCTGGTGATTTCCATGTATAGAGTCGCCTCTTGTGTTGTTGGAAAAGAGTGTTTGTGATGACCAGCTTGTTCTCTTAACAATATTAGCCTTTGTCCTGCTTTGTTTTGAGCTCCAAGGCCAACCTTACCTGTTGTTCCTTTTATCTCTTGCCACTCTACTTTAACATTCCAGTCCCCTAGAATGAGAAGAACATCTTTCTTTCGTGTCAGTTCTAGAAGGTGTTGTAAGTCTTCATAGAATTGGTCAATTTCAGCCTCTTCAGCATTGGTGGTTGGTGCATAAGCTTGGATGACTGTGATGTTGAAAGGTCTGCCTTGGATTCATATTGACATCATTCTGTCATTTTGAGATTGTATCCCAGTACAGCTTTTCCCACTCTTTTGTTGACTATGAGGGCTACTCCATTTCTTCTACAAGATTGTTGTCCACTTTAGTAGATATGATAATCGTCTGAATTGAATTCACCCATTCCTGTCCATTTTAGTTCACTGACACCCAGGATGGCAATGTTTATTCTTGCCATCTCCTGTTTGACCACATCCAGCTTCCGAAGGTTCATAGATCTTACATTCCAGGCTCCTGTGCAATATTTTTCTTTACAGCATGGGTCTTTTTAAGTAGAAACACAAGTGGATTAGTATTTTTTTTCTCTCAAAGAAAAAGTGCTATCCCAAATTGTATGCCAGTGTGGACAGGCTCTAAATCAACATATTTCCAAGGGTAATCCTATTATTTCAGCTAGTGAAGCAGGAAAGCCAGCAAGAGTTTCTTTTCCTCCCTGGCAGTAGATTCAATAATAAATTGAATCACCAATAATTCATTGCCTTTTTATTATATCCAAAATCTTCTGCCTCAGGTGGCTGCCTCCCTTTTGCCTAATACCTGGCAAAGGAATTCACAAGCTAAACCCAAGCAGTGGCAGATGCCCATTGCACTTCATGGAGCAGAAGGCACATTAACCAATGCTGGGCGAAGCTGGGGCAAAAGTGGGTGCTCTCATATGCACAGGCAGCTGGGCATATTGTTATGAACAGAGAAGCAGGCAGGCATTTGCACAAAATACAGCAGTCTTCTACCTTTTCAGAAGCAGGCAGAGTAGAATGGCTGAGAGTAACCTGAGGCTGAGGTGGTTCAATGCTCCACCTGACCTAATGGACAAGCCACAACTAGCTAACCCTGTTGGCCCTTCCACCGCTTGGAAAGGCTATTGCTGCTACAACGATTACTAGAGGAGTTTCCCAGTTAGCATGATGGATAGTCCTGTTTCACACAGAGGAAATCTGTTCATGGTACCTGATATAAGGAAAAACTGGGGCAGAGGGAGCTGACTATAGTAACTGAAAGGAGGGCTTTGCTGATGGGTTTCTGTTTCTGCTTCATCTTCTGAAGCAAGATAAACTTTCACCAACATATTGTACTTTAAAATACATAAATGACATTGATGTACCCCTCCTCCCGCTTAGCTCTTTGCAGGATCTCATTCCTCTACAGCTAATACTATTCTAGAAATAATTTCACAACAAGCATTTCAGAAGTAGTCTCCAGCTGTGACAATTGCTGGGAAAACTTTTCAAACAGGGATGGTTACTATGGAAACGTATAAGCATCACCTTAAAGACATGCGGCTGAAATGGCAAGTTAACTCATCCACACTGCTGGATCGATGTGTGTGCATGGTGGTTAAGGCCAGTAGCCAATATGCAGTAGTGGGGAGGGAGGAAAGTGAAATGGGTGCATTTGTTTTTTCCCAAAAAAAACTAGCACCTCGTGAGCATCCTAGCATTGCTTGAATTGGGTAATATATTTTAAATTGCTGTTCAAGACTAATAAGAAAAGATGCTTAGATACTCCACTTGGTATGATAATGTATTAGGCAGCCAAAAGTATATTGCAATGCCTTCAGGGTGTTTAAATAAAGAACTAGAAAAATCTGGAATTTGTTATTTTAATATTCTCATTGGAGGTTTGAGATATTAGTTTCTTTAATGTGGCAAATTAGCTGAAGTCCATGGATAGAGTGCCTGGGAAAAATACCTAGATATTTGCAATACTAGCAATGTACTGTAGTTATAAATTCAGGGCTTTTCATTTAGAAGTCTCTTGGGCCAGAACAGCTAACCTAAAAATGGTGCCCTCCAGAGATTTTGGACTTCAGTTCCTATCAATCTCAGCTACCCAACTAATGATGAGAATTCCCAGGAATAGGATTCCGAAACACCTGAAAAGTGCCAAGTTTGGGAGTTATGGGCTAGAATCTTTTCACTGCATTGCTTAAGATCATATGTTGATTGGTGTTTTTTTTCCTTCAGATCATTCTCATTCTTACTGAATTTCTCTTAAGTTCAATGACAGACACTCTTTGCCTAATAATAAATGTCTTCATTTTCTTATTTTTTTTTTAAATACAGTATATCAATACAGGCAGCAGATTTGCAATGACTGTACTGTATTACGCCATGACACTGTTGTTTGCAAAATACATATCTAATACCAACCTAATACTTGATTTTAATGTTTACACTCTAATAATATGATTATGTTGCTTCCAACACTTTTCAAATGGAAGCAGAGCGATTTCTAAGGAGGGGGCATAGCTTTGTCAAAGCACAAGTATTTCATATGACATAAGATTCTGCCAGAATTTTAAAACCCTGCATGTTGGCTGGGAGGGAGAATTCTGGGCTGGGGTGACTAACCAATTTTTCCTTCTCTTCCTCTCCATTCAAAGAAAGTCCTGCTTCCTCTTGTCTCTTTCCATTTCTTTTGTCTGTTGAAGGCAGGCACTCTGTTTAGGTCTGTTGCTGAAAGCAGTCATGTTTGTCAGTTTGCTGTTTGTAATAAAACCTTTTATTCTTTCTCTTACCAGCATCTGAGTGAGCTATTGAGGCTGTAAGTGTCAGTTGATGAGGGAAAAAAGGGGTGGACTATTCTGGAGAATTTGAAGCTACAGTCGTGCCTCGGCTTACGAACGTCTTGACTTGTGACCAATTCGAGTTACGCCCAGATCCGTTCCCAAAATTTTGCTTTGACTTGTGACCAGTGCTTTGAGATATGACCAGAAAAAAGGCTCCCTCTCTCCCTTCTTTCCTGCCCTTTTTTTAACCCTACAGGTCATCTTAGGTTTAAAAAAGAGTCTCCCCCTAGTGGACAGATTAACTGCTTTTGCATTCGTTCCTATGGGAATTAATGCTTTGAGATACAACCAGCGCCAGAATGAATGTGTTTCAATGTATTCTTATGGGAAATGGTGCTTTGAGTTATGACCAACTTGAGTTACAACCATCATCCCAGAATGAATTAAGTTTGCAACTCAAGGCACCATTGCTCTGTGAATCCTTGCACTTCTGCTGCACAGCTAGAGGAATTTAACCAAAAATATCAAAAGTCTGAAACAGATTCTAGGCCCAGTTATCACCTGTAAAAATGGATTTAACATCCCTTAACATAAAGGGTGTCATACAATACTGTATGAAAATACCACTCTTGACAGCTGTCCAAAGTACCCGACTAGCAATGGCACAGAAAGTATAAATTTGACAGGGATGACTTATTGTTCAAGTCCAACATTCATACATAATGTCTTCTGCTCAAAATAGTGCCATGCACTTAAACTGATTCCATCATTAGCACTTCACTTAGGTCTGAACAAAACACATCTCCAGCACCATAATGAGCCTGCTGCCAAGTGTCTCCATCTCTGTCATGAAAACAAGTTTGTCTATGTCATGAAGCAGCAAAATATGTCCTAATGTTTATGTAACAGGCTTATAATGTGTATCTGGAAAGCTTGGGAAGGAGTAGCACTCAAAGAAAGGCAATTTGTGATATCAGCAGTGATACTACTGATGACTCACAGGTATCAGCCAATCAGGCTGACTGAAGGATTTTAAAATATCCAGCAAGAACTTCCTATATTCCCTTTCTCAGACCCTCCTGTCTCCAGCTGGCCATGAAGGAGAGCTGATCCAAAGAAAAATGGGAGGTGGGAGACCACGAGATGCTGAGAGTAGAATCAGTAGAATTCCTCTCATCTGTTGGAAAAGAAGGGTTCCTTTCATCTTGGATAAATGAAGGAGGGTGAGATGGTGGTGGTGGCTGTAAATTAAAAGTTTTCGGATATCTTGTAAGCTCCCTTGTCAACTTTTCATATGGGCTGATTGGGGAACAAAAATATCACAATCCCCTGGAAATTACCTGTGAGGGGAATAGAGTCCTATTTATCTCTAACAGGAGGACAGTTATCTTTTCCAGCTGAACACAGCATGACTGAATAGGTGATCTGATGGTGACTGTTCCCGGACATAGGAGAGAAAGACAAACAAAGGTAGACAAAATTATCACACAAGTAATAAAGACACTGTTTTATTGTATCCTAACTTGCCCATATGCTTAACAATCAGTTCTGAATGAAACCATGAACATAGCCATATGTTTCATTACTACTAAATGAATAAGTTGATCAAAGAAAATAACCTCTTTATCTGCTGGTACACGATAGAGCAAACTAAAAGCCAATTTGTATCTATTTCCAGAAATGAGAAATACGTATGGAAATCTGCAGCAGTGCATGCTACTTTGTATCCTCTCTTAAACAGTGTTCAAATGTGCATATACAGTATATTACAATTGTTTCAGTAATGTACAAAAATCTGAATGAAAGATATGTAGCAATTGGATGTATCACTTGCCACTTTGAAGAAATTTGGGGAGGAAATATCCATTCTATAAGACAATTTATATGAGTGAAGAAAATATTTCATGAGCATGGTTCAATATGCAGATATTCTGTAGAGTAAATGCGTGCTGCTACATCATTTCCAGTGGCAGAGCATTGACCCTTCTAGCAATGTTTTGCTTAGATCCTTCATTTTTATTCTGCCTTCCTTCTCGAAAGTGACTCAAGGTGGCTTTCTTTGAATAGATGAGGGGATTCACCTTGTCTCCTTATCATATTTGTGTAATGGCCCTGGGTTCTAGAATCCCAGATTATGCCCAGGCCCACAGCAATCAAATGCCAACATCCCCCAGGCCTTGGGCAACCAGACACACAGACATTGAGAAAGAAGAAGAAAAAGGAAGTGAGTGGTAGCAGGCCATTGTACTCCAACAGAACAGTAGCAGTAACAACCAAGTGGCAGGGAATGTGGCAATAGCAGAATCAAGCTGGATAGCCCACAGTTGCATTGCTACTCCATTCCTGGCTGCTCTTTCCTGCCATCCTGACTGGCTGCACCAGCCTACAGTTGTGTAGATGGTATCTTTGGAAGCCCACTACCTACACCTCTCCGGGAAAACAGAGATGGCAGAGATTTCCCAAACAATTTCTTACACAGAAATCAAGAGCCAGGAAAGGAAATTACAGTGAGGATCGAAGTGGCATTTGGAGTGATACTTCTCCAATCTTCAAGTCCACCAATGTCACCAGACACAGAATGGGGAGAAGCCAGCATTTTGCCTGAAACCTTGAGCAAGCTATGACTATCTTTCTCTCCACACAGCAAAAGCTTCTTTCCATGATACTTGTTTGTTAATTGCCATAATCCTTTTCATATGATGCCCAGTGGGGTGTAGTGGACACAGTAATGGACTAGGGGATTCAGGAAGTCTGAGTTCCAATCCCCACTTATCTGTGAAAACTCACTGGGGGTGTGGAATTGGTAAAGCCACTCTTTAAATATTTCACTGGCCTTGAAAGCTCTCTTATAATGGCTATAAGTCAGTTCTGACTTGATGATACACTACAACAACAATCCTTTCCTCATTATGAAAAGTGCTTTAAGAATTAAGGAATACTCAGCTTTTGTCAAAGCATGAAGTGAATTTTTAAATAAAAGTTCCATGTGATATACATTTTAAAGAATAGAGAATAATTGTGCCATTCATGGAACAGTTTCAAGGAGGAAGCAACTGGATTCTCATTTTTCATTTAAAATGATGATGCAATAACAACAAAACAGCAGGGCGACTTCTCTAAACTGAATATATATTTTATGGAGTTTAGATTGTGAATGTAACATCTCCAAAAGGCTGCTTGCAAAGTGCAGATAAGCTGGAATCTAATGAATGATTACACAAAATAACTGAACTCAGATCAAACAAACGTGTTTGCTTGGCCCTTGTTACAAAAGTTTACATTTGTCTTTTGTTTTTCCTTTATCTAAATAAAATGGTTACCTTGATCATAGGTCATACCAGAAGGCCACAACCACAAAATGACAGTGTAGTTTATATAATGTTAGTAAAAGGAAAAGACCATAGAGGAACACACACAATAAAATTCTCAATTATTTTACAGCAGCCAGCCACATGGATTTTTAGATAAACTTCTGCAATAGCAAACAGAACCACCTTTTCAGTTATCCTGTTGTTGTTGGCAAGCAAAGGCTCACAAATCACTGAATCAATAGTACACTGCAGGTGTAATTTATGCCTGGACAGGTCCTTTGACATGTAGATGGAATGAAAGTGAATTTAAAGGAACATTTCTTCAGTTGAAACCACAGGCCCAGCTGAAAATATGTTGCTGCCTTACCCTAGTCAAGTTTCATTGCAGGCAAAGCTGGTCAGGTTATTTTGGCACTGAATGGAGAAAATCCCACAAGCACTTCTGGCCCTTGGTGGGAACTCCCAAACATGATGGTCAAACTTTTAAACTTCTGCATTCACATGAAGTAATGGGGAAATATTTCCTCAAAAGTCATGGGCTGAGGCAAAGTCAATACTGGTATGTCCTGAGCTAGCAATGGGCATTATCAATCCAACACTATCTCATACACCCCAACTCAAATCCCCATTCAAAATGAAGCACATGTCACTCCTCCATTTTCTTTGTTTCTTTCTCACACACGTATCTTTGCAAGTTGCACCGGGGGGGGGGGGACTCTCCTTCACTCCAAAGTTGAATGTACTTCCCCACAATATAAGCACCTGGTTGGAGCACCTTTTGCCGTTTTCTCCATTTTGAGCCCAGTTTCTACCCAGTATGTGCACTTGCTGCCTTTTCATGCTAGCTGGGGAGAAAGGGAAAGAAGCCTCTCCTTCTGCAGCCAAGACTGAAAGTGAGGAAGAGAATATGAGAGGAGACCCTGGGGTCAGATGTGAAACTTCCCAGTCTTCCTGGAGAGTAGAGATTCCCGTCCCTGAGCTAGAGCAGATCATGCTGAGCAAGAGCAGATTTCCTGAAATGTGGGGATTGAGTCACAATGACCCTTCCTCTCTCCACAATCTACCACTAGCCTGTGCAGTAGGATTCGGTTATCTATGCTAAAGTTGTCTGTTGTAACCTTTTATGTGAAGCACTGTCTAGTTCAAGTCTGGTGGAAAGATGGGGGCGAGGTACCATATCTTCCTATATGAGCCTCCTTGGCTCTTAGGATCTTCAGAGGAGGTCCCTATCTCATCATGGGCACATTCGAAGGAGACATATATGAGAGAGAGAGAGAGAGAGAGCCTTCTCTGTGACTGCTCCCAGATTGTGGAATGTGGACTTAGGTTACTCCCCTCCCTTTTATCCTTCTGCTGACAGTTAAAGACCCACTTTTTCAGGTTTTTAATAACTGTGACTCAGTCCCTGGACACAAGGTTTCTTCTTGCTTTTCCATGCTCACTTTAAAAGTTTTTAATATTTGTAATTACCTAATGGATTATTGCATTATTATTATCTTTTAATTGCTTTTTAATGTGTGATTTTAAATGTGTGTTTTTAGTATTAGTTGTTTTAACATTGTGAACTGCCTTGGGTTGCCTCACCAAGAGAAAGGTAGCTTAAAAGGAGACAAAACTCTTTCATTTATTCATCCAGCCACTCATCAGAATTTACCCATGACAAGAGACCAAACAGGGGCCCTATTGGGGTCCTTCCTCTCTCAATGGTGTGAGAGAGAAGGTATTCCTCTATAAGTTTGTGTAAACATTTAGAAATGTATATCTATACATACAAATAAGCACCTGCATTTTTATGAAGGTCTTTGTCTTCCTTTTTGATGATAGCTAAGTGACACCCTGTCCCCAAAATAAAGGGAGCATCTGTCACGAGTATATAAGCACAGAAGTGGATGACTGTATTTTTGACTAAAACTCCTAGAATCCCATAGCTGGTAATTCTGTAATCCCAAAAAAGCAACTCTGCTTAAGGCACTATAATAATTGCTGTTCTGGGTGCAATTCAAAGTATTGTTTATCGGTAAGTAAGCTTTAAATGATTTGGGATTCTGGAAACTATTGCATAAGCCTGTCTTTGTGTTCTTCAACAGAGTTTTTTCCCCATGCTTCTCCTGCAAGTGTTTGAAGTTGAGTCCGGTGAGACTGTCATGAAAGTGGATTCATTCATGTCATTATGACCAACATACATATCTAGAAAGGTTGGAAAGAATTCACTCCTAGAGAAAGATGTCAACCCATGCCTCACATTTATCAGCCAATAAGGTTCACTGAAGTGTTTTAAAACTTCCAGCAAGAGCTTCCTTTGCTCTCTTGGTTGCTCCTCTTGCTTCAGCTGAGCCCACTGCAATGGAGACTGAGAAAACCAGAAGGTTGCTCACAGAACCAAGGCTATAATGAGTGAGTATGTGTTAGGGATTATGATTCTGTCTGGATATGCCAGTTATCCAAAAATGTCTGCATCTGCTTTTTCTTGCACCACTTTCCTGTGTTTAAGTTTGTGCCCAGAGATGTGTCTGTGATTTTTCCACTGTGCATTAATCTTTTTTGCTTTGAATGCATTGTAGCTCTTTTATTTCCAAATGTAATAAAGTATCTTTCCTTCTTAGCCAATGGACAAGCTGGGGTTTTGCCTATTTGCTTGGTTTACGTATTGCAGAGTACCCCATAAAAAGAAAGGGATGAGGAAAGCAAACTCTTAGACTTGGTTGTTCTTGTTTGCTTTCTTTTATCTGTTGCATTCCCTGCAACATAATCCTCCCATCTGTTAAATAAACAGGGGTTTGTTTCAACTTGAATGGATGAAGGAGCAGGAGGTGGTGGCAGCTATTAAGTTAAGGTGATATAAAAGTAAGCTACCCTGTCAGCTTTCACAGAGGCCAGTTGGGGATTAAGCTTTACTGAGGATTTTATTGGTTTTGGTGCCTCAGATGAGAAATGCCCTTGCTACAGAAGAAACCCCTGTGGTGTCAGCTTTGACATTCTGATATCAGGCAAAAACTCCAGCACATTTTATAATTTGCTTTTAATCATGGCTCCTTAGTTGCTCATTTATCTGATCTCCTTTATTGACTTTTCTGATTCACCAACCGAGGTTATGTTTCTTGGTTTTTTTAAAAAAATTCTATAATTTATGCCCTGTACTCTTAAATTGAAGGATAATCTAAATATTTTCAATAAACACATTGACACTTGAGCAACAAGACAAAAGAAAGGATTTTTAAAAAAAGGAACTATAATGTACACTGGCAACAAATACATTTTTGAAGTAATTGTATCCCAGTCACAGGCAGCTATAACATTTGTGGAATGTTCTTCTATTCATGAACAGTAACTAAGCATGCAATCTTTGATACACTTATCAGGAGTAATTACTTACTTCCAGTAGATGCCTAATAGATTTAAAGACATTTGTAAAGAAACTCAAGTAAAACAAATGGATGATATTGTAATAACTGAAATGATTACTGTAAGAGGCAAGTAAAGGCTGTGAAAAACTGGAGTGCCCCTGATCCTGATGAGCTGCATGGATTTTGGTTAAAGCATTTAACAAGTCTCCATCAACATATAGCAATGCAATTTAATCACTTACTCCAAAATTCTACAACTGAAGATTGGATGACAACAGACCGCACATTTCTGATAATAAAAGATCATCAAAAAGGCAATGAATCCAGTAATTATTAACCAACTATATGCCTTCTAACAATGTTCAAGCTCCTCACAGGAGTACTGGCAAATCAATATATAATTACTGAACTGAAAACTCCTTATACACAACTGAACAGAAAGAGAACTTTAAAAAGTCAAGAGGCATGAAAGATCAGCTGCTTATGATAAACTGATATTGAAGAATGCAAAAAGACAAAAAACAAACCTTAATATGGCCTGGATAGACTATAAAAGGGCATTTGACTCATTGCCACACAGTTGGATTAACACCTGCCTAAAATATTTGGGATTAGGAAAAACATTCAGAAGTTCCTCAAGAAAAACATGGAAAACAGAAAACTGTCTTAATGGCTCATAGCGAAGAAATTGGGGAAGTTAGCATCAAAAGAGGAATATTTCAAGGAGATTCTTTGTCACCACTGCTGTTTAACATCTCACTAATTCTCATGTCAATAATCAAAAATTTATTTATTTATTTATTCTATTTATATCCTGCCTATCTGGTCATTGCAACCACTCTAGGCGGCTGGTTTAGGCTACCATATTTCAGAACAAGCAGGAAAAATCAATAATCTCTTATACATAGATGACCTAAAAGTATATGCAAAAAGTTCCATGGAGATAGAATCACTGCTAAACACAGTGGAAATATTTAGCAAACATATCTAAATGAAATTTAGAATTGACAAATGTACATCACTGTCTATGCACCATGGCAAGATCCAAAAACTAAATGGAGCAGTGTTAAAAACTGGCAATATTATAAAATCACTATCAAGTGATGAAAATTATAAATACCTTTGAATACTAGAAGCAGATAACATTGTGCACACAAAAGTTAAAGAACTGACAGAAAAGGAATAGATCAAAAGACACTGGAAAATCATAAAATCTAATAATTATTAGGATGAAGAAAATTGCTACTTGAATGCTTCAAAATTTAAGCAATACATGGTGCTGTCTAAAAGGTGCCACTGCATACCATTTGCTCCAGGATCTCACACATTCTGCAGTAGTTTATTTATTTGTTTTCTTATTTATTTTATTTCTATGCCACCTTTCTCTTAATGTGGCTCACAGATTATTGCTACTCTTCACAAACTGTTCCCAGAGGCAGCTCCATATAGAATATATCACACCACTGTCTGCTGTTGCAGTACCCAAAGCATGTGGCTAGGTCTTTCACAGCAACAGTTGTGAGCAAGGATGTGACCATCTGTCTGTTTTACTGTTGCTATGTTTCTCAAAATCCCACTGGCATGCACATCTTGTCCCACATATCCATTGGGCTGTAAATCCTTTCCCCCCCCTTCACACATAAGAATTTATGTATATTTTCAGGTGTGTTTTCAAATCGTGAGCATTTTTCTACACAGCTTTTTCAAAAGGTACACGTTGATTCTATTTATGAATCTCTGTCTATGAAATTGTGTTTTTGGCAATTTTCCCAAATACATGCATTTGAGACATGTGCATTTTCTAGATATGAGCAGGGTTTTGTTTGCAATTTTTTTTCTTTGCCAAAATGTGTCATGGATGTTGGAAATCTATGGATTCCCAAGGCAAAATGTGCTTCATCCATTTGCCAGAAGGTGTAAAACAGATATCAACATGAAAGAACTGCATTTCTTTTCCATCCTTTTTTGCAAGACGAAGCAGATAAAATACACTCTGTCCAACGTAGGAATCTTGGAGCCATGTGAAGTCTAACAGTGACCCCAGGTGAGCAACGTGTTGTTGCTATTGCTCTGCTAATATTTCTCCATATGTCAATATACTTTTTGCCATTCTCATTGAGCTGGACAGTAAAAAGTATTTTCGAAAAGAATTTCAAAAAAAAAGGAGACGTATTTCTAGAGATTCTCATAGACGTGGCTCAAGATTCTTATGTTTACCACCCTCTCCCACCCGATAAGGCAGCCAAGGAGCATGTGTCAATACCCTGTCTTTCATGGTAGAAAAAAGAAAAGAAAAGAAAAAATATTGAAATCTGAACCAGTGTTCACCTGCCCCACATCTCAAAAAAATCAATTGTTTCCAATTTGAAAAATCCAGTGAGGTTGTTCATCCCTCTCAATTTTTCTACACCTATGGAAGGTGGAGAATTTCAAGAAACCATTTGTGCGATGGCTGTAATTCTCATAGGAGATGACCAAGGTGTGACATCCTCTCCATCCAGAACAGCAATAATCTCACCCAGCTAGTCCACTGGGTGCCCACTATCATCAACTGTGTCTCATCTGTTCTGAGCATGTGTTTATTCAGCTGCACTGAGTCCTCCACTCGTCCCTGGCATATGTTCAGAGATTTCAAGGCCTCACTGGTGAAAAGAGAAATAGAACTGAGTGTCATAAGCATACTGATATGGGACAAAATTGAATCTTGGATGTTTTAAAGTGCACCACAGAATGATAATATATTACTCCTCTCCTTGTCATTTCCACATGTCTTATACATAGATATGTCCAAGTGGCAAAAAGATTACTGCTTTCAACTTCTTATTTAGTAGGCTGAACTAGCTCTATTACAGACCTGATAGTAGTAATGTAAACTTCCTCAGGTATCACACAGAGGCTGCAATCCTATACACACTTATTTAGGAATGAATCCTATTGAAACTTATGGGAGTGACTTTAAAGTAGACATGGAGAGGCCTGCACCGTGAATGAATGATTATCTCAAAAATAGATTCAAATTTGAAATTGGCTTGTGGAATTTTATGCAAGGAAGGAAGGCTCTTTCTGCCCTAATGCACAAAACATAATAGATATGGTGCCATTCCACGCCCATGATCGAATTGTATTCTAGCACTAAACTGGAAGTTTAGATGAAACAAGCCACAAGTTCAAGGACAGAAGAAAAATTAAAACTATTGTTGTAATGAAAATTCTGCGTTTTTTAATGCAAGTTTCATGTGAATGCATTCAATGAATTAATTTTGCATGAATAAGCACAAACATAATTTAGAGACAGGTGGGATGGAATTGCATTTGCAGCAGTTTCAAAAATGACTTTAAAGTATGAACAAGGCAATGTATATTTTTGTTCAATTTCAATTGGACATGCGCGTATATTGGCTGAAATGCAGGATAAAATTTAAATAATATAACTTTATGTACTCCTATATCCTTTTATCTAGGAATAGGCACCACTAGGGCTTACTTTTGGGAACATGCATTGGCTTTCACTGTAAGTAGTCCATCAGCTAGAGAAAAAGAATGCTTAATATGGATGAGTTATAGTAAGCTAAATATAAGCATTGTTTGATAGGGCATGCATAAAATATGGTTTCTCAAATTTTTAATAATTTCTTTTTGTATGCTTAACTGTGTAAAATTGTTTTCAACCTCAAATAATTTCACACTTTTGTAGATATGGAGATATTGCAAAATCTTTTATGACTAGTCAACCAATCTGTTAATAGCATTAATTCCTATAGTCAATTGATTGCCCTGTTCTGTAGGAAAAAATGGCTTTGCCATGCTGAATTCTTAACTAACTTTTTTTTTAGTGGTAGATCCCATTTATCAAAAACAAGAAACATAGTTTAGCCAAACAACAAGTAATGATGCTGGTTCTGGAGAAGTGGGTATATTTGTGCATGTCAGTATTAGGTGGAGCCATAACTCAAATTTGGTACAGTCATTCTGCTATTTGGAGGCAGTCCTTAACATCCTTGTCCCTGGTACACACTCACACACATATCTTGACTAACGTTTGCACTCCTTGATTGATTGATTGATTGATTGATTGATTGATATTTATTCATTCGTTCATTCGTTCGTTCGTTCATTTACAATATCTGAAGCAATGGCTAGAATCTCAAGCTAGTGTAAGTGTAACTGTGTACACTGTGGTGGTGAACTGCTGCTAATGAACAAGTTGCCACATGCATTCCTGATCACATGCCAGCCATGCAACTTAGCACAACCATGAATGCAAATGGAAACTCATCAATTAGTGGCACTTCATCACTTCTAGTTATGCTGTTACCCCTCAGCTGGTGCAAATCCCCTATAGTACTCTTCCCTTTATCAAAAAGCCTCATACATTTCATACAAATCACATTTATGGCATGACAGGAAACCTGTGGCTCTCCACCTATTGGATGTCAGTTCCATCCTGACAAAGAGTGAGGAATGATGGAGATAGTATGTCAACAGCATCTGGAGGAACAAGGTTCCCCACTCCCAGCATAACACGAGAAAACTAATTCAAACCCTAGTACATTTAAATCTGGCAGGAGATCTGGGTATTCTTACTGTGCCCCACATAAACAAATGCACCATACCTAAAGGCTCGTATTTGCTTTTCTACAGTTGATTTGAGAAAATAATACACAAACCAAAGCTTTATTTTTTCTCTCTCTATGATCATCACAGCTTTCTTTTCCAAATGTACTGGCAAAATAACTCGCATTGTACTTAAATGAATAAATACAATGGAACCAACCACAGTCAGTGCCTCAGTGTTTAGTTTTAAATGATATTGTATTGCTGAAAGTTTAATGAAGCTTACATACAAGAAACTGAACCTGTGGAATGAAACTAAGGGGAACACTTTCATCCATCTTGCTGTTAATAGTGAGAAAGAAGATTGCTTCTTCAAGAAATGATACAAAGTGCCAAAGATTTTATTAATGTGTACATAATGTTAAGACACTATTCCTATATGGAGCTTCACACAGAAACTGTGGGTAGATGTAAAATAGGAAGAAGAATGAGATTTGTTAATCAGTACGAACATATTCTGTTCAATCAATCACAGCAAACCTTCAGAGTTAAATTTGCTATCCTAAATCCATTTGCTTCAAACTCAGTAGGGCTTATAGTATTTCTAAATATGCATGTATAGAATCACACTATAAAGCCTTTCAAAAAATCATTAAGGAAAAACTTGCACATCATTCACTCAATTTTAATTGTTACAGCAAATTATAAATATAAGCATAGCATGAAATGGGGGACAGGGGTCTCCGGATGTACAACTTCCCCAGTCTCATGACCATGATGACTAGATTTTTTAATGTTGCAGTACAAAATCTCCTCACACCTGGCTCTTCAGTGTATATAGGTAAATGAACCCATTGTACAAATACAGCTTTCCAGATGTTATTGGATTGCATCTCCCATTGGCCCTAGCCAGCATAGCCGATAGTGAAAGATGATTGAAGTTATAAATCAGCTAGGGTTACCAGGCCAGCAGCATCCATTCCCAGAGATTTCAGGCTAATGCCTGAAGCCTTCTGATAGACCTTTGTGATGTCAGAGGAGGTGACCCTTTGTAATATCACTGGGGAGATTTGCAGAATATTGTGTGTCAGACAGATATCATAGAGATTTGAGGATGATTTTTAAAGTTCCACTTGTGTGTTCAATGACCATCAATAACTCTCTAGAGCATAGAAGATTATGATGATGATGATGATGAAGAAGAAGAAAATGTACCTCTGAGGATGTCTAAATAGCATATCCAAAACTATAAGGGTGAATTCAACAGCTAGGGTTGCCAGGCTGACAGCATCCTGCTTTCTGAAATTTCAAATTCAAAGCCTGAGACCTGGAGAGTCAACTCCTAAGCCTGAATCTCAGGGCCAATGTCTGTGACCAGGGAACTCGAAACCAAGCTTGAAAAAACATCTGGTGGGCTACACATTGTCCTCCCTCCAGCTGTATCTGAACAAGATTCCTGAGCTCAGAGGTTGTACATGGGGATGGAGTCAGAGGCCCAGGTTGAAGAAGTTATCCATCTTTGTGTTATATCCCATTTTGGAAGCACTAGATTAATAAAAAAATTAATTATAAAAGTCTTCAACAAGGATTGTCTCTTGGACTCAGCAGGGTTTGGCTAAATCCGGAGGAGTGGTAAAGGCCATTGACTAGCTACCAGAGAAGTCCTAATTAACTGAGCTCTTGTGAATTCTTAGGAACTACAAAGCCCATGTGTCTGTACTTGCAAAGTACTGAGCAAAAGTAAAGTGTTATTTTAAGGTCAGGCTTATTCTAGTGCAAAGGCTACGCACTGCTGGAGGTTGAGGACTTGCCCCAGCGTAAAGGTGGTAGATTTGTGGCTGAGGGATTCCCTGACCAAAGGATCCATGCTCCTTAGGGAGATTCGGACCTGACACTACCCAATCCTACTGAGTTTCTTCTGAGTAAACATAAATACCATTGCATTTTTTAGAATGTCACCATGCTTTTAAAACACTAGCACATCTTCAGAAACTGTTCCAGCAATGTTCCTTTATAGCAGCAAAATTCAAGAGACTTTCAAGGAACATTAGAGGTTTTTTTTTAGAAAGACTGGATGGGATCCAAACTAATTATCCATGGGTTTCACTGAACTCATTGAGCAAGTTAATGATAAATTGGCTTGAGTCCTATTGGTTTCAATGAGAACTACATTTGGCTAACTAACATAGTCTAGATTCAACTCAAGATTAATATTTAAAAAAATCCTAAATGATATTGAGATCCATAGCCATAGAGCTTTCTCTACAAAACCCATGGTGTGTTCATGAATAGACATTTGATACACATAGTACAAGGGCATTGAAGGTGCAATTCCACCCAAAGATAATTTTCTCGGAACGAAGCCATTGAAAGCTTATGCCATTTGTAATTCTGCACTTGTTTATAACTGCAATGTCTGAGCATGAAATGGGAGTTTTACAGCATCTGAACTCCAAGCGGTGTCCCCAAATATATTATTCCATATCCCATTAATAGATCCATTAGTGCCATTCTATAGGATACTCCTGCACAGTTAAGACAGCCAGCTTCTTCTCTGTCATTTGCTTATATAGAGAACTGTGTAAGTGCACATACTTTTGATGTAAGGAAAGGGGGCAAAGAAAGAGACATTAGATGTACACCAAAAACAGTCCTAGCAATTGCTTTGTATTTGGGTGAGACATGAATAATTGATGAAAAAAAAAGAGAGTCAAGTTCTGGAATTTTCCCCAGCTTAGTGTCTCTCTGTGAATAGTAGTGAACACAAGAACTGAAAATATCCTGTAGACCATCTTCACTGCTGTCATTAGTCAACACTGTCAACATTCAAGCTGCCCTTTGCTATGTAAACCTTGACATTTCTTTTTCTGCAGGAAACAAGGGCATGATATTGTGCATCAATATCAGGCTCTTTCCTGGTATTTTGAATCATACAAAACAGACTGTTCTCAAATACAAAACAGACTGTGAATCAAATCACAGCAAAGCTCTGATTTGGCTTTCCAGTGTAGTCACACCTTCAATTCAATATTCATGGCACCATCCAGAGTACTGTACTTTAGGAGCCCCTAGTCTGACGCAGTAGGAGAACCTCCAGGCTAAACCTGGCCAGCTAGTTTTAATATCCACTAATCCTGAATCTTTTGCAATTCATGTCATTAGGTTTTAAGGCAGTTGTAGGTAATTTCTGGCCCTCCAGATATTATTGGATAGCATCTCCTATCAGCTGTAGCTGACATAGCCAGTGATGAGACCATAGCTTAGGACAGTTTCTTTTTCAGACTGTTGTTGTTATGTGCCATTAAGTGACTTCTGATGTAAGGTAACCCTATGAATTAGTGTCCTTCAAAAGGTCCTATAAAAGCAATCAGATCTTGCAAACGAAAAGCCATAGTTTGTTTTATTCGATCAACTGTCTCTTGTTGAGTCTTCCCCTTTTCCTTCCCCTTTTCTTCCTTTTCACAAAGACTGATCTGGAATCAAGTTATTTGTCTTTCTGGTGGTCCATGGGAAATTAGACTATCACATTCCCCAGAAGCCCTCAGTCAACATGGTCAAAAAGAGTAATTTTTCCAAGTTCTGGGTGAAGGAAAATGGGAGTTGCAGTCAAACAAAACCTAAAAAGCCACAGGTTCTGCACCTGTTCTGCAAGAGATTCCTGGAAGATTATTTAGACTTATTTACAAATCATTACACTTAGCAATGAAATAAAGTGCCACTAACTGGAAAGACAATGCCTGTAATGTGGCTCTTCCCCTGCAATGCTCACAGTGCATTCTAGAGTGCAATTCTGATATGCACAGGATGATGATAGTGAAACTCCTAAGAATAGAGTTTCTAATAGAAAGTCTGAAAAGTACTGCCCTACTTGATGCCCTAAATATGTCCTCATCTTTCAAAATCAAACATGACAAACAGAACTTCAGTAGCTGTTTCAATGCTTTCTCCCCTCTTCCAAAAAAGGAAAAGAAAACTTACCTGATACTTCTCAGTTTTTTTTTTATTATATAAGCTTCCAGTGACTCTGCTGGTTCACATGGCATGTATATTTATAGAACAACAGAGGGCGAGACAGACAAAAAGCTTCTAAATAGTCCAGTTGACTTCAATGTATGTGCTGAGTTAACGAAGGCTTTTAAATAGGAGGGCATTTCAGAGCTGAAGCTCATCCTTGCAACTTATTTCCTGACTGTAATGCTGTATGCATATTATGATTAATATTAGCATTTGTCAAATTCTATTTTAATTTTTCTTTTACACATGAGTAAGGAAGGATAGGAAAAGCTTATCATTTTGGAGCACTGACAGTGCAGCTTTGATCTTGTAGTAGAAGATTATGTTAGCAGAATGCAAAAGAGGAGGCATATGTGGGGGAAACAATCCCCCTCCATGCACTTAAAAATAGAAATATGAACAGAATATTGACTGTAAAAGAAAACTGCAGTTATTTCCCTAGAGGAAATGGGCAGTTAGGAAAGGGATATTTATTAAAAATGGCATCCATAGATTTTTTTTTAAAAAAATGAGAATAGCTTTTTCAAGTACTACTGAAAAAGCTAAAGTGTTCCAAATGTCTATAAAGCTTTTCTTATATGGTATTACATCTCAGCATGTTGAGATGAACTGTGAATGTTTACAACTCTTCAGTCTTCCTGTCTCCATGTGAATCAATATTAATTAGCTAGAACCAAAGAACTGCATAAACTGGGACATTGTGTGGTTTAATCAAGAACTGATATTGGAACTAAGTAGTGCATCAAATGGTGACCATTTATATTCTTTACTGTAGTTCTTTGTTATCTCTCCAAACCATTTAATATGGCAGACTGCTAAGTATTGAACAGAATTTGAAAATTATTGAACATACTTTGCAGACTCATGCTCACAGCTATTATATTATTTGGGACAGTGAAATCTTTG
This sequence comes from Pogona vitticeps, assembly GCF_051106095.1. Taxonomy (NCBI): domain Eukaryota; kingdom Metazoa; phylum Chordata; class Lepidosauria; order Squamata; family Agamidae; genus Pogona; species Pogona vitticeps. The sequence goes on along the minus strand of NC_135787.1, from coordinate 150,386,454 downwards.
AAATTGTTTGATACTGAACTAGATTATGGCCCTGTTCAGATGTTCACCTGAATGCCTGAACAGGACTATATTTGTGGTGTACACATGTAAGACTTATGTTCCAAATTCCCACCACCTGGAGGTCACTTAGACCACTGGTTCTCAACCTTGGGTTACTCAGGAGTTTTGGACTGCAACTCCCAGAAGCCTTCAGCACCAGCTGTCCTGACTGGGGTTTCTGGGAGTTGCAGTTCAAAAGCATCCGAGTAACAAAAGTTAAGAACCACTGACTTAGACCTTCACATGTTGAACACAAAGGCAAAGGCTACTTAGTTGAACTCACTTACTGAGCATCCAGGATCAAATGCCATCAAAAGCCAACTACTTTAACTAGTGAATTACTTCTAACTAGTTAGTGACAGAGAACTGAAGAGAGATCATATAATTGAGGCACTCTGAGGTGTAATAATGAACTGGCCCAAAGTAATGAAATCTGTACAAAAACAGCAGTTTAAACTTTTTTACTGCCCTTTGTTATCTCCCCAACCTCCAGTTAACAAAACAAGATGTCATGTACAACAGAAACTGGGCATTTATCATAACTTGTAGTTATATGGGCACATCAGAATCTTATGTGAGTTTACATCAGGGGTGGAAAGAGAACTGTCAGTGATTTTTAATTTGCAAAACTGCTTGATAATGGAAACAAATCAATGTAAACTGGATTGTCTACACTTGAACTAGCCCAGCCAGCGGGCAGACTAAAGAAGTCTACTCCCTCAAGTGATGGGGGGAAGCATTATGTCAACAAATACAACTGTGTGCCACATGACCTGTCTTAGCTCTTCATATGCCCTGGAAGATACTCTCCATGAGGAGGTTGGCGGAGGTTCCTGTCTGGTAGACTGTCTAGCTCCAGCCCAGGGCCACAAGCAGATGTTGTACTCACTTTATCAGAGGAGATTGTGCAAAGCAAACCCAAGCTACAGGACACAGCAACACAAGCCAAGGCTATCCTACAGAAAGATCTTAGTGTTTGCACATTTCCCTCAGGATGATGCAACCCAAACATACAGTCCTACTGACAGAACCTGGGGATTGTAACACACCCTCTCTCAACATATGAGAATGGGGCAACTCCCAACAGAACTCCTTTCCAAAATCTAGGGACTGCAGTTGGCCCTCTCCCAATCAAGCACCTTTTACTGAAGGGGGAAGGGGACAAAGGAGGTTTGGAACTAGAAGATATAAAGGGGTGCTAGAGGAAATGAGGGAACAGTAGGAAAGAGAAGGAAATGGAGAAGGAGGATGTTACATAACAGCACTGATGTTACCTGTCTGTCATGGGTTTGGAGGGAAAGTTCCATCCTATGGGGAGTGGAAGGCGGGACATCAGGAGGAGGGGCTGTACTGTATAAATATGTGATGCCTGTGTGGTGAGAGGTAGATGCTGAGACAGACTGTGAGACACTGGGTTGGGACGAAGCAGCAGCTGGGGAAGAAGAAGCTGTTGTGGGAGTCTGGGTGTCTGACAGGGTACTACTGTGTGTCAGAGTACCAACCTGATAAGTTCAGGTGTCTGTGGGTTAGCCAGAACTGATGGGTTCAGGGTCTGTGCTTTAAGTTAAAGGTTCTAGGTGAACCAAACTGTATGCTTGTGTGTGTGAGAATAAGCCACGTTACTTTATTTTATTCACCTGATTGTTTTATTTACCCTGTTTGTATTTAAAATAAACCTTATTCTTTTGTTGTTTAAAAATCCATCCCTGGTCTGTGTGACTTATTATAGGGAATGGTTGGTGGCAGCTTAGTAACTGTGTGATAGATCCCAGTAGGTCTGGGTTTGTCACATTGATTGGTGTCCAGCGTGTGGGATACGACTGGTCCAGTTGTCCAGCGGTCCAGCAAAGCCTTGGCAAGTGTGCCCAGAGCAAGGGGGGTCTAGTCAGGGACAGTCTGAGGCGCGTAGGTAATCTTCTAGGTGTACCTCACGGGGAGGTGCGCTAGTAGAAGAACGTGCCAACTGGGGAGACTTAGATTAAGGTGCTCTGAGGCAGCCTGATTTTGGCGGGAAAACGCTGAGGCAAAACTGCGTAGCAACAGCGAGCTAGCTTGCCAGCTGAGAGGCCCAGCAGAGGGGGGTAGGCTCTGACTCGATACTGTTGCAAATTTAGTGCTGAAGAACAGCAGCAATCTCTAGGGAGAGCTGGTTCTGAGGCAAAAAGGGAAAAGTGGTCGTTTTATTTTGAGGCTTGACTTTTTAAAGCAGCCTGTTCTGAGGGGGGGGTTATGCCCTTGACTCGAAGCCAAGTAGCAGAAATGAGTGAAGTGAAAGACCCCCAGATTGACCAAGGTTCTGAGGAGGAATTTGGCTCAGTGCAAGGTGACAGCACAGGAGAGCAGGACCCAGAACTCAGAAAAATACTCCTAGCCCAACAGCATGAGCTGAGGGTGAGGGAAATGGAGGAAAGATTAGAGAGAGAAAGAAGGGAGGAAAGGGAAAGGCAATTTGAAATGGAGCAAAGGGAAAGAGAGAAACAAAGGCAATTTGAAATAGAGAGATTGGAAAGAGAAGAAAGATTGGAGAGAGAGAAAATGGCGTTTGAATTAAGAAAACTGGAACTGATGAACCAGAACAATAATAACAATAGGGATTCTGAGGGAGGCCAATTGTCTAAGGCTGACCTGAAGAAATTCCCTGTGTACCACAAGGGAGATTGTCCTGAGGTGTTCTTTTCCTTAGTGGAAAGAGCGTTTGTGGACTTCTCAGTGAGGGAAACTGAGAAGATGACCATCATGCGATCTTTAATCAGTGGTAGCCTGGCTGAGGTTTATGCCGAGATGCCTGAGGAACTGATGAAAGATTTTGCAGAGTTTAAAAAACTGGTGTTTGCCAGACATGGGATAAATGCGGAGCAGCTGAGACAAAGATTCAGGTCCCTCACCAAAAAGCCAGAACAGACTTTTACCCAAGTGGGGGCCCAATTGGTGAGGCTGCTTGAGAAATGGCTATCGCAGGAGGGAACAGAGACCTATGAGCAGCTTAAAGATTTGATAGCGCTGGAACAGTTCTATTCAGTCCTGCATGGGGAATTGAAATTCCAGGTGAGGGAAAGGAAACCGAAATCTGTGGCAGCAGCCGCAGAGATCGCAGATTTTATTTCCCAAATAAGAAAGCCCTTGGGTGAGGGGAAATCTGTAGGTAAACCCAAAGAAACCTACAGCAAGTACTCTCAGGGACCAGGGAAAAGCCAGCAAGGGGGAGGGGCCCATGGTGAAGGGAAGCCCTCAGACATGAAACTAAGACCTCAGATTTTGGAGGGAAAACCAAAACAAGATGAGAGAGAATCAAAATACACCAGAAAATGCTATTTCTGTCAGGGAAAGGGTCATCTAATCTCAGAGTGTGAGAAATTAAAGCAGCTAAAAGGAATGGTGCCTCAGAATTCTAGTGGGACCAAGCCAAAAGCTGTGTTCTGTGTCCAGAAAGAGCAAGGCTCAGTGTCACAGAGGGAGCCTGTTGCCATGACTACTCAGTCTGGAACAGCTACCTCTGCTGATCAGGCTGAGGAAAATGGTCCTCTTATAGAGGTAAAGCGCTGCTTGCTGGTAAAAACAGATTCTCAGTTGTTTGAGACAGCTGGGGTGGACGTAGGAATACTTGACCGTCAGTATATGGGGCTGCGGGACACTTGTTCCCAGGTAACCCTGTGCCATCCAGATATTATTCCCCGGGAGTTTATAATCCCAAATGAGAGCATAAAGGTAGCAGGTATTGAGGGGCAGGTAATCTCTCTGCCAGTAGCAGAGGTACCTGTCAACTTTCAAGGCTGGAGGGGAGATTGGCGGATAGCGATTTCATCGACTCTGCCAGCAGCCGTGCTCGTGGGAAATGACCTGGCTGAACATGTGAAACGGGTGCTAGTGATTACACGCTCACAAGCCACCACAGGGACAGTTCAGGGGGGTAATGATGAGCCAGAGACGGAAGCAGAGGGGAGTTCAGAAGCTGTGGTGGAAACCTTAACCACAGACAGCAGATTTGGACAGGAGCAAAAGGCAGACGCCACTCTCCAAAAGTGTTTTGAACAGGTGACTGACGCCCAGCTAACACCTGAAACCCCAGTGAGATTTCTGGAGGAAAAGGGGATTTTATATAGAGAAACCCTGAGGAATATCTCAAAAGGGGGAGATGGGATCAGGAGTCAGCTAGTGGTACCTGAAAAGTATCGCCCCATGATTTTACAAAGGGGTCACTCTGACATGTTTGCTGCACACTTAGGGGTGAAAGGGCCCCTTGATTTGATCAAACAAAATTGGGAGCAGATCACCCAGGATGACCCACAAGACGTTGTGACTTACATAGACACCTTGATGAATGACCTAAGGAGAAATCTAGAGCTGGCAGCAGAAAACCTGCAAGCTCAGAAGGTCAGACAGAAAACATGGTATGACCACAAAGCTAGAGAGAGGCACTTTGACCCAGGGGAGGAAGTGCTTTGGCTTAGGCCCTGCAGAGAGAACAAACTGCAGCTCAAATGGGCAGGACCATATAGGGTCATTTCCAAGATGTCAGACCTGAACTACCTAATAGAGCAGGAGGAGAACCAAGCAAGGAGGGTGGTTCATGTGAATGCCCTAAAACCCTACTACAGAGGGGAACAGAGGGTTTTATTCGCGATAAAAGCAGCTGAGAGTGAGGAAGCGGAATTACCCTTCTGGGAGGGTAGAGGGGAAGTAAAATACAACCCAGAGGAGGTAAAGATCAGTCCTGCACTCACCCAAGACCAGCAGCAAGAACTAAAAATGCTGCTTAGTAAATATCAACAGGTGTTTTCCAACAAGCCGGGGATAGTGAAGGGAGTGATGCATCGGATCCACACAGGGGATGCACCCCCGCAGGCAGTGTCCCCATACCGAGTAACGGGACCCTATAGGGACAAGGTGCGGAAGGAGCTGGACGAGATGCTGAGGGAGAACATAATCGTCCCCTCTTCTAGTCCTTGGTCCTCTCCGATAGTCCTTGTGGACAAGCCTGATGGGAGCATTAGGTTTTGTGTTGATTACAGGAAATTAAACCGTGTAACCACTCCTGATGCCTACCCAATGCCCAGGCTAGACAACCTGATTGAAACCATAGGGGGTTGTCGGTTCATCTCATCATTGGACCTGGTGAAGGGATATTGGCAATTAAGAATTGATCCCAGGGATCAAGAAAAGACTGCCTTTTGCAGCCCTTTTGGTCTCTATGAGTTTCGAGTCCTGAGCTTTGGTCTCAGAAATGCACCAGCCACATTCCAAAGGCTGATGGACCAGACCTTGGCAGGGCTCAGTGACTTTACAGTAGCCTACATTGACGACATAGGGATCTTCAGTAATACCTGGGAAGATCACCTGATACACCTGGAGTTAGTGCTGCAGAGGTTAAGTGCAGCAGGGCTAACAGTAAAGGCCAGCAAGTGTCAGCTGGGTAGCCCAGAAATAAAATACTTGGGTCACATGGTAGGGGGAGGAATGATAAAACCCCTGGAGGCCAAAATAGAAGCTGTTCGTGATTGGCCTAGACCCAACACCAAGAAAAAAGTCAAATCATTTCTTGGGTTGGTGGGCTACTACCGAAAGTTCATCCCGAGGTTTAGCGAGATTGCGGCTCCGCTGACCGATCTGACGAGGAAGAAGGCTGATGACCGCATCCCGTGGACCAGCGACTGTGAGGCGGCGTTCCAGAGGTTGAAGGAGGCGTTGATCAACTATCCTGTCCTGCGTGCTCCAGACTTCGACCGGGAGTTCATCATCTACACCGATGCGTCTAACAGCGGGGTAGGAGCAGTTCTGTGCCAGGAGGATGAGAATGGTGACCAGCATCCAGTGTCCTACCTGAGTAGGAAACTCCAAAAAGGTGAGAGACATTTGGCAACCGTGGAGAAGGAGTGTTTGGCCATAGTCTACGCGATCCAGAAGGCCAAGCCTTACATCTGGGGAAGACATTTTATTCTGTGTACTGACCATTCACCATTGCAATGGTTAAAGACGATGAAAACCCACAATAGCAAACTTATGAGGTGGGCTTTGAACTTACAGGACTATGACTTTGAAGTGAAGGTGGTCAGAGGGTCAGTGAACTGTGTTGCTGACGCCTTATCAAGAAGACCTGAAGACTGAAGACGGCGAAAGAACATGGACTATATGTATATAATGAAAACAAAAAGTTAAAATGTACCTGGTTTTGAATTTGGTTGGTATTAATAAAGGTAAATTGATGTACTGTATATGGTAAAATGTTTAAATGCATATTTGCTATGGTTAACTTGGAGTGTAAGTATATGTAAGTATTATATGGTATGTATAAATGTTGTTGTGTATTTTATGCAGGTTGTTTTTTTGGTGAAGAGCACTTTTAGCTTTCCCCCTACAAAACAACTTTTAAAGAGGGGAGGTGTTACATAACAGCACTGATGTTACCTGTCTGTCATGGGTTTGGAGGGAAAGTTCCATCCTATGGGGAGTGGAAGGCGGGACATCAGGAGGAGGGGCTGTACTGTATAAATATGTGATGCCTGTGTGGTGAGAGGTAGATGCTGAGACAGACTGTGAGACACTGGGTTGGGACGAAGCAGCAGCTGGGGAAGAAGAAGCTGTTGTGGGAGTCTGGGTGTCTGACAGGGTACTACTGTGTGTCAGAGTACCAACCTGATAAGTTCAGGTGTCTGTGGGTTAGCCAGAACTGATGGGTTCAGGGTCTGTGCTTTAAGTTAAAGGTTCTAGGTGAACCAAACTGTATGCTTGTGTGTGTGAGAATAAGCCACGTTACTTTATTTTATTCACCTGATTGTTTTATTTACCCTGTTTGTATTTAAAATAAACCTTATTCTTTTGTTGTTTAAAAATCCATCCCTGGTCTGTGTGACTTATTATAGGGAATGGTTGGTGGCAGCTTAGTAACTGTGTGATAGATCCCAGTAGGTCTGGGTTTGTCACAGAGGAATTGTCCAGGGATCTTCTCATGACATAGCCCATTCCCCAAGGGACTCTGGTTGATCCTCCTCTATCTCCTCTTCAGGCAGAGGAAGTGGAGGAGGACCAACCAGAGTAAGAAGACCCCTGGGCCGGGAAGCTGATTAATTTTTTAGAGTCCCTAAAGGGGGAGGACCCAAGCACCGGTATCAATGTCCTCCTCCTCAACCTCACTACTGGGGGGAGAGACATTGCAGGTGTAGCCTCCACTTGCCTTACAGAGTTGGTGAGGGAGAACCAACCCTGACCCAGCAGTTGCACTGGAGGTGAAAATGCCAGAATCCCCATCTGTGCCACCTCCAAGCGGAACCACAGCAGTCAGAGGCCTACTGGCATTCAGCACAAAAGCTGAAGAAATGGAATACTCATATAACCAGCCTTCATTGTGCGCATACAGGTCCTTGCTTCTCCAAGCGTCCAGCTATGGAAGTACCTAGGGTCCACCGTTAAAGAGCACTCTAATCCCAACTGTCATTAACTTGGGGGAGTAGAGGAAAAGAGACTGACTCGGGGCTAGTGAAGCTAACCAGCCCCACAGGAGTTTTGTTGACTACTTTGTTTGATGTTGATTTCCTTTCCCTTAGTTTAATTAATTATGTTGTTGTTACTGACACTGGTGTTGACTCTATAGATTTGGGAATAAAGGAGGGGGCCACCCACTGACCGAGGAAGAGTGAGTGTGGCTCATTCTCTTATCTGTGATAGTAACCAGCAAAATTCATCTACTAGTCTGATTGGCTTTTGTACACAGAATGGGAGGGAACACCCTCTCATATGCCACAGACAGCAAGAGTGTCCACAGTAATTTTTTTTGTCCTAAAAGGGGTGGAGATGTCTAGTACTAAGTTACACACATAGGGTACACCACTACAACATTGTATATTTATCTGTTTACAATAAATAAATAAATAAATAAATAAATAAATAAATAAATAAATAAATAAATAAATAAATAAATAAATAAATAAATAAATAAATAAATAAATAAATGCTCCCAAGAGGAACAAAATGTTCTGGGTTTGCTGATTTACTATTGACAAGTAGCAGTAATCCAGACAGGCCTTTCTCACCTCCTGACACCGGAGAATCTTAAATTGAAGTTTGAGTCCAGGATCTTTGGCATGTGTTGTGCCCTTAATCTGTGAGCTCTGTTAAAGAACCCTCTGGACTTGTACAAATGTAAAGTGCCAGAGAAAAATCTCAACCAAGAGCTCCTAGCAGCCAGCCTTCATCATGGGACTTCACACTTCACCAATTGAACACTGTTCTTTACTTCAAGGTCTTGGCATTGAAGTCCTTTGTAGTGTATTACGCTTCTGTTGGTAGGATCAGAACTGGGAAATGTTAATTTTTTTCACATAGTAGTTCTAAAAATTCACTCCGCCAGCCTGGGCATTGGAGTCGTGGTCCTTCCCAACTCCTGAAGAAGAAGAAGAAGAAGAAGAAGAAGAAGAAGAAGAAGAAGAAGAAGAAGAAGAAGAAGAAGAAGAAGAAGAAGAAGAAGAAGAAGAAGAAGAAGAAGAAGAAGAAGAAGAAGAAGAAGAAGAAGAAGAAGAAGAAGAAGAAGAAGAAGAAGAAGAAGAAGAAGAAGAAGAAGAAGAAGAAGAAGAAGAAGAAGAAGAAGAAGAAGAAGCAGCAGCAGCAGCAGCTTGAGTACATGAGAATACCAACCAAGTGTCTTGTGGCACATTAAAGACTATGTTTTATTTCCCAAATGATTTTGTGTTTGCAACCCACCTCATTAGAATATCTGAGTATTATGCTATCTCATTCTCATTCTCTACAATGATTAATTTTTCTCTGTGTCTATCTCTCCCCCTCCATCCCCCTCTCTCTATCTCCTTCTCTCTATCACAGAGAGAGAGAGAGAGAGAGAGAGAGAGAGATCTGATCAAGAGGGCTGCAGTCAAAGAAAGCACATGAGAAAATAAAAATTGTTAGTCTTTAAGGAGCCGTGATAATGTTGCTTGTTTTTGCTGCTGCAGGCTAGCAGCTGCCCTACTTCGAAATGTTTGCACTGGCATTCCAATAATCAATTACTCAGCCTGAACTAATAATTGAGCCATTTTCCCATGTATCAGTTGCAACACATGTCAAATTGACCCAGATTGTAAGCCTAGTACTGAAATGATGCATCAGACTATCCCCCTGACACACACTAATTATTCCCTCCCTCCCTCCCTTCTTTCTTTCTTTCATACACACTTGTTTGTCTTTTATAACTGCATTTTCAGTGGCTATGCAAATCCAATATACCAGTAACGTATAATAATAAGCCTCATCTGGGCTGACTCTTCATTTTACTAGGTGTTGCTCTGATCCTACCATTTATCAGAAAATGATCATAATCCACTGGCATAGGGAGAACTGTTTAAAACTGGGTCCTGTGTTGTTTTCAGAAGATGTACATGTTCACAGCAATATATATGTAACTCTTTAATAGGGCTAATATACATACATGACACAAAAACATTATATCCAAATACATCCATTAGTTTATACAGTGCCGTGAAAGACAAGCATTTCCTTCAGGTTTGTATGTTTCATGACTGAGGCAGGGGTCTGTTTCCCTATATTTTTAGGGTAAGCCACTCCTGATTTCAGAAGAGCATGTTTTCACCTCAAGACTATTGATTCTTTACATACAAACGGATTCTCTTATATCCTGATTCTCTGTATACAATAGCTTAATGTTTGATCTCTCTTGTAGATTGCAACATGCTTCACTGCTTAAGTTACAAATTGATTAGCATCTGTTGTGCACTTCTGTACATCACATCACTGCATGATCATTGAAGCTTCCATTGCAGGGAAGAAAAGAATAGTAAAGCAATGTGATAAGCAGCATCTTAGAAGTAATTCTGCTTTTAAAATCAGGGGACAGAGAATTATGAACGTTCTAAGGACATTCTGAAAATGAATAACAAAAGAATAGGTAGGTGTATGGGGAAAAGGAAAGGATAATTTATGTGATTTTGTCCACAGATTGCTTTGCCATTCACTAAAAATAGCAGCAATCAGCTGGCATGGTACTAAGATTACGTACAGCAAGAAGGGCTTTATTTCTTTGTTTTTGTATTTGATAATGTTATCTGGATTGTTAAACTCCTTTTTGAAGTTGATGCAAGTTTGGATAACACAATTAAACATAAACATCTCCTTAATTTATCATTACCCTTGAATTTTATTTTATTCCTTATTATAAACTGCTAAAGTAATATTATGTATGCTATGTATATAGAGTTACCACACTTCTCCATCACTAAGTCAACAGAAGCAGCAAAGGAAAAAAAGAAAATATATCACAAATATCAAGACACCCTCCCATTTCGTAAGAGGTTACACCAATATTAGTCTTGAATAAGGTAGTTTTGGTAGAAAGGATACAAGCCTGAACAAGCCCAGAAGCTCCTTCTTTGGATAGGGGCAAGGGTGGCATCTTGGTGAAATCTACAGTCAGAAAACAGTAGACAGTTAATGAGTGTGAAGCCATGTCAACACATTACATAGTCATGGGCTGAGGTGAGATTAAAGAAGCAACTAGAATGCTGTCAGTTATTGGGCTTATGAAAGTTCTTGTTGTAAACTACAATTCTGAACATAACCGGGGGCTGTTTTTGGCTGAGCAATTCTCGAAGTTGTAGTCAGCAATAGATTCCCCCTAACTCTGCTGCGTGATACTTCTGGAATAGTCACTGATGAGACAGATAAGTAGTTTGGTTTTCAAAGAAGCTATTTTTGAACTCTGGACAAAGTGCTTTATGGTGGCTTGTCACCACGGCCACATCAGACGCCAAAAAGTGTTTTTTCCAATTGTCCTGTGACAATGTCAGCTAAAATGATTGAGCAAATGTTTTGGCTTTTTTTTAAAGCAAGTTTTAAAGGTTTGTAGCACAACCCTAAGAATATTTTATTTTATTTATTTATTTATTTATTTATTTATTTATTTATTTATTTATTTATTTATTTATTTATTTATTTATTTATTTATTTATTTACCGCCCATCTGGCAGCCAAGGCCCCTCTCAATATTTACTCTCAAACTTCCATTGGGATAGCTGTGTCTCTATTTCAGCAAAAATGACCTCGAATCTTATGACATTTTAAGGACTAACACATTTTATATCTGATGCATCTCATTAAATCAAAGTTTATACCAACTAACTTGCTAATAACTTGCTAATGTTAAAGTGCCAGAAAAACCTTTTTCGTTTCTTTTCTTTCTGTTTCCTCTCTCTCTCTCTCTCTCTCTCCCCCCCCCTTTGTACTCTGAAGTCTGACTGTGTTCAATGTAACTTACACCAAGTAGCTGCAATCAGTCTCTTAACAGAACAAGCCTATACATGTCATGCACTCTTAAGTCCCCTTATAAGGGAGTCACATAATAATCTGATCAAGCATTTTTACAGATTGCACTGACCATTCTCTTTCCACCTCTGATATATAATTTTATGCATGAGACTACAAAGTAAGTTCAATAATTCTCAGATTCTGTTCAGTACTTCGCATCCTGCCTTCTTAAATGGTGTTTGAGATGACAACCAAAAGAATATAAAGCTGGAGCCTTAGCCCGAGTTTTCTTCCTGTAGCTTTCTTGGCAATAGGCATTTCTTTTACAGTGGGGTCTCTACTTAAGAACGTCTCTACTTAAGAACAATCCAACTTAAGAACAGCTCCATTTGCTAAATTTTGCTTCTACTTGAGAACAGAAATCCAAGATAAGAACAGGAAAAAAAAACCTTTCCTGCTCTTTTTTTAACCTTAGGTCATCTTAGATTAAAAAAAATTCTCCCCCTAGTGGTAGAGTACGTATTAACCAGCTTTGCATTAGTTCCTATGGGAACTAATGCTTCAATGTACGAACGCACCTCTACATAACAAAAAAACAGCCAGAACGGATTAATTGGTTTTCAGTCCATTCCTGTGGGAAATTTTGCTTCAACTTAAGAACGTTTCAACTTAAGAACACCATTCCAAAACGGATTAAGTTCTTAAGTAAGTGTTCCACTGTAGTTTCTATGGACGGAAAAGAGCAGATACGGATTAAATGGTTTTCAATGCATTCCTATGGGAAATGCAGATTCAACATAAGAACTTTTCAACTTGAGAACCACCTTCCAATACGGATTAAGTTCTTAAGTAGAGACCCCACTGTAACTGTATTCATGAGTTCCACAGTTATAGAATAAAATTCTTTCAAAAGATTTCCAAGTCATTGCTTTACATGAGGAGTTCTTATTACTTCAGATGTTATTATAAAATGGTAACAAAAAAAATATGGTTAGCCCATACCTAGTTTGACTTGGTAGAATAAAAAGATTTTTTGCTACAAATAAAATACAGCACCATCTGTTCTTTGTGGTTATGCATGTCTAGTCAGTACTTGATCCAAACCATAAGCCCTAACTGGTATGTTTAGAACAAACCTATTGTCTAAAATTGTCATAGCCACTTGTCAAAATTGGCTAAAGATCCGCCTGAAATAATTTCTCTTAGACTTGAGATGAAACTTTTCACTTTGAACACCTTTTTTGTGGAGTACTGTGTACAACACACTGAATCATAAATTTGTTCTCTTTAGTGACAGCTGCAAACTGTTCTGGGTTGAAGACAAATATTTACATTCCTATTCTGACATCCATTGAATCTTATTTCATATGAGCCCCAGATGTCATCATAATAGCATTTTCACTGTCTTTTTAGACATTATTTTTAGAATGTTTTGAAGCCCTCAATGAAGAGAAAATAAATGCTTTTAAAAAAATTTTGATGCTTCATAGAAGCTTCAGAATAAAAAAAATTATTTAAGAGAATCATGATAACTTTTAGTAGCAGCTCATGACCCAAGATGTGTGTAGTTTGCATCACCACCATTTCAATGTGGCGTGCCAGCATATTTCAGTCTCAAGCCACCTTTGTTTAACATATTAAACTATTTTATACAAACTCAGAATATTGGCCTATCTGCCATCATATCCTCTGATTAGTCGCAATTTTCCAGGATATTAAGATGACTTTTTCCTAGACCTGTCATCTGAGATCCACTTGACCCAAGTTCTTCTCCCAGCCATGCCGTCTAGTATCTATTTAGCCGGAGACGCTAAGGACCTTGTATATGCAATTAATATATACTAGTACTGATCTATGGCCATTATCATTAGGAAGAGATATGGGTTATTACGAGGATCTGCCATATAGAAAGCCAAAGCAGCTGTGATTGGGGCCCAGATCTGAATTCAACAAACCTTACATTGAGAGGATTTAGCCATTGATTTCTACTATATGGTGCTGAAGACATGCAAAGCCCTTGCCTAGGCCACGGAGCACCCTACAGAGGACTGTGGGTTCCCAAGCTGTAAATCCATCTATGAAATGCCATTGACTGACAAACATCTATTTGAAAGTTAGTGGGTGTAGCACATGAGAACAAAATGGGAACTGCCTTGTATTGTATCAAACTCTTGGACCACCAGTATTTTTTTTACACTGAGTAGCAGCAGTTCACAAGGACTTAGGACACGTGTTTATTTTCTGCCCTTAAGCTGGAGATGTGAAGAATTGCACCCAATATCTTTTTTTTTTTTTTTTTTTTTTTTTTTTTTTTTTTTTTTGCTTCGAAAGGACATGTTCTGCCACTTACCTTCAACTCCAAGTATGCTAGATCAGGATTTGGGCCATCCAGTTTTAAATGCAGGTTGGTTTATTTTTGCATAACATATCTCACAGTGTTATTGTGTGTATAAAACTAGGAGTAGTATAGACACACACACTGCCTCAAGTTCTTTGTAGGAAGAATTGGACATATATACATAAATTGTGTGTCTGCATTTAAGGAAATATGTATGAAAGAAATTATTTACACACCATGATATAATTGAAATAGAAAGGGAAACTTCTTCCCAGCCATCACCCATTCCAGAAAGCTGTGACAGAAAAGGAGCAGGATAAATCAAGAATCAAACAAATAATGTAAGAACTGTTTTTATGATATTTGGGGACACAATGCTTAAAATACAGACACTTGGTATTTTAATTAAAGAATCAAAAATAAATGTATTAGGTTTTTTGACTGCATGTGTGGAGCATAAAATACTAGGAGAATAAATGTTTGAATTAGAGGAAAACAGGCCTTTTTTCAGACAATTTCTCATGTACCTTTGAAGTCCCCTGATAATTGATATACAATATGAAGCTGAGCAATGGAACTGGCAAGAACTCAATCAGATAAGTTCAAAATGCTGGAAGATTTCTTCTATGTTAGAAAGAATACTGAACAGGCATTTCCAAGCAGGACAGAAAATATTTCAAACTAATGCAGTATCAGTAGAGCTGTCAAAGAAATACTGCTTGAATTTTTGAGAGAAAAATACTTCCTTGCAGCACTGTTTTGGAAGCAGGGATTTGACTCATACAGAAAGTGTCCACAGTGATCAGAGGATTTTTGATTTATTATACATGTAGAAAGCTCACACAAAGACATGGACCACTCCAACCTTGTTCCCTCTGTCATTGTTTCCACCATTTTCCTACATAGGGAAGACAAGAAATCTGAAGCGGTAAAACTTCTATTGTCTTCAAAGACTTTCCACTTTCTACTGGAACCCTGGAAAGTCAGAGTTCTGAGTGTCTGTGGATAGCAAAATGTCTTCCTTTAGAGTCTTTGCCCCTTTCATGTAGGAAGGCAATGAAACAGTGCTTTCTGCACTAGTAATAACACCCAAATAGATCTGCAATGGCATCTTTGCTTTGGGGTCCAGAAGGTTCTATCCTATTCTCAAGCCATATAACATCTACATGAAAATTATGAGAAATATAAATTGGAGATTTAGAGTTCATTGCCATCATTTTGCTGACAGTAGCAAAAATCCCATTGCTTAGCATAGTAAAATGCACTAGAGTAAGCCCATTGAATCATTTGGAATTTGGTGAGTGAATTCTTCCACATGTTTCATTGATGCAAACGGACCTGCTTTCCAAGTTGCACTTCAAGTAGGCTCATTTGAATCAATGGCTTAAACTTTACTCACCCAATCCCAGTTGATTCAATGAGCTTACTCTAGTGTGTTTTATTATGTTAAGCAGCAGGATTTGGGCCACTATGTAATTCTGTTCCTCTTTGAAGTTTCTAAAAAGGCAGCTATTTGGTGTGGCTATAACAATGCCAAGTTAATACTAGTCCATTATAGTCAACAAGATGAGGGGATGACACATGAAGGTTTCATCCAGATGAGACAGAAGCATGGTTAATAGATGGGAACTCAGTTCATATGTGTGGAATTTAAGTTGTTTTTGGCATCATGTGCATGCCCCCTGAAGGACCAGCTGTATAGTCTGTGGGTGTTGCTTCCCACTCCCTTTTTATTATGGATTTCATCAACCTCTGTGTCACTGAGTATCTTCAGAAACTTAGGCTGTTACTGAAGCTGCAATCTTTTTTGGAAGTATATAGTGTGGTTGCAGTGATCCATTTTCTGGTAACCTCTCATTTGGATTAATGTAAAATGTTCTACATAGGGCTACCTTTGAAGAAACATCAACAGGTGAAAACACAGAAAGAATCTGAAATGGAACCAAGGATTACAAACAAATTCAAAAATTGTTTGGCTTAACAAGTTCTATTACAAGCTTTCCATGTTCAGTCAAGCTCTAAAATATCAGGAAATCGTAGCTGCAAAGAGGCACACCTTTAGCAAATGTGTTGTTTAGGCAATATGGTATACCTTGACCCTTGGCTAGTTAACCGTTTTCATCATCATGGATGGCTTTGAGTGGCAGATTGGTGCCATGTTTGTGCCCTTGCATATAGCCAATGTGAGAATTGCATGGTCTAGGAGTGATATGCAGCCCCTCAATCTAAGTTCCCATTTTTAAAAAACAATAACTCATGAGAATTACAGTTCTAGAACTGTCTAAAACTAGGCATGCCAATAAAATAAAATAAAATAATGTAAGTCATTTTTTGAAACCAAGAGCAATCAAATGGTTATCTTGACTTTTGCTGCAAGATGCTGGTATGGCCCATAATAGATCTGGCATAAGGGAAATGGTCCTGGACCCTCTGAAATTGACCACTTGAGATACCAAATATCCAAAAATAGAAGTCCTGGAGTTATATGTGCAGTGCAAGTAATTTTGAACTGTACGAGGAAATTATTGCACATCACCAGATATCTTTTTTCTGCAAACGGTAATGCTACTTCAGTGACACTGGAGGAGGGGCTCCTTAACAAGTGTATTGGTGAAACTGCTTGGCACAGCCTTGCTGTCTACATGTGTTCAAATGCTTATGAAGATGACACAGGTGTAGCATCCAATTATGTTGTTCCCCACTATGATGCTGATAATACCTGCATTAGCCCTACATGAAGTGTTCAAGGCAACAGACCATGACAGGATAGCATGATAGTCTCTAAATTCATGCCACACATCCTTCTAGACACAGTACAGATGTGCACACAAACATGTAGGTTGATCTTCAGTGCTCAATTTACCAATCATTTTAAAATTAAACTCAGTCATAATGTCAGACTTAGTAGAAATAAGATGTTGCGCTCTTTGTGATTGGCATGCTAAATATCTTCTCATTTTCCCCCCAGCACTGGTAGGAAAGAGTCCACTGTTTACTATGCAAAACACCTTTTGAATAAATCTGAGTCCTAGAAGTGTATCTGTTCTCGAGGGGGAGTTTGACTGTAAACCCATCAAAAGTATTAGAATAATCTGAACTTTTATTTTTCCAGTTGAGAACAGAATATGGGTCAGCTTGAAGGCAAACATGATAACTTTAACTGTGAACCTTGAGCTAATCAGAATGGTGCCATTTGGAGAGCCTTAGGCAGAGAGCTTTCAGAAAGTGTACATTACACAAATGATAACCGGAATGGCTGTGTTCCCATTTTAGAACAAGCCATATGAAAATAAAAATTCCAAAACCCACAGTCAGGCAATAATTTTATTAAAACCGTGAAAACAGCCCAAAGGTGTACAAGAAATGCATCTTATGAATTCAGTGCACTGTATTTGTTCAAAATATGAAACAAAAAGGAGTTAAGATCTAAAACTAATGTATAGTTAAATCCTGGGTGTTTAACTAAACCAGGAAATGTGAATTGCATGTCTGCCCAAAGCGTTTTGTTTCTGGAATGTACACTACTGAATTTGCCTCTACCTATCCCTAGTTCCGTGCACATATGTGTCAGAGTATCTGAGACATATGCATTTATGTACATGCCATCCCTGTCATCTGCACACCTGGACCTTTTCTTCTTGCTTGTAAGTGTCAGCATCCCATGTCCCTGTGCACACATGCATGAAATCTGCTCCGGGGAGATTGCTGGATTGATCTACTCTTGTTAGCACGTCCAGAGCTTTTCCAATAAATGTAGCTGCCTAGAGTCTCTTGAGTCATCGGGAGCGATTTCCTCCGCGTAAGCACATTGTAGTGAGTTGCGATGATCATTAATGCTCCCTGCGTGTGGTGTTCTTGGCAGCCTGCACGGCGGGAGTTACTTGATCTGTCGGCGCTGAAGTGCCACAGGTGCACTTGTTGGCGAGGGCAACCTCCAGCGACTCACAATCAGTCCCGTTTCGAACTCGTTTCCAGGCGCCTGTCGGGCCAGTCCCCGCTTGGGGTAGATCAGAGAGGCAGGAGCGGGGTGCCAGGGGCGGAAGAGACGACCTGCCTTCGTGCCTTCCTCGCCAACATTACTACAGCCTTGCACGGCCCACGTGCTCGGGTCACCTCGGGCCACCTTTTTGGCGCGGCGCAGCGTTCCGATTGCTTTGCTCATGCTCGGCCGAGGCCGGAGCCGGTAAAGGTTGCCTCAGCCTGACACGAGGATGGCGTAAGTTCGTCCTCGTCCTATCCTTCTGCCCCCCGAGCAGAGAACGCAGGCTTTGCCGGGTTCCTCCAAGCTCCCATGAGTCTTTGCAGGCCTGCCCCCCCCCAAACGCGGCTAACGCCCTGGCCGTTGCCCAGGGATGCGAGTGGCCTCGTGCTGACCTACCCACTCACTCACCCCCCACCCACTCACGTCAGTCGCCAGCTCTTCTTTGCCGCCGGACCTTCCGCCGGCGGAGCACACAAGGAGGGGGCGGGCAGGCTGGCATCCCCTGTGAGCGCGCGCTGTGCCCGCTGCTGCCCCCCTCCTCCTCCTCCTCTCTCGACACGCACGCGCCAGCGCCACGCGCGCCTCTCCCCCCCCCCTTGCCCACCCTGCCCCGTCTCCTCCTCCTCCTCCTCCCCCTCCCTTAGCCCCACCCTCGTTCGCCCCCCGCCCTCTTCCCGAGCAGACCCTCCAGCCCTTGAATGCTGGAGCCGCGCGTCATTTCAGCTTCAGCCGCGCTGTTGCAGACATGGCGACGACGCTGACAGCGGTCCAGCCGCTCACCCTGGACCGAGGTAAGCGCTCCAGAGCCTGGCGCCGCCTCGGGCGTCCCTGGCTTTCCCTCCCTGCCTCCCTCCCTCGCTCCCGCCCGCCCCACGGCAGTCTGCCCGGGATGCTTGCTTGCTTCCTCGCCCTCCCTCGCCGCCTCAGCCCCTGCCACTGACTGCCACAAAACGTGTCCCCCCGAGACAAGCGCGCTGCCTCGGGCGCCGCGGGAAGCCCTCTCGTCCGCGCCGGGTCCCAGGGAAGGCGGCTCCCGAGAGGAACGGCGCTGCCCCGCCGCCGAGCTGTCGGTTTCGCCTTTTCTTCCGAAGTTCCTTCCTTGCTCTCTGAGGGCCGGACGGAAAGGGCGATGGGAAACGATCCTACCTTCCCGCCGCCCAGCAGCTGCGGTGGGATCGAGCTATTGCTGGTCCGTGCTTCCGTGGAGAAGTCGAGGGAAGAGATCGGGGTGGGGTTGTGGGCGCGCGTGTGAGGTCGGCGGTTGAAAAGGGCAACATGGAAGGAGGGAAAGGCTGGGAAGAAAAAGGGGGAAACTTTACTCTGTTAGCCACGGGTTGGGCAGTACCTTTCCTGGGACCAGCACAACCTGCACAGAATGGTGGACCAGGTTTCGAGATCACCAGGTCTCATCCCGGAGCATGGTGTTACATTAAGGTGGGGGCTGTGGGGTCGGGGGGAGAGGAGAAGTGTAGAAGTCATGAAGTCTGCATAAAGGAAGAATCCTAAGACTTACGGCTTGATAATTGTCAGTCCTTCCCCTAAGCCTGGTTTTTAACATCTTGCCTAAGGAAGATTGCTGGAGATCTCCAGAGCTTGCCCATCGTTTTATGCCACTTTGGTTAGTCTTAATGAGAAGATCTTCTGTCTGGTTTGGGGCTTTGAAACGAGTTTTTATGAACCAGTGCTTGGATATTTGTTAGGGGAAGACAAGAAGAGCAGATTAGCACAAATGAAGATGGCAGCAGAACCTTCGATGTTCAAGAAATTAGGACTTTGTGCATCTAAACATGCATGGCAGTTTTTAAAAGAAGAGATCTGAAACTGCAAATATAGTCCTCTTGTTTTGGAACAATGATCATAATGTAGAGGGGACTCACTTTTTCCGGACATGAGCAGATTTGGGAAGCAGAAAGAGAGCTGTGCTTTTAAATAACTGTTTGAAGACATCAGAGCAGATGAACAGTCAACGTGTTGTGACCCAGGTCGTTAATCTGTTGCATATGATCTTGACCGTCCACTCTTTATCACCATTTATGTATTTAGTGAATAAGTATTGCCAATAACTCAATGTATCCATTATATTGTTTGTTATCTATGACTGTATTATAAGTGGCAGAGATGTTACAGAATTCTTGGGTGATGGCTCTGTTTTTCTCCTCTTTTTCTTTTATCCTTTCTTTGCAAAGTCACCATAAAATAGGCTTTCAGAAGATGAGGGAAGGCTCATTATGAGTTAAAAAAACCCAAAAAGATAGTTGAGAGCTGCTGCTGTGCTTCTGATAGCAGTCTTTACTGTGTGGTGCTGTCTGTTATGGGGAAGATCTGGGTACTGATTGGCTGAGCTGGTGACATTCAAAGGCTGGAGTCTCTTTTCTGTGAAGAAGCAGGAGGCAGTGGGGCTGAAATCAAACCTCCTAGACAGACTTTATGGAGTAAAATATTAAGGAATGGGAAACTGACTACAGGAGAGTTCAGAATGAAGGGGAAACTGCAAGAAAGAGACCCAGAGGCAAGGGAATTGGCAGGTTAACTAAGGAAAGTAACTTAGAAAAATGGGTAGGTAGGAGAGACATAGGCCTGAAAAAGGTCTTGGGACTGTTGACTGGGGATTGAGCCTGAACACAGGGCTGTCAGATCTTTGCTTTAGAGCTATCAGTGGTTTAAGACCTGTGTATGAAGGAGAATTTTGAAGTTGATGGGCATGGCTTTGCAACCCTTTAATTTTCAGGAGCAATGAGGTAGGATAGAGCACAGGATTCTACACATTTAAGGTAGCTACACAGTATACCTTGCCTATTGATTTCTTCTTTGAACTGGGAGCAATGTACATATCCAAAGATAAATAATAATTTATAGACATTAAGTGCTATTTCCATTTCATCTTATCTTTCACACAAGGAGCTCAGGATACTGCACAACATCTCTAACTGTCAACCCCCCAGATGAGTCGAACTACAGTTCCCATCATCCCTAGGTGTGTTGAATGGGGATGATGGGAGTTGTCATTTCTTTCATCTGAGGTTTATTTAATTTAATTCTGTGTATAAGGATATAAGTCCTATTAAATTCATTGGGAGAGTTTGTACACTTGAACCCATAGAAAATGGAAACAAATAAATTCTGTCTATATACAAGGTTCAAGAGGCTTAAAGCAATTTTAAAAATCTCAGCAGCATGTTACTGAAAGCTTCCTTAAGAAATAACCATTTTAAGTCTTTTACTTGATTTGGGAATGATTGAAGTTGGTGGCTTAGTTATAAATATATTCTCTGTAGAGGATTACAACAAGCTCCAAATACATAACAGAGAGGTTCCTGCTCTACATTCAGTTCAAAAAGATATCTGTTGATCCCACTTTAAATTTAAATAGCCTATACTATAGTTTGTTGGGTGCTAGTGAAGATCAGATGATTTCCCGCAATGCCAGTAATTAATGTTTCCCTAAAATTGATTTATGAAATAGCAATATGTACACATAACAAAGAAAGTAAATTTAGATGAAGTAAGCATTGATAAGAGAAACTGTGTGCTTCTTCTGGGGATTTAGGAACTCTGTACAGCTCCATCCCAGTGGTGGCTACATTAGGCACGATAAATACTTCCTGGCAAAAAATTAAACAGATGGCAATCCATTAGGAAGCACAGTCCATTTTTTTTCTTCTAAAGAAAAGAATTGCTCTCACATAGTCTTTTGATATCAAATACCCTTTGTATTTCTGGTCTTATTTTAGAAGGCTGAATAAAACATGTTATTACAGCTATACTTTTCATCTTTCAATTGCAGCTGAAGTTTTCATGAGAACACATAAAAAATGTGTAAGGAGTGTATCATCAACTGTAGAGCTCTATGCCAGAGTAGAGTATATATCTATAGGACTGGCTAAGACATTTGATACCTGAGCTGGAATTTTTAAATGCACACCTTGTTCTTCTACATCAAGGTTCATAACATTTACAGCCATATATTTTGGCTCATGAGGAATAGAATTCCACAGGTACCACTCTTCTACCCTGGCAACCAAATACAGTAACAATAAATTATTTCCTGCCTTTTCAAAGTCTGCTGTGTGAGGCAGTTTTTTAAGTTTGTCCGATGGTAGGACTGGCCAGGTATGTTTATTAAATAAAATAATAGGGAGGAAAACATCTCTCACCGGTTACTGTACATAGATAGGACAACATAACTTTATTTGTGGTGTTAATAAGACTTAGTAGGTGCAGATTTGGATAAAAGTTAAAATTTAACTTTTAAAAACTTGACTTTTCCAATGTTTGAATTTTTTGGGGGGGGGAAATATTATTTTTGAAAATAAAAAAATTTCGCTCAGTTTAACAGTTGTTGAAATTTTAGCTGAAATGAAAGGAAATGGTTGTTGTGGGTTTTTTGGGCTCTTTGGCCGTGTTCTGAAGGTTGTTCTTCCTAATGTTTCGCCAGTCTCTATGGCTGGCATCTTCAGAGGACAGCACAGAGTGCTGGCGAAACGTTAGGAAGAACAACCTTCAGAACATGGCCAAAGAGCCCGAAAAACCCACAACAACTGTTAGATTTCAGCCATGAAAGCATCCGCGAATACAAATGAAAGGAAGCTTACTAAAAGTTTGTTGGTCCATGTTTATACATAATAAAATGGTAATTATACATGTGTTTCAAAAACACAAAGATATACATAGCTTTGCTGTGGAAGGAATAGCACTGTTGAAAAGATCCACAAGAGCACTTTTGGCATTAGCAAGAATGAAGAGAGATTGTTTCTGTCTTTGCCAATTAATATTCAAAAGAGCATTGTACAATTTAGCTTTGTACAACTGGCAATGTTGCTGTATGTTCAAGTTAGAAAATGTCAATGAATGCTTTCTGTGCAACTATATACTTAGGGAATATGACAGTGTAGAACAAATTTGAGGTGTCATCATAGCGAGAAATTCTCGTGAACTTCACTCGTTCTGTAGTGACCAAGCAGCAATAGTTGTGGAACCCAATCATATGTGTTTTTTGGCAAACCATTCTGAATTTAGTTGCTCTCACTCTAAGTACTGTAAGTGCAGTCATAATTGTAGCTAGATCAGGCAGTTTTTGATATCTAATTCAGGTGCTGTTTCCAACAAGAACATAAGGAGAGCCAGACTGAATCGGACCAAACGCATATGGACCATGCAGATGTCTGCAAGAAATCTTTCAGCCAACAGAATATGAGTAGAATAGCATCCTCCTGTTCAACTGGTGTAACTAAATGATATCATATTCCTATCCTATTGCTCCCAGCAGCAATGTTAAAGTAAGAGCAGTAGAAGAGAGAACTAGCATAACTGTGACTGCCACTTCTACACAGAAACAACATTGGTGCACCCACCAATCAGTGTCACTCTTGGATTTGCTCTATCCTGAAAGCAACAGCCAGCTTTTCCAAAGCTGATGTTGTCAACCTGTAGGACTGTGATCAAGAGAAGTTGATACAAAATAAAACTTGTACATCTTGAAGTTGTTACAAGATGCAAAGTTAAAGAACAATCCTTGCAAGTCAACCGGAAACTGCTCTTCTTTCTCCTTTCCTTTCTCTGAAGCTGGATACAAAGGCCTGACAGGATGGTCTGTGGACTGGTGATTCTTCATCCATGCTATACTTTTTTCATGCACATATATCCTGCCTCAAGACTCCGCCTCTTTCACTGGGGCTAATACCTTAGACTCATTGTGAGAAGAACAGAACACTTCACTTTTTCCATGCCCAGCCTTACATGAAAATTGAGGGACCAGTGAAATAGATTACTCCACACTTTCAGGAACTATGTTCCTTCCACCATGGAGCTTCTTCTTATGCTGAACTTTTCCACTGGTACTGAAAAGTCCTGATGTACAGGGACTTCTACTCTGATTTCCGTGCATCTTTTATAGCAATCCATTTTCTCCAATCTACAACCTTAGTTATGCACTACTGAAGTCTTTATACTGAGCTAAGGTCACAGTGGTCTAGCGTCATCTTTTTGCCATTATTAATTGAAATTACAACTCTGAGCTTAAATCAGCCACTGTAACAAAGATACAGGTTTGCAGTGTAAATCTTATTCACTTTACTTGTAATGTTTTATTTTTCCCTAGATCATGATGAAGTAAAACTATATTTCATTTTTCTCATGAATTGATGATAGCATTTGTGAGGAGCAACTTAAAGCTACAAACCATTTTTTTTCATGGTAGTAAATGCTTGAAAGCTAATTTAATGGTGGAAGATTACTTGAATCTGAAGCACAGGAATTACTTCCTTTAATTTCTGTTGCCATATGTCTTCCTACTGGCAGAACAGTCTTGTAGGATTCTTCTGTTATGCACAATACATCTCCAAAATAATGGACATTTTAATCACTTTACTGTTTAATCTCATAGGCATTGCCTTTTAGCCTGCATGGAACTGTGCTGGCAGAGCAGGGAACGTGCAGCAATGCAACTAACCACTGTTAGGAGATTGAATTGCAGATGTTCCAGGGTTTAAAGGATTTGGAATGCAGAATATCACATGACATATGGCGGCCAGTGCTGAATGCGGGAGGGTAGTGAGGGAGAAAGTGAGAATGGACAAAATATAAGGAGAGAAGTGAAATATATGCTTAGCCACAAGTGAACAGCCAATGGTTAAGTATCAATACGTAGCAGTTGATGTCCAGATTGGATCATGCTTAAAGTAGAGCCGTTGAAATCTATGACTTTGTTTACTCATGCCTAATTTTCCAGTTTTTAATAAATTCTAATCCAAGTATGATTAAGTGTTGTGCCAACCCAGGGAGGGTATAATGAGTGGTAATATTTAGTGTTATAAAATACTAATCTGTGTACCATTGATTTTAAAAAAAATGTGTGATATCTGTTGGAATTGATGAGACTTCATATTTTGATAAACTTGAGGACAGTGGTCAAATGGGACAATTCTGCATCTTTGACTAATGTACAGCTATATACAGACCAACATTAGGGTCTCATAGCTGCACCCCCAAGAAAATTGAACAATTATGTATTGGTAGCATGATTGGTAGGGAGAAAAAAACAGGGAAAAAGGATGGCTGCACATACATTAACCACCTCATACAGAGACTTGTTTTCTAGAGTGAGGCAGTGCTTTGGAAGCTGGGTCTGTTCTTCCCCTTTTTTCAGCAGTAAAGGTGGGTTGTGGTGAGGCCACCAGTGGCTGTCCTTGTCATGGTGCGCTACAAGGGGGGGAGTAGACAAATGCTTGAATCTTAGTTGTTGGCTGCAAGCAGAGCATGAAAAGGTTGCTTGCTTGTACTACAATCTCCAGAGTCCCTTGGCCAGCATCCCACTAGATATCCTGAATGGGGATCCTGGGGTTTGTAGTATTAAAAAGTAACTTGTCAATACTCTGGCTATTCTCTTCTTTTAAAGGAAAATGTGGTAGGTGGCTTGATTGTGTATGTCCATTCATTAAAAATGCATGAACCAGCTTTACATTACCTAAGTAAAGCATTATAAAGGCTTTCCCATATGGACATAATTATTCTCTGAATAAAGTTAACAGTTCCAGCAAATTACTAATGATGCATCAATTCATGCAGGAAGTACATCCAAGATGTAATTTTCTTATATATATATAAGAATGGACAGTCCATGATCTAAAAATCAGGTTAAGCTCCCACCTTCACTTTGAACATGAGCGATCAGTATATGAAGGTTATTGTAACATGCTGCCAAAGATACAGGTACTGCCACATTGTCTGTAAATCCTTGATCAGATCTGTTGATGAGATTGATGAGTTTATCAAGGCTAATGAGAAACATAGATGTATTTAATTTACAATCAGGCAGGCATTAATGTGTGAGAAAGTGATTTCAAAATAATGGAAATTTGTTGCTAATTGTTCACCTTGATTTAAAATCTGCTGTAAGATGTTTGAAAGGCTTTTCATCATAACCATGCAAAGGTTGCATAGACCAAATCAGTTTTCTGCAAAGAGTGCAGACAACATATTAAGGATGAAGATATACAGAATAAGAAGAGATATGTAGATAGAGTATGTAAAATGAGACCTGAATTTGGAATTTCAAACAAATGTTATGAAAGAATTTTATAATTACAGCTCCCAAACTGGAAAACCACAAACATTTTCCTTCTCTCTGTCCTGATTTTAAAGCTTTATTTTCTCTTACACGTAACTTTAGAATGTTACCACTGGCCAAGCTGGCTGAGAAATTTTAAGGAGTGTGATGCCAAAAAAAAGAATAACTTTTCTAGATTTTGTCTTACCATTTTCCCCATTTTGTTAGGAATAATTCTAATTTTTGTTGTTTTTTAAGAAGAGAGTCTTAATTCATATTCAAACATTAAACACTTAGCATAGTCATCTGAGTTAACGGGATTTGCATTGCCTTTGTATAGAAATAGGCATAATAAAGAATTCTACAAAAAAAGTATACAGTATCTCTGGCTGTAATGCATGTAATTAAGGGAATATCTCAGAAACTGTGAACACTGAACAGTAAAGAAAGCTGTCAGGGGGAAAAAAACTTCATTTGAAATGTGATACTGGAGGAGAGCTTTGTGGATACTCCAGATTACCAGGAAGAAGAACAAGTGGAAAATGATGAAACTGAGGCTCTCCTACTTTGGGCACATCAGGAGAAAGCATGATTGTCTGGAAAAGACAATAATGCTGGGAAAGATTGAAGACAGCAGGAAAAGAGGAAGACCAAAGAAGAGATAGATTGACTCCCTAAAGGAAGCCACAGGGTGAGTTTTCAAGAACTGAGCAGGGCAGTTGAGGACAAGACTTTTTGGAGATTGCTCATTCATCGGGTCACCATCAGTCAGAGGTGAACTGATGGCATAACAACAATGACTTATAATGTTCACATTAGAAGTTTTTAATATAACAGTGGTGACATACACAGATTCAAACTACCGTATTTTTCCGTGTATAAGACAATACTTTTATCTAAAACATTTAGATTAAAAATTGAATGTTGTCTTATACACGGAAGTAAAAATACATTATCTTTGATTTCCAAATGAAGCTACAGAGTCTCTTGAATAGAACTGTAGACAGACAATACATCTCAAAACAGCCATACACAAATGCAGTCTTAGATATGTTCTCACAGACCTAGAAATACTCCTATAATCCCTTACATATGTACTTCGGTGCTCTACAAAATCATACTGAAAAATCTGGCATTTTATCATGGTGCCATTCGCACTGCTCAGGCAAAGCTGCACAACAAGATTTTTGCCATTGTGTTACTGAATTTATGCTATGAATTAATATTAGGATTCCCACATACATACATATGGTATAGGACAAGCTGTGCTGATTCTTCATACCTACATGTTTCTTCTGGTTGGCAAGTAGAAGTATTTATAATTCAGAACACAACAGCCATAGCAGTTCAGTAACAGCTGTATAATACAAGTTATGCTTAAGATACTTCGGCCCAGCCATAGTCTTTATCAGTATTTAATATTCATGATATACTTGGAATAGTGAGAGATATTTGTCTTACTCAGTACATATAACTCCCCATCCTTGTAAAGAGAGACCTTTAATAACAGTTTGCAGTTGTACAGGCATACCTCGGTCTACGAAATTAATGCCGCCTCCGGGACATTACATCATGCAGAAATTTCATGAACTGATACACAGATTGCACTAGGAAAGGGGACCGCACTAGAAGCCTCCAAGCACAATGCATCCTGGGGGAAACCCTTTTGTACAGCGGGAAAAGAAAAAGAAGATAAACCAGGGCATTATTTTCTATGGATTTCAGTTCGTAAACCAAAAATTACGTAAACCAAAGCTTTCGTAAAGCAAGGTACCACTGTATATCTGTATAGATTCAATAAGACATTGGCTAAAATCCTGCTGTGCAGATCCACCTGCACAATGGGAATGACATCATCATCAGTGACGGATTGTTGTGGGTTAAATACTTCCTTTTCAATTTCTGTGTGCACACGTGTATTCCAAAGTTGAAAAAGGATGCCTTTAATTAGCAGTATCTGGTGCTGCCAGTGATATTATACAGGCAGAATTATACAACAGGATTTCAGCCATTATGTTCCGTTATGTTCCAAGGCAGAAGAGAGGAAAATGATGTTGTATTTAAATCTCCATTTCTCATTAGAAACAAACCTTCAAGTCATTGTTCTAGTTGTGTTGACCGCCAAACAATGAGGTAAGGATATGGTAAGTGATCTTATATCACAAATACGGGGTGGGGATAAACAAAGTTTGTTATCCCAACACTACAGTTGATAATTGATAGTGATCATGTTCTTCTCACTGGATAAGCATTGGACATTTATTTTGTTGGCTGATTGCCCACTTTTCTTTCCCATTTATGGGACTCAAGGTAGCCTTACAGTTAAATAAAACAATTAAAATACAACATAAAAAGGAATGGGGGCATTAAAATTTGAACATAGTTCAAAACCAGGAAAAGAAAGTAGAGTGCAAACTCAGTTAAAATCCTCTTGCAGAGTAAGCACGTTTAGCAGCCAAAGGGCTACCTGAATAAGGTTTTTTTGGGGGGCTTTGTTAGTGGGAAGTTTCAGAGCCTGATGACTGATGCTAGACAATCAGCTTTGAGTACCAGTCACCAGTTTGACTGAGGAACTGAGAACAATCTTCTCCTTCACGTCTGTCCTCCAGATAGTCTTGTCATAGTTCAGAGCACACTGGCCATCTGTTAGATGAGAAGGTTCTTGTCTACAGCCTAGTGCTCTGATAGTCAAGAATGAATGATCAGTATATAGAATGACCTAGTTTTTACAGTTATATGGATATCAGTGCATGCATCACCTACTTATATTTAATATTGATTATTTTCTCTCTGTTTACAGTTAGAATTAAACTAGGATATTATTAAAGCATAGTACTGTTGAAAATATAATACTTCTAAAACTATGATACTATTGTGTTCCCAAAATTTTTTTTTAATTTTCTCTTTTTTTAACACTTTCATGTTTGGCTTGTTAACAGTAGCATAACATCTTTTAAGGCTGAAAAAATGAATTGAACTGATTAAAATGTGAAATGAATGACTTTTTGCAATGTGTGGTTCTTTCATAATTCACAAATGTGCTAACATGATTGTCGGAAGTGATTGTGTGCTATAAAATAAAAAGACAGTAGGGTATAAAATAGAATTGGAATATGTTTTTCAAAATAATTATCTCTATTTCTAGCTCTTGTCATTAAGTTACCCAGAATTTAAAGACATGGGGACTAGTATTCTTCTGCGATGTGGGATATATATTCTTAATTAGCAAGGCTATCCATTGTAAAGGATTTCTATAAAAGCAACACTAAAGGGTGAGGAAGATAAATTACACACACACACACACACACACACCACACACACACACACACACACACACACACACGGCTTTGGTAATAGGGCAGTGCAGAAACTGTCATGTTATACATTGCATTTATATCCTACCTTTCTCCCAGTGCAAGGACCCAAGGAGACTTACAAAATGATTAGAAAATAAATGGAAACATAAGTCACAATGCTAGTTAAAATGCAATTCAACATATAATATTTTTAAAGATTATTAAGTTAAGAAAATAATATAAAACACCATGGACAGGTCTTCCATTAGGGTCTATCTCATATTCAGCAGGTCAGAGCCCATTTTCAACCATTGTTGCACTCGTCCCTATTCTATTCATGCGATCACTGCCAGTGCCCTATTGAACCAGGGAATGAGTTTGGGTCCATTCTGTGGGAGGGGATACATAGGACTATGTGTCAAATACTCTGGCAATTTTCCCATTCTAGAGAGTTTTAAAAACCCTCATATTTAAATTTCTTGTTTAAGGTGTGCGAAGATTGGAAGGGTGGAGATAGAATCAAGAACTTGCAGGTTGATGGGCTCTGTTCAGGTTAGTGGAACTAATGCGCAGGTGTGTGCTTATTCAGTTAGCTGTAGGGGGAAAATCAAAACATTTGTAGCTATATGTGCCCTTCTTAACACCTACACATAAGGATGTCTGGGATTCTAGCCTAGAGCAATAATAGGCCTACTTAAAGAACTCAAAATGCAGAATTAAATTTCATCTGAGTACAGGCAGAAAACATAAAATGGCTGTGGGATGGCAAAAATCTCACTGTTCAATTTAAAAAAAAAGCATATAATCCTTTGTATAAGCAGAATAGGACAAATGCAAATCATAATAAGATGTAATGATATTGACCTTTGGCCTTATTTTATTGTTTCAGATGTTGCCAGAGCAATTGAGCTGCTGGAAAAGCTGCAAGAATCGGGAGAAGTACCTGGGCACAAGCTACAGTCACTTAAAAAAGTACTGCAGAGTGAGTTTTGTACAGCCATCAGAGAGGTATGGTAATGAGTCTCTGGTTATGGTTATGGGAGCTGGGGAGACTAGTGCTTTTAATGCAAATAGAGGGCATAAGCAGAACCTTGGGTATAGTGGAAATAAGTGAGCATTGCTCTATGCCAGAGTCATGTGTCCTTGGTTTGTGTCCAGATTCACTGCTGCAGTGAGAAAAAAATGGAAATTTCTGTTACTACAAGAAGCACATGAAGTTTGATCTTTCGCCATCTGTACCATCCAGCAGGAGGTCTTCAGTTCAAAGGCATGCAGCAGATTACTATTCAATATGATTTAGGGTTAGATCAATTCCAGTCAGCTAGAATATTAAGAGAAAATAGGTCAGAAATACAA
The DNA here is from genome assembly GCF_051106095.1 of Pogona vitticeps. NCBI lineage: Eukaryota > Metazoa > Chordata > Lepidosauria > Squamata > Agamidae > Pogona > Pogona vitticeps. Next base: position 150,356,155 of record NC_135787.1, on the reverse strand, counting down.
AAGGAAAAAAAAGCACAGCTGTGTGGAATGATCAAAATCCAAAATCAGGGTTTTATAACCTTGGTGCTTTTGCTCCCAGACAAAACCAAGAAGCATGTTACTCTGACAGACATCAATCAAAGGTACAGTGGGGTAAGTGGAAGTGTTTTATTGATAATACAGATGAAGAAGACAATTGATTTTTATCTCCTCCACAATGAAGCCCCATTATCATCCAACCTCAAGTTGATTCTTAAGTTTCAACAGCTAGTCAGGAGGAATTTTGGACTTGCTTTTCTCTCTCCCACTCCACAACCTTCAAACTGTTCAGTGCTCAGCCTGATGAAGAGCCCTGTGGTTTTGAAAGCTCTGTTGTTAAGGATATTTTAATGTCCAATAAAGGCATATTTCTAATTTTAGATTTTGTCTAGAGAGGTAATTTATGGTCCTGTTGACAAAGGCTACAATGACAGGGTCTGTACACAAGTGTTTTATGGGCCATATGATTTGTCAAGTCTCTCTCTGTTCAAGAGGGGCTGTAAAGTATATAGACACTCTTTTCTCAGGGTTGCATGTACTGAGGAAAAAGGAAAGGGTTTCAGGGATGTGTTGAGAGAGACCAAGAGATCCCAAGCCCTCCTATTCCTGCAGCATCTCCAAAGGAAAATCCTGGAACAACAAAAAGAGAAAGCACCTTTCTGTATGTTATGATCTGCTAAAACCTATGGCAAGGTGTAGGAATAGACAGCTACTCTGCCTCCAATTCTTTCCCTTCTCTTCCATAGGATTGCTCTTAGTTGACTGATAATCCTGTCCATCTGCAATCCTATGTATCTGTACTTAGAACTGAATTCTTTTGAGAGCAGCAGGACTTGCTCTCAGTTTGTGTGCAAAAGATTGCAGCCTAATCAAGAGATTAATCAATTGAATTTGCATACATTTTTCAAAGAATAAATCATAATTCCAAGAAAACTCTTTATACTTTTAAGTGATTTCTGTGTGTGCAGCATTAAGCACTGACTCCGAAGAGACCTGGGTCAGTCGTGAATACTGTATCTGTATTAAGAATACCTTTTTTTAAAAAAAGAAAAAAGTGATTATTTAAACAAAAGATTTTGAATTGAGTCAAATTAATCCAATTAAATTAACTCATTAGTTGCAATTCTGCTACTTTACCACTTTTCAATCTATAGTAGATGGAGTTTGGGCAACTTCACAGTATAAACAGTATTCTCTAAATTTATGTTTTTCCTCCCTCTCTCAGATGAATTAGACTGTGCTGATGGCTAGGCAGAAGAGATGCATACACTTTTTTCATGATTTTTTAACTACATTCTGAATTGTGTCTGTCTGTCTCTTCCAGGCTAAGTTGGAGGTAAGATTACAGGCCAAAGTACTCTTAAACTAGGGGTAGGTTATAACCTAAGTGGGGCAGGGGATCTCATGCCACCATATCAAAGGGAGGTGGGCCCACTCTTTAGGCTGCAGGCTGACAGTGTTTGAAGAGTTATTAATAACCAAATAATTTGTATCTGTAAATGCCTTGGTTTTCTTCATTATGTACTACTATTCTGACTTAACTGGAAATCTTGTTTATGTGGGCAACAGCAAAATCAAATTCTATGGTACCAAAGCATTAGCTGTACATAAACACTGTTCCTAATCTAAAAGGAGTATTGTTCCTCTTGTCTAAATAATCATATCATCGGTGTTTGCAAAGGTTAATTGTGATAAAGACCTTTAATTTATCAGAGAGAAAGAGAGAGAGATTTGTATACAGTACCTGTATCATGAAGACAAATGGGAGTGACTCATCGTCCAAGCAGAAAGAAGATTACCCCAAAATTCTGAGAAAAGCTTTACTATTTTTCTTCAGTGTTGCAAGAAATATCCTATTTCTAGATAGCAGTCATCATGTTGTTCTTTGTTAAGAGGTGCAAAATACAAGAAATTTTAAGAAAAGTAACTCAGACTTCGCTTCTTTATCGGTTGAGTGAACTAAAAGCTATTTATCCCAACTTTGACAGGATAGCATAGGAGAACTAAAAAAGACAGTTAAGGAATATTGTTCAGAGACAGCTTGTTATTTTTTATAGGAGTAGCAGGAAAACTTAAGTGCACTTTAACAATGTACAGTAATTCTATGCTTTCTAAGTGGTCAAACCCATTTGTTTCAAACAGATTTAAATGGATCACACTCTGGCAGAACAGTCCTATGCATGAGATAGAGAAGGAGGGAGATTGGTAGTGTTAAAACAGCCTGTTCCTTTGCTCTGACTTCATGGTGGCACAGCAGGAAGGAAGGCATGGGTTTTTATTTCTTTTACCGCTAGTCTCATTCTTTTTAAGACTTTCCCTCCCATTGACAGTACAGTATGCTGCTACTTCTTTTCTTTTTTCCTTTTCCTTTTTTCTTTTTTTACACACACACACAGATCCAAAGCTCTATTTCTCTCCTGGCCCTTCTTAAAAGGATCAGGAGATATTTTTTTAAAAAACCTGCTGTGGGGTGGTCTTACTGTTTCTGGTTTCAGGGCCTAAGAATAAAATGCCTGCCATATTAGAAACCAAATGTATCTGGCATAGTGCCTAGCTTTCCTGCTCACCTATCCCAGCTACCTATCATTTTTCAAGCATCCTCCATTTACAAAGGCTTAATCTCGACCTATCCTGCTACCCAGAATTGTTACAAGAATAGATTGGAAAGCTTTCCAAATTCTTCTGTTTTAATTGTACATTTCTGGATTGTTGAAAGATGCCTGTGATCTGTTTCTCACAGGTATATGTCATGTATGCTGTTCTTGAGGCATCCCATGCCCCCACATGGTCATGCCTGATTGGAGATGACACCTTCTATATCAATCATTGATTTCACAGGGTTAAAACTGGCATATTACTCCCACTGAAAAACTGTCATCTGCTAAATGTGACAAATGATGCTTGCTCTTTGCAAATAAGTTTGAAATTCCTCTCCAGTTTCACTGCTTAAGTTACAGTAATCTGTTCTGATTAATTGTTATTGCAGCTATCTGCTCCAAACTCATGTATCCATCTCTAGTCAACTAAATAAAGCCTCTTAATGTAGAGTCTGCCTGTCTTTACTTTTCTGCTGCCTATTTGGACCCAGAGAAGGGAAAGGAAAATCTAACTAAACATGCTGATCAGCAGTGCTTGAATGCTTGGCAGTAAATCTGATACATTATTTATGTTATCTGTTTGTTATGTTTATGGTTCACTTTTTTTATGTACTTTATCATCACAATAACCTTAGGGGGTAGGTCGGGCTAGCAGCCTATAACAGACCCAAGGCCACCCATTGAATACTTTGGTTGAATGAGAATTTGACTACAGGTATCATAAGTCCTCGCCCAATATTCTCCGCCATATTAGACCAGGCTGGCTTATCAGTGTTAGGTTTTTTTCCTTTTAAAAGTTTGATTTACTTTAATCTGTCACTGTTAACCACTACTTATTGTTTTATCAGTAACAAAGTTTATATATTTATTTATTTACAAGATTTTTTGCCACACCATTACCGATGGTCTTTGAGCAGCGTACAACAATATTAAAACTTTTAAAAACATTAAAACTATTAAAGTAGGCAATGTTTTAATAATACCCTATATTAAAACAGTCATTAAAACATTAATATTAATAAATCCTGCTGCTCACATGGCCAGCTAAAGAATACTATTTATTTAAAATGCTGGCTAAATAGAAAGGTCTTTGCCTGGTGCCGAAAAGCCAAAAGTGTTGGAGCCAGGCGGATCTCTATAGGGAGGGTGTTCAAAGTTGGGGGGCAACAGCCGAGAAGGCCCTATTTTGGCATACCATCCCCCTCACCTCTTTCAGGGATGGCACCTTCAGAAGGGCCTCCTGGGCTGATCTTAGAGGATGGGCAGGCTCGTATGGAAGAAGGCAGTCCTTTAGGTAACCGAGTCCTAAGCCATTTAGGGCTTTATATGTCAAAGTAAGCACTTTGAATTGGGCCCAAGTAGCAACTGGCAGCCATTGTAAATTTTTCAAAACCAGCGTGATATGAGTCCGTGCGGCAGCACCACTTACCAGCCATGCAGCCCATGTCCCTTAGGGGGAGTGTAACCCCATCTAGAGCAGGGAAATGGCCCTTTAACCTATCTGGTGGAGCACCTACCAGCAGCACTTCCAACTTGTCTGGATTGAGCCTCAGTTTATTGACCATCATCCAGTCCATTATCGAGTCCATGCATGAGTTCAGAACGGTGACTGCCACACCTGGATTGGTAGAGAATGAGAGGTAGAGCTGGTTGTCATCAGCATATTGCTGACTCTGAAGCCCAAACCTCCTAACAACCTCCCCCAGTGGCTTCATGTAGATATTGAATAGCATGGGGGACAGTATAGAGCCCTGAGGAACCCCATGACGCAACCGTCATGGATCAGAGCTAATGTCCCCCAGCACCATCTCCTGGACCTGATCAGCCAGGTAGGAGCAGAACCACTGTAAAACAGTGCCTTCCATTGGCATCTCAGCCAATCTGTCCAGAAGGACCCCATGGTCCATTGTGTCAAAAGCCGCTGAGAGGTCCAGGAGAATCAACTGGGATGCATCCCCCCCGTCTCTCTCCTGGCAAAGGTTGTCAAACAGGGTGACCAACGCAGTGTCCATCCCATAATCCGGCCTGAAAATAAATTGAAATGGATCTAGATAATCCGTTTCATCCAGGAGAACCTGAAACTGCTCAGCCACCACACGTTCCAACACCTTGCCCAGAAAAGGGAGGTTCGCCACTGGTCAATTGTTGATCACTAAACCTGGGTCCAGATTAGGGTTTTTTAGGAGTGGGCAAATCACTGCCCCCCTTTAATCGGGCAGGGACCACTCCCTCTCTTAATGAAGAATTGATGACCTCCAGGATCATCAACTTAATTCAAGTTAATACTAGTAAAATAGAAAAATGGTCAAAATGGCCGGGACCATGGCATGATAATATTTTAGGAGTTATAAATGATACTTGTAATATATCCCAAAACTGAAAGTGTTGAGTGTTGGTAGTCTATTATTACTTCCCAGTGCATTACAAAAATGCAACCAGAGCAAGTTAATAGAGAGTGATGGTAGCAGGCATACCATGGAGCATTGCAATGTTAAGAATATCCACAGCAAGTGGACATTCTTACCAGTTTGTTTGTGGCTTCTCTTCCAAAGTAACAGAATTCTCTTCTTTTATTAGAAACAGAGGCATGGGGGGGGGGGGTGAGGACGCACCTCTGCTAAACCTTTGTACAAAAAAATGGTATTTGGCAGCTAGAATAAACTGGTGACAAAAGCAGCACAACATCACAGTTCTTGCACATGTTTAGTATGATACATTTTCTGTAACTTAAGTAGGACACCAATCAGAATTTTTGTCAAATAGCAAACCTGAGAACAGTTTTCTTTCATTACAAGTGCTTCCTCAGCATTGACATTGCAAAGCTCTGAATAGTGTGAATCAGAATGTGCAGGAATGATTGCCTTTTCATACCTCAGCCTGCTCTTGTTAATTGTAAAGTGGGTTAGGTATTCCCAAGATTTATTGAAGGAGAAACTTTGTTAGGTCTATTTACAATTACTACATCCTGATTACTTCACTACAAGAGATCTAAAATGGATGCTACTGTTATACCTTTTGTAATGGTTTTGTTACTATCACAAAAGCAATACAGTGGTGCCTCGCTTAACGAGTGCACCGATAGCGATGTTTCCGTATAGCGATCCCTTTTTCGGGATCGCTATACGGAAACATACCCGATCGTCGCAATGGGGAAAACCCGCATTGCGAAGATCGGGTATTGCGGCGGCCATTTTGGAGCCGCCGAACAGCTGTTCGGCGGCTCCAAAATGGCCGCCGGAAGCCCGGAAATGGCTGCCGGCAGCCGTTTTCACGCCGTGCCCTCGCTTAGCGAAGGCGCGAAAATGGCTGCCAGCAATTGGAATCCTCGCTGAACGGGTAAGTAAGAAAGGTATTGGAACGCATTAAACTAAGTTTAATGCGTTTCAATACATTTTCCCTACCCGTTTAGCGACGATTTCGCATAGCGAGGGTTAATCCGGAACAGATTAACCTCGCTATGCAGGGCACCACTGTACTCTAGAATCGTATCAAAGATTTGATGTTTAATCATATTTCCCTATTGATTTCAAGGGTTGTTTTTTTAAAAGATCAGTCATAAAGAGGAAATGCCAAGCTTCTAGCTAGAAATCCACATGCTTTCTGCTAAACTCAGATTGCTTAGCTGACCTCTGGGAGCAGGAGGAGAAAACTTATGAAAGTACTAGTACAAAAAAGCCTGACTAGCTAATGGTAAAATATTGATGTGTTGGCCTTGACAGGCTGTTAAATACACTCCTGATGCTTCCTTTCTTACAACTTTCTAATAGACAAACCTCATCTGAAGAGGTTAGTTCATTTTATATATTGCCACAGTTACTTGTTGTGTAAGCCTTGTTTGTTATGTAAGGTTTGTTTATGCATTTCCCCAGCCTATTTGCTTTTCTTGCAGATAGTTACACATTTTTGCTTAGTTGTATAGCACTATAGTTGTCTGATATCATTTTCGGAATAGGGGCTTGTGGTCGTTCATGTTTGTCCACTATTGAAATACTTGCTAGTGCTGCAAAAGACATGGTGAAGATCAGCACTATTTTTCTACAGATTTCCATGACTGCTTGCTTATTAGCGGAGTCCAATGGGAACCTTCTTCTTTACAAAGCCCAGTTAAATGGGCAGGAATTGCACATAATATAGTTTCTTATTGGGTGGAAAGCTGGAGGATCTCTTATTATCAGTCACTCAAGCCATTTGAGATATCAATATACTTTAACATATCTCATGTCCTTAAGATTTGGAATGTGTGACCTAATGAATGTCACAGAGGTATAAAATGTATATACAACAGGCAAAACTAATCTAAAAATATGCAGCTCAAATTACCTTTAGGTAATTTTTTTACCAAATTCTGCAGAATGTCAGTGTAGATCCAGTAATCTTCTTTTAAGTGCTTGTTGTCATGAATAGACCAGCTTTCCGAGGCAAAGCCCTACAAAATGCATGAAAATATAATTTTAGGTTTATGGGCTGAGATCCTGTTGCGTAACTTATGCCTGTGGAAGGGTGGTGACATCAGTGGCAAGGGGCAATTTTCAGTAATTAAAAACCTTTTCCTTTGGCTTTTCCAACTGCTAGACCTCTTATGGTGGTAGGTCCTGCAGCTCATCTAGCAGTGGCAATTTTCAGTAACTGGACTTTTTTCCTTCCATCCCACAACGCCTGTGGCTCCTGTGTAATAAAAGGGATTACACAGGACGTGGAAAATCCATGGGAAAGAAGTAGGAACTTTTTAATTACGAAACAATCACCCCCTCTTCCATAGGCATACATTGCTCAACAGAACTTCAACCACAAAATTTCTGGCTTGTTCCCTTACGGAATGAGTAACAGGCCATTCTGTTACACAGACTGTGGATAAAAGAAATCACTGGAGAGGTATGTTGGGAATATCACCTAACTAATACTGTTGCACTACCAACAGCACATGCAAAGACAATTGAAAGACTCTTATAATCTAGAAAATCAGTTTATTACAAATTTCTGAATCTATCCCTTAACGAGAAAATTGATTTCAGATAATCTTGTAGAATTAAACTGTGCTTAATGAGAATTACTCAATTAAAATGCCTCCCCAAAGGTCAGGAGCAATATTAGTGGTACAGCAGAACATATTTTAGTAATTCAGCATAACTCATTGCAGTCTTGCCTTTGTGTGTAACTTGCATGAAAGGGTATCCATACAATCACAGGGCATCAGGGCTGAATTACAAGTCTTACTGCTAGTGCTACATAATTTACTAGAATCCTGCCCCTGGCATCCATACATTATGTGTGAATCTGCAGGGGGGAATTTAGGCACACACATTTCCTCAGATGTGGAGTCCTGATTTCCAAGCAATGCAGTTCTGGCTGTTTTCAAATCATTGTTGCCCTTAATCATTTTTGCCCAAAGAGCTTTGTGGCGCAGTGGTTAAACTGCTATTCTGCAACCAAAACTGTGCTCAGGACCTGGGGTTCAGTCCCAGGTAGCCAGCTCAAGGTTGACTCAGCCTTCAATCTTCTGAAGTTGGTAAAATGATTACCCAGCTTTCTTGGGGGGGGAGGGCAATGTGTAGCCTGCATAATTCACTTGTAAACTACCCAGAGAGTGCTTGAAGTGCTTATATATAAGCAGCACACTTTGCATTTCATTACTTAATTGTGTGAGCATACTTTCACAGAAGCAAGGGTCAAAATATAGATTATATGTGGCTCTTCATTAGGAGAGGACATATGTAAGGTGCTGAAAAAAATCTAATGCTTCTATCAGGGGCTTTTTATAGATCTCACAATTTGCAGATTAATTTGAAAATTAATTTGTTTTGTTTTGTGATCAGAAACTAAGCACAAGCCTACGTAGCAAACATAATTGCTCAGTCTCAGAGCTCTGCCTGAATCACATCTCTAGAAAAATAAACACAATTCTGCTTCTAAGGACAGATTATGTTTAGCCTGCTGTTTGGGCCTAACATGTGAAGGGGGCTATAGCCCTTTTCAGACGATCAGTCTGTTGCACAACTCCCTGTGCACAATGGTGATGACATCAATAGCAGAGGTAAATTGTTACTGGTTAAGGGTTTCCTTTGAAGATTTCAACATGTGCATGACTGTGGCATTCTATATGAGTCACATGCACTCCAGAATCATCATTAATCAGTGGTGATTTGCTGCTGATTATGACATGAACTAAGATCATGGCCTCTGGTCCCATCACCTCCTGGCGAATAGAAGGGGAACATATGGAGGCAGTGACAGATTTTGCTTTCTTGGGCTCCATGATCACTGCAGATGACAACAGCCACGAAATTAAAAGACACCTGCTTCTTGGGAGGAAAGCAATGACAAAGCTAGACAGCATCTTAAAAAACAGAGACATCACCTTGCCGACAAAGGTCCACATAGTCAAAGCTATGGTTTTACCAGTAGCGATGTATGGAAGTGAGAGCTGGACCGTAAAGAAGGCTGACCGCCGAAGAATTGATGCTTTTGAATTGTGGTGCTGGAGGAGATTCATGAGAGTCCCCTGGACTGCAAAGAGAACAAACCTATCCATTCTTAAGGAAATCAAGCATGAGTGCTCACTGAAAGGACAGATCCTGAAGCTGAGGCTCCAATACTTTGGCCATCTCATGAGAAGAGAAGACTCCATGGAAAAGACCCTGTTGTTGGGAAAGTATGAAGGCAAGAGGAGAAGGGGACGACAGAGGACAAGTTGGTTGGACAGTGTCATCAAAGCTACCAACATGAATTTGACCCAACTCTGGGAGGCAGTGGAAGACAGGAGGGCCTGGCATGCTCTGGTCCATGTGGTCATGAAGAGTCGAACATGACTAAACAACAACAAATGACATTATCTCTTTTATGCATGCAAAGCTGCACAACAAGATTTCAGCTATAGAAATAGGAAGATGTGGGGGAGCCCAGTTAAGATATCTCAAACAGAACTCTATTTTTGGAAGCGTTCATGCAGTCTTTGTTAAGACCATGGTATTTTTCAGGATATAGAAGGACCTCAAACAGCATTTGGAATTAAATATGAAACATTATTTCCTCCCACTGTTTTCTTCTTTTTATCTTTCTGAAAGAAATATTTATTAGCTGGCTTTTATATTTTTAATACATTCCTGTCATACATTCTGTAATTAAAAATGTCAGTCCTACAGCACGCTAAATGAGTTCATTGCAGGGCTGGGGATTGTTAATGAGTCGTCATCTCCACTGCACGAGGCAAAATGACACATAGCTTTACTGCATGACATCCAATTGTTCTGACAGCTGGTGCAGTGATGCAGATGTTTCTTTCCCAGGGAAGCCTGCTAATGCTGCCCCAATAGAAACACACAATGTCTTTTGCATTAATAAAACAGTATCATATCAAAACACTAGCAGCATAAAATAAGCAGTTTTATATTTGTTCAAATCAGTTTATACTGAATTCCTACACTTGTTCCATTTGTCTAATATAATCTGCTCCATCTGACAGTAGCTCTCCAGAGTATCCCACTCAATGTTTTTTCCATCTCCTGTTCCCTGATTTTATATTTGTTTCACCTTTATATTTGTTTCACCTTTGTTCTCTTTTTGCATTTCACTTTACATAAACCAGCCTGGGGCTTTTTCGTGATCTAGAAATATCTATAACAAGCAAGCAGGGAAGGCCACTGTTCAATGGCCAACCACATATTTGCACACAAAACATCTCTTAGATGTCTCTGGTTTTATAAAATAAGAATCCTGCTTGTACATATTTAATTAGAAGTTACCAAAAGATCCATGAAGCTTAAGGTTTACTCTTAAGGAATCAGCTTAGTTGGTCCATAGTTGTTAGCTGTTGTGGGTGTGCATTTCACAGGGGGGTGTCTTTGCAAATGAAGTTTATCTTTTCTTTGAAACTTATATTATGCAAATAGTAATTTATGGTAATCCTGGTGGTTCATTAATTTGCTAAAACTCCTATGATTAATCAGTTTAATTTTGATTTGTTTGACAGCCCCACTAATTATCCTCATCTTCATGTAGATGTACTCTGGTCTCATGAATAGGAATACCATGGACCTATTTTTCTGTATACAGCAAGTGCTTAAAAGTGCTGTGGCAACAACATGGAAGAATTTGTATGCTTTCTTAACATGGGCAATAGCAGTCCAAAAATGGAATAGGTTTCTTCATTATCCTTGGCAGCTGGTAACTTTTAGATTTGCCAGGAGTTCATTAGTAGAAGATGTGGTGCACAGGTAGTGGCTGCTTATTTTGTCAACAGCTGGCAGTCATACTAGCGAAGCAAAAGCCCTATGTTTATACTTGGACAGTACACTTGAGTATTGGGAACATAGTTACAAACAACAGGTGGTCTGGCTCTTATTCCATCCTACACATAAGTCCCCTAGAGACATCCAGATGGCCACTGTTGAAATGGATTGCTTGATTAGATACATCTTTGGTCTGAGTTGGAATAATAGTGGTTATATTTTTGGGTTGCTTGTATACTACTAGATCTGTACATAAGCAAGGGTTCCAGATAGTTTTGGTGTTCTCATTGTCTGCACATAATAATGTGATACAAATTCATAAGCATAACATTGACAATAGCATTTACCTTCCCTCAGTTGTAAGTTATTGCAATAATATTAGCAAATGTTTAAAGCTAGTACAGATTGTTTTAAATTTTAAGTCAAATTGAGGTGGCATTAAAATGCAGTAAATAAATACTGTAAATCAGTTCATGTGATCAACAGTTACACATCATGTTAGCATAAATTATTGGTAAGTATTATCAGTACATTGGGATTTTGAAACTTTTGTTTTGTTTTGTTTTTCAAGTAAAATGAAGAATGGAAAGGTGCCGCTAGCTGTAGCTTCTTCCCATTCAGTTAATCTGCTTCATTCAAGGACATTTTATAAAGCCTGGTGAAGAGTTATCCAGATGTCATCATTGCCTTTCATTAGTAATCCTCTCTAGCATCTCACCGGTCCTTTCAATTATTTTCCTAAGGGGAAAAATTATGAGGAAAAAACATCATGAAATGGAAGAAAATACAGTGGGAAAATCCTTTTCCATGAATTTGTGCTGGTGTAAACCAGATATGGTACCAGACATATTTAAATCAACTGAAAGCCTCCTATCCTGCCCAGGTCATGTTATGAAGCTCTCTAGGGCTCCCTTTTGGAAGCCTTGGGTGGGTGGGTGGAGCCTTTAATAGTCAAATGTTTATGCTAAAATATGCTAACAACACACAGAGAGAGACACACAGACAGACAAACAGTTAATGTTGGAAAAATATAGGCTTCTTATTTCAGAGATCAGTGTAACGTTAAACAGAGCTCCCGCCTGTTCAACTTGTATCCTTTTCTTAAGTGTTTGAGGTGGAAACCCTAGGGTCAGGAGTGCTTATAGCTGTTCCAAAACAAGGTAGCTACTGGCCAGTCAGCACTCTAGTTTAATCCCAAACTGCTTTTCCAGATGTCTTCTCTCTTTGACGAAAATACACTGAAGGTCTGAAAAGCAGCAAGGAAGCAAAAAGAGGGAACCCTTCCCTACACAAATGCCAAGGATTGAAGCTAGAATAATCTGTCTACAATATACATGCTCCATCACTGATCAGAGTCTTAAATTTTCTTGTACAGGTTAAAAAAAATACTAATTGTTAATAATTCTGATGGCTGTTGTGGGTTTTTTGGGCTCTTTTCTAAAGAGCCAAAAAAACCCACAACAACCATCAGATCCCGGCTGTGAAAGCCTTTGAGAATACGTTAATAAGTCTACTTTTCCTACTGAATATAGTCTAAAGAACTTCCTAGAACATACAAAATCTTGAGTGAGTGTATCAGAGTTTTCACCTCCAACCTGCTGGTTTTGCTAGAGGCCAGTTTAAAAATTGTCCTAACGTCTAAAGGGCATCCTACCGAACAGCATAGGATACTGTTTTGGAAGTGGGGAGAGGACATGTTCATATACCAGCTGAGTTTGCAGCACTGGTGAGAGAGTCCAATAAAATCTGCTAGATAGCTAAATTGTTATATGTTGTTCTTTGCATTTTATAGACTTATTAGGCATTTTCTTTTATATAGAAAGTGCAGCCTGATACTGCATAAAGTTGCCACGTGGTTGAAAACTACACCAAGGTACTTTCCTTGGTGGTGAGTTGGGATAGAGACCCAAGTCATACTGGTAGCCACAGAGGTTGTAAATGGGCACTTCACTGCCACTTCACTGAGGTAGGCACAATCCAAGGGCTTGTCTGGAAGTGAGAAGGCTTTGGATGCAGCTGATCCGGAGGTGCCTTCGGAAACAGCCTGTTTGGAGATCTGCCATTAGCAGTGATATGGGTTCTAGAACTTGGTCATAAACTTTGAAAGTAAAATAAAAATGAAACTAAACTGCACTTTACATTGAGTCCAGAAATGAATAGGTGAGCAGTGCAGCTAATGTAGAAGTAATCAGAACACATGGCCCTTGCAAATATAATGACAGCTGCAAACTCTGCAAACCGCTTGAGGTCCCTTGTTGGAAGAAATGCAGCTAATCATCATCATTATCTCTACCAAATTGTATCATTTTATAACAAACAAACTTGAACCCCTTTGTTTGCCGATTCCAGTGCAACATATCTTATTCCACAGCAAATCTGAGAAACCAGTATTGTAGGACTAGAATGCCCATCTCTCATGGTTATGCTGGTTGGAATAACGGGAATCAGAGGGTTACAGGTTCCCCATTCCTTTTCTGCAAGGATGGCACAGACTATCATTATTTTCATCTCCACCAATTTTTTTTTGCCCACTTCCAATAAGTGTATGTGGTTTTTTTTTTAGGTACAGTATTATTGCCCTAGTGTGTCTCTCAAATGCAGAAGGATTTGTACAGTCTCTATCTTTTTCCCCCCTGCAGCGGCAACACATATTATCAAGCAGACTCTGAAATGCTTTGTAGATTAATTGATGACCTATTGCATTATTTAAACATGGACATTTTTCACTTGGAGCAAACATTCAAGTGAAAATGATTACAGTTTGATTATTTATCACACCAGTAAGTTATGGTGTATTAAATTAGTCCTGAAATGATTAAGGATGTCTTAAGAAGATTTAGTGTTTGATTAGAACTACCAGGCTGTAATTTCAAATTTAATAAATATGGTGGTTAGTATTTCTCATGCACTGAGTTTCCGTATTAAGTCTGGTTTGTGGATACTTAAAATGTATACAGTGATAGCAACTCAGAGAAATGCAATTATCCTAATTTGATAATCAGCTCTGCATTCACTTTTGAGCATTGAGTTGTCTTTATCTGAAGTCAGGTACCTTCCCAGGCCATCTCATATGTGTTGTAAACTCTTATCAAATAACATAACAACCCCCCAGGAGGCGTAGACAAAAATCAACAGCCCACCTCTTCTGCAGTGGGTGCAGGTTAAACTCCCTGTCAACTTCTGAGGGGATCCTCTATGCACAAAGGTTTTGGCCCCACCAGGCACCATGACCTCCTTCTGCCCTCTGGCCCATGTTTGAAGTCCTAAGTCTTCTCTTCTCACTGCCTTTAACCTCCTGCAATTTGTTCCCTCCCCAGTTTTGAAGTGATGGTGTGGAACTGGCAGCAGAAGCAGTAGGAGTGCAAACAAGAACAAAAGTGCCACCATGTCAGGGAATGACAACTACAGCCTGTTTATGCAAACTTGGCTATAATGAAAGGGAGTTGTGACTTGAAAAAGTTTGGGAGCCACTGGTTTGGGGGATTTTTTTCTCACATGTCACTTTCTGGTGCCTATTAGAAAATGGCAAGTTACTGCATGCTCATATTGTGCTGCAGACTTCTAAAATTAAAAAACAATGATTTTGAGAGTTGGGTCAAGTCAAATAAATCATGAACATGTTGGGATGGTATTTCCTTCAGCCTTTGAGGGGAAGCAGTTTTTTTTCTGGCTGTTTACCAGTGATAAGCTTTGGAAGGCATTAGGCATTTCTGTTTTGTTTTTCACAATTTTATATGCATGCAACTTTCATTTTAAAGTACTGCATAGAAGAAAAATATGATGTTTGTTCAAAGTCATTTTAGCTGTTGATATGTGATGATATGAGTAATGGTGCATTCTACGAGTGATCAGAAAGCCATGTAGTCCATAAGTAAAATTTAATAAAACAGCATTTAGTAATACCTTTTTTGGGACATCAAAAATTCAATTCTAAAAGGTTTGTTAGGTAAACGGCATGAATCTTTTGATACCTTAATCAATACTTATATGGTATAATATTTGGATATAATGGTTATATATAGTGTCTATTATTCTCAGGCTATGTTATATAAGATTAAATAAATTGCATTTCTGTTGACAGTAAGTTTAAAATAGGTAGCCTTTTCCCCTCAGAAGGATTTATTCTAGAAAACAAAAATATTGATCTTTTTTCTCTCTCAGGAAATCATGTTGTAAATGTCAAGAAGTGGTGAAATGCAAATACATGCCAGTTAGTCTGCTGAAGGCAATTTGGTGTAAATTTAATTTAGTGTAAAGTTGTATTTGTTTCAAAAAGCTTAATTTATGAGTCAGCAACTAATGTAGGGGACCTCAGCATGCAGAAGAGAAAGAACAGATGGCCGTAAGGTCAGAGCAGATTTCACACCACCTGAGCACAATAGTACTTCCTTCCCTGTAGTTCCACTCTGCAAGCAAAAGTACTAAATTCCAAACTACCTACTGTACTGGAAAGGAACTTAATTGCGTATCTACTGCTCTCTCATGGAAAGCTTCTAATACAAGAGGGTGCTGTTGCACTCATGCGTCCTTCTTGTGTGGTTTTATAAGCAACAGATTGGCTTACGGGTGAACTAGACAGGCTTTTGGTCTGATACAGAAAGACACCTCTTAATGTTTTTATTTGCTGATCGGTTGTGCAGGGCAGAGTGATGTGGGAAATAGAGGCAGGGACTCATCAAAATGAAAATCTTGAAAAGGCCAACAACAGAACATACACTCTAATCAGTGTTTTAAAAATTAACCTGCAGTAAATGAGAAGCTGTTTATTGCTTTCCTCGCCACCAGGGCTCCCAAAACAATGTAAGCAACAAGAAGAAAAATTGAAACACTCTGTAATGGTAGTGCTGTCCCTAAATAGCCCTTTAGACCAAAGAAGGGTGACTTCGCATAAAGCATTGTTCCTTCACTGCCTTTCAGAATGTTGCCTATAAAGTAGGAGAGTATTAATAAGAAACACTGTCCGATAGCAGTACTTGCCGATTAACCTCAGTGTCTAGAATAATCATTTATAAAGTGAAGGTTTGGGGAAAGGGAAGTGCATGTCATGTCACAGTTTCAAAAAGTTTCAAACATATTACTGTGAAAGAACCACATTGTACAAGACCAATAAAAATGGCACTCGTTTTCTGAGAAACTGATGTATTTCCCCCAGGTATAAAATGCTGCTGTTTCACTATTTAGAATATTCTCCCAGTGTGAGAACAGTATTGAAAGGGCGGAATGTAGACAAGGTCCAGAAGCACATTTATGAAACCAAGTATAGAGAAAGACTGTGTAGAATATCAAGAATCTTTAGGACCAAACAAAGCAAGATGAAAATCACAAGGGCAACAAGCATTAAATTTTGTTGAAAGTTGTGATTTATGGAGGGACCCTGGATTTTTAATTTTGTTCCTGTAATTCTGCATTCTTTCTGTTCTTGTCACTTCAGGTGTATCAGTATATGCATGAAACCATAAATGTTAATGGCTGTCCAGAATTCCGTGCCAGGGCAACAGCAAAGGTAGGACCCTTCTAGCTTTAGAATCTACACTCCCAACGTGGCCTAGTAATTGACTGTGCGCGTGTATGTTTCAGGTATTCGTGTGTACACTGTAAGAAAATTTAGACATCAGTGGCAGCCCAGAGTCTAGAACCAGTGCTACTTCCCAGGTAACAAACATAATGGCAAATTCAACCTTTGTGCTGCTTCTGTGGCTTAAGAAAAGAGAATGCTTTATAGAATTAAGAAACTTGTGGGGTTGGGGGGCAGTCAACTTTTAATTGAATCTACTGTTTCATTGCAGAGGATGATACATCAGCTGCTAGTGCCTTTATAGCTAAGTCCTCTCAACAGCACTTTTTGTTTATACTATCTTCAGAACAGTCAGACCTCTAAGGAGTTGCCTTATAGTAATGCTTCGTGAATATTTCTTTATTTTAAAAAGTGTAAGCTTCCTGCGTCGAGAGATATAATGTCCTTGTAGCTAAACCAGAAATGTGCTTTTGTGTTTCCATTGTACAGGAATATGTGATGGTAATTAAAAAAAGTGTTTTCCTGTGGAATAAATCCCTTTCTTTATCACTAATATAGCTAGAACTTACATAAACCATATACCTGCAGTGTCTAAGGAAAACATGCTAATTCACCTGCACACTAAAGCCACTGATAGCATCCAATTATTTTTAAATGACATTAAGACATTGTTCAGGGAAAACATTGTTTTAAGTATATTAGTGAAGTCATAAACACAGCATCCTATTAAATTTCTAGTTTTAAAAAGAAAACTATCTCAGCCATGCAGCATTTTTAACATTAATTTTACATTAATTAAGCAGAAATTTTCATTGTTGTGGCAATGGCTTGAGTTGGATACCAGGTGACTGTTATAAAGATATTTCTGTTACTTCTAATTACTGACTGTAGACAGGAATTCTCTAGATTATTTTGCTGTGGACTAAAACAGTTGTCATCACATGGTACAGTCAAAAGTGAAAATGTCCCAAGAAGATCTGCCATTCTCATTTCTTATTCATATAGAGCAGCAGGATTGTAGAGTAATGTATTGATATCACTATACTTCCTGGTTATTTCTGGGCTGTCTGCATTGCTTTTCCCCCCCCCCCTTTTTTTGGTCTGACATTTACTGTGTGCATGATGACAAATTTTGCATGACCACAAATGTTGCTTATGTAAGTGAGAGGTGATGTTCTTAATCTTAATGGAGAATTAAGTACCCTCTTAGGAGAGGAGTTTTGGAATCCAGCCAAAGTTAAACATTGTCTTGTCCAATTTACTTTTGATGGGAAAAGTAAGTATGTTCTTAATCTCTTCTATTAACTTCAAGTGGAACTTGAAAACACATTGAATGGATTCTGTTCTGCCTGTTAAATAAGAGTAGGCAGAATCCTCTGACCTCCTTTTTACTCAGTGAAGGGTGTGTACAGTAGATCCAGATCAACCCAAACTGTACTCTTAATGAGTATCCTGATACCTGTGACACAAATCTCATTGTTTTTTAAAAAGAAAATCCAACAAATGGCAGGAAATGGAAGAGGCAGTGACCGGGGAGAATATGCAGTGCCCTCACTGTGTGATCTAGCCACTCAAAAGCCTATACAACAATCACCCTTCTGCTATCAGTAAATCTTAATATGGTAATAATATTTTAGTAAAGTCTGGTAAACTAAGCTGAGAGAACAAAGACAAGGAAGAAAATTCTAGAACATAAAAAGGTTAACTAAATAATGCTGAAAGTCTTTTTCTTCATCCTACAGCTTTCTGAAATGGCTGGTGGAAGAGCTGCAAGTGGTTATATGTACCATGCAGTGGCCTCCATCTGAGCCCTTCCCAGAACTTCAGTAATGGGAGTGTCCAACAGGGATTTTGAGCTTTATTGGGTACTTCAGCTGTCATTCATCTGCTACTTTGGTATTATTAACTCAACTGACAATATCACTTTCTTTTGTCCTTTTCCTTAATTCAAATTCCTGACCATCTTTTTAACTCTACAAAGGGCAAATGAGATACAAAGGATCTGTTGTCTTGCATCTCGCTGAAAGTTAACAGTTCCTTCCTCCAACTAGTAGTTGCCCCAGAGTTAGATGTACATTTTTGCTCATGCCTAATGTTACTAGGTTGTTTATCATATAACTATGATAAGCAACCCGTCACAGAGTAAAGCAGATTACTGTTTCCATAATGTAAACCTTCTGGTTTACTCTTTAAAACATAAGGCATACTGCCCCTATCAAAAAAATTAAACATGTAATTCTGGCTTACCAGTGTTCCTCATTTCAACTGATGCTGTGATCCAAGGATCCCTAAAAATGAACCAACTGCTATTATTAACTGTTACAATTGGATTATTTTGCTAGACATCGTTAACATCACATCGTCTAGAAATTCCCCTGCTTGTGTACAACTCTGGCACATGAATGGCTCCTAAGTGTTCAGGAGTGTTTCATGTAGGTTCCCTGCTAGGTTTAGGTTCAGTATGTAGCACTTTGTGGAAAGTTGGATTGCAGATAAAATGCGTTCAAGCATTTCTGAATAATTTTTGGAAAATAAAATGTAGCCATTTGGCTGAAGAAAATGCCTATGCATTCTGGTGGGGGGATTACATTTTTCAGTTGTCAATTTCCATAACAGGCAGTAGGTGTTTGTACTCATGAATACCCAGGTTTAACATGAAGAGCATGTCCAACATAGCTAAGTTTCACTTCACTCTAAAAATTGCAAATGGAAACTCTGATGCACACGTAGAGAATCACCTGCTTAGAAAAGTATGACCATGCAGAGAATAGAACTGATCTTTGTATTTTCCTGTGTGTGCAATGGGGAGCAATATTAGGAATGGGAGTATTTACATATGCAGGAACTCCATGAGAAGAACTGAGCACAAATAAAATTCATTGCTTAAAGTTGATCTTATGACAGTTTTGCTAAGATATAATTGAGCATGGAGGTCTTGGGCAGTAAATTTCCAGTATCAATGCTTTTTATTTAAAAGAATACTGGCTTGTTTGTTCTAAAACAAAATGAAGTCAGATACTGCTTTTCAGCAAATGAATTTTTTAAACAAAACTGACAGTGGTAATTTTAATGATATGATAAAGAACTGTGTTTTCTTCTAGGCAACAGTTGCTGCTTTTGCAGCCAGTGAAGGTCATTCTCACCCTCGAGTGGTAGAACTTCCAAAGACTGATGAAGGCCTTGGCTTTAATGTGATGGGAGGAAAAGAGCAAAATTCTCCTATTTATATTTCTCGCATAATTCCTGGAGGAGTAGCCGAGACGCATGGAGGACTCAAACGGGGAGACCAGCTGCTTTCTGTTAATGGAGTGGTATGTGAACACTTTGCACTATTTTAAAATTTGTTCTCAACTGTGCTTATTTGTTTGTGGATTATAGCTCTGCTTTTAATACCATTCTACCAAATAGGTTGTTTTTTAAAATGATCAACCTGGGATTACCTCAGGAGATCTGCATGTGGATAAAGGATTTTCTGACAGATAGGCCACAGTCAGTAAGGATGGGATCTCACCATTCTTCTACCCTGGTACTAAGTACAGGAGCTCCCCAGGGCTGCGTGCTAAGTCCCTTCCTCTATTCCCTGTACACACATGATTGCACCCCACTGTATAACACCAATGCAATTATTAAATTTGCGGATGATACGACAGTGGTGGGGCTCATAAATAAGAACAATGAGTCTGCTTATAGAAAGGAAGTACAAAGGTTGATACTTTGGTGTAAAGAAAATCATCTCACACTTAACATCAAAAAAACTAAAGAACTCATAATTGATTTTAGGAGGAAGAGATATGTACATTTACCACTGTACATAAATGGTGAGGAAGTGGAGAGAGTTGGTAGTTTTAAATTTCTGGGTACTTACATCTCAGAGGACCTCTCATGGACTATAAATGCCAACATGCTAATGAAGAAGGCACAGAAGAGGCTGTATTTCCTGAGAATGCTCGGCAAGTTAAATTTATCTCAGCATTTGCTTCTGTCATACTATCGTAGCACCATTGAGAGTGTCCTAACCTATGGCATTCTGGCATGGTTTGGGAGTAGCTCTGTAGCGGACAAAAAAGCTCTACAGAGAACCATTAAAATTGCCCAGAATATCATCGGGCTCCAGCTACCAACCCTGGATGACATCTTCACATCCCGCTGTCTAAGGAAATCACATAGCATCCTGAGAGACTCTTCCCATCCTGCTTATAACTTTTTTGAACTGTTACCATCTGGCAGAAGATATAGAACAATTAAGACTCGGACCACACGTTTTCTCAATAGTTTTTATCCCAGAGCTATAATTGCAATTAATAATGAGCTTAAAGACCACCAGTAGTGAATAATTAGTTGGACTGTGTAACTTGGCCTGCGGTGTAGATGTTTGTATTTTTAGTGGGGGACTTTTAGTGGGTGGGGAGTGTTTGGGAATTTTATGTGTGTGCATGTGTCTGGTCTCTGGGTGTCTGTGAATTTCGTTGTATGTGTATATACTTACAATGACAATAAATTATTATTATTATTATTATTATTATTATTATTATTATTATTATTATAGTGGAAGAGTGTAGTAAATAAGAAGTTCTACTGTCTTTTGAATCTTAATGAGTAAAAAAAAAAAGATTAAAGATGCTAGTCAGTGATTTATAACTTAAAGAAAAAATCCAACCACCAGTTTTAAAAAAATAAATCTAAAAGCCAATCATGGCCCAAAATCCTGTTGTGCAGTTACACAAAAAGGTCTATCAAAAGTAATTTTTATGGAAATAAAAATATTCCAATTATTCTTTATTCCACCAGACAATAGCAAAAGATTATGAATATTCTCTTGTATTTTCTTAAGCAGTATATTAGTTTATATTTGAGATTGCTTGAAATTTGTTTAGAGAGTGCTCTAGCAGTATGGGACAGTTTATGGATTGAAATACAGTGGGGTCTCTACTTAAGAACATCTCTACTTAAGAACAATCCAACTTAAGAACAGCTCCATTTGCTAAATTTTGCTTCTACTTGAGAACAGAAATCCAAGATAAGAACAGGAAAAAAAAAACCTTTCCTGCTCTTTTTTTAACCTTAGGTCATCTTAGGTTAAAAAAAAATTCTCCCCCAGTGGTAGAGTACGTATTAACCAGCTTTGCATTAGTTCCTATGGGAACTAATGCTTCAATGTACGAACGCACCTCTACATAACAAAAAAACAGCCAGAACGGATTAATTGGTTTTCAGTCCATTCCTATGGGAAATTTTGCTTCAACTTAAGAACTTTTCAACTTAAGAACGCCATTCCAAAACGGATTAAGTTCTTAAGTAGAGGTTCTACTGTAGTTTCTATGGACGGAAAAGAGCAGATACGGATTAAATGATTTTCAATGCATTCCTATGGGAAATGAAGATTCAACATAAGAACTTTTCAACTTGAGAACCACCTTCCAATACGGATTAAGTTCTTAAGTAGAGACCCCACTGTAATCATAATCATATGGATTGAAAAACACCGAAACTACTGATTGAATTGGGGCTTTGGGAACAATATCAAGAAATTTCACATAGTATCATAAGCAGTTGTAGATATCAGAAATAACACCATAGAGCTACAAAATCCGACAATATTAGAAACAGCATACATACTGCGCCAATATTTAACAGGTACTTAGATTTTTGGTTAAAACTTATATCTGTTATATAATACCAGTCAATGCTTTTATAATTTTGTTTGACTGTGTCTTGAATATTAATAATAATCATCATGTTTACCTACTCAAATAGTATATAAAGATAAACGGCATATGCACAAGGTTTTTTAAGACTAAATATAGAATGGTGATGTTCTTATAATAATTTTCACTAAAGTAACAGGGTTGCCATTTTTACATTCTTATATTGCTTTTTTGTTTATATATGAAATATAAACTCTCAAGAATAAAGAGAACATATTAAGGTTCATTTTGGTTGTTCTGTTTAGAAATGTAAGAATGTGAAGGAAATATAAGTTTCTGAATACAGTGGTGCCCCACTAGACGCTTACCCCGGTAAACAACGGAATCGCTTGACGTTGACTTTTTTGCGATCGCTATTGGGATCGCAAAACGATGGTTCCTATGGGGGAAATCCGCTTTAGGTCCCTGCTTCATGAACCGTTTGTTCGCTGTTTTCCGGACAGAAGCTTCGGAAGACAGCTATTGTAAACAGCTGATCGGTGGTTCTCTATGGGCGATCTTCGCTGGATGATGAGGTATTTCCCCATTGGAACACATTAACTGGTTTTCAATGCATTCCAATGGGTTTTTTTCACATGACGACGATTTCGCTGTACAGTGATTTTGACAGAACAGATTATCGTCATCATGCGGGGCACCACTGTATAGAGAACTATCCATGAGTGGTATGTAACTAAAATATAGCCCCAGAAGTGGGCTAGAATATTTATCTAAAGATGTTCAGAAGTGCTGTTAAATATTTGAGTTTCAAAAAAATAAAACTCTTCTCTATAGAGACAAATGTCTATTCTGCCAAATCCTAGACTTCTTCAAAATCTATAGGGTCTGCATTATCTCTGGAGGACCTATGGAAGAGGGAAGCATTACTCTAGAACCTGATAGCCATAATGTTTGGATGGCAATTGGCATAAGTTGGAACCCGCCCAGAGTACACTTTGTCTAAAAGGGCGGGATAGAAATCTAATAAATAAATAAATAAGGTTAAAAAAAACTCCATGGGCTTTTTAACTATGGATTATAGACTACTTTACATGCCAAGTTGTGTTTGCAAATGCCGTAAAGGTGCCAGTGCCTAACAATAGCATAGCTACAGAGATAATGCCTTAGTGCTATCACATGGATGTCAATGGGCATGGCTGGCAGGCATACCATTGTGTATAGTGCATAGACAGCCAATACATTCCTGCAGATCGCTCAGATAGTCATTGAAAAAATTACTTAGAAGTGAGTCCCCTTGAAAAGAGCAAAAATTATTGTCAACTCCCTGTGTTTGTAGGGACTGTAATCCACAAAAATGTTGTGATGGTCAAAATTGTCTTGGGTAGCTGCACTGACACAATGCTAATAGTGTAACTTTTTGAGATGAATTGTTTCTCAAGATTTGAGTTTAATGTAGACATTA
Source organism: Pogona vitticeps (assembly GCF_051106095.1). Classification (NCBI taxonomy): domain Eukaryota; kingdom Metazoa; phylum Chordata; class Lepidosauria; order Squamata; family Agamidae; genus Pogona; species Pogona vitticeps. The sequence goes on along the minus strand of NC_135787.1, from coordinate 150,332,693 downwards.
CCAAAACCTAATGTTCAGAGTAATTTCTTAACTTGAAGCAGTTGACCTCTGAAAGTTGTGCCATTAGAATTACACAGGCATAGCTGTAATAGTCTTCTAGATTCCTGAACTCTTTTGTTTTATTTTTGCTATACATGCTTTATTCACAATCTCTCTGCAAGGTCGCTATTAAATATTTTATTTTGTTTGCCAGATGTGCATTTTGTATCTTCCTGTTTCTTTATTCGTATTCCAGCCACTCTACTCAGAGTGTATGTCCTTTTCAAGCTGCCAGAATGAGGGGTTGTTGTTTTCCCGCCTTCCTTCTTCTGCATTCCCATTCTCCAAGGCTGTGAGTTGGTGCAGCCTGGGGGCAATCAGGATCAAGACATCAATCCAATTCAAATTCTCTTTTACAGGGCTCAAAAACACCTTACTGCTTGCATTTTTTAAACTGTTAAATCCTCTTTTGATAACCAGAGTGTGGAAGGAGAGCACCATGAAAAAGCTGTGGAGCTTCTGAAAGCTGCTAAAGACACTGTCAAGCTGGTGGTACGCTACACTCCAAAGGTGCTGGATGAGATGGAGGCTCGCTTTGAAAAACTGCGGACAGCACGCCGCAGGCAACAGCAACAGTTACTTATTCAGCAGCAACAGCAACAGCAAAATACACAGCAAAACCATATGTCGTAGGTGAGAGTATTCTTTGGTCTTGCTTTAATCCCTCCCCTTGGTAAGGACTTGACATATCATGAATGTTTGCTACATGCCTGCTTCAGATGTTACTTGCTTGTTTGTTGCCTTTCTCACAATTAAGATGCCTGTTGTTACTGAAAATGACAAAGTTATAATCTTCCCATGGGAGCCCCCAGGTTGTTCCACTATTTTTAGTAGCAACTGTAGCTTTTGCTCATTAAGTTAGTGTAGTGTGTTGTTGTTATTTAGTCATTAAGTCGTGTCCAACTCTTCATGACCCCATGGACCAGAGCATGCCAGGCCCTCCTGTCTTCTACTGCCTCCTGGAGTTTGTTCAAATTCATGTTAGTTGCTTCAATGACACTGTCCAGCTATCTCGTCCTCTGTCGTCCCCTTCTCCTCTTGCCTTCACACTTTCCTAACTTCAGGGTCTTTTCCAGGGAGTCTTCTCATGAGAAGACTCTGTATTGTGTAGTGTATATAGTTACAAGTCAGGCTGTCCACTCACATATATTTCTATAGAGTGGAGAGCAGACAAAATAAAAATGAGGGAAAGGGAGAAAAGAGGGGAAAGGGAAAGACAGAAAGAAGAAGAAAACAATCTCAGTTCAGGCTCAAGTTTATTCATTCAAAAAATGATCAAGTGGAAAGATGATGATTTCCACTTTACTTTCCACCTAAAGTTTAAAGGGCTAGTTTGAAAAGCAGCCCTAAGAGCATGCTGTTTTCTGGCCATTCATCCAAATTTTTCCCTAGCTAAATTCAAAAGGTGTTTTGCCTTTAATCAAATAGACATATTGGGGGAAGGGGGACTTTTCCATTTTCTGCTTTACAATAGGTTTTTGGGTCAATCCCTACCTAAAATATCTGTCATGTAGCTTCAAGAAATAAATGTCATTCACTGTTACTGCTTTTGAATACATTCTAATGCTTTTCTTTTAAACCAATTCATACCTGCTTTCCAGAGGAATAGCAGAAGTTAAGCAGAACACCAGACACCAGATTTGTGATTGTCTGTGTTTCCTAATTATGATCCACAATCTGGGCCCAGTGAAAAGTATTTTAGGACACTGAACTGCTGAGGCTATTCCTGGCCCCGTTTTGTTAAAGCCAAAGCATGGACAAGTTTCTTTTGGGGCACATATATATCCTCCTGCTGGCTGGGAGATTACAGGAGTTACAATCTGAAAAAGTAACTTCTCCAAGCTCTGACTAATGTTGTCCATACATCAGTGTGATGCCTGATTAAGGCTGTATCTACATGAATTGCGAAAGATAGTGAGGTGGGGAGAGAAGACCAGGATGATATTAGTCAATACCTTACTACTTATTCAGATCTGAGATCACATATGTGTGTGCTTGATTGCAGATGGTTCTCAAGAAGGAAATTCTAAATCCAGCATTGGACAACTTGGCAACAAAGCTGTGCTTCGCATTCCAGCAAACAATAAAAGAGCAGCAACAATGACAATACAACTGTGTTCACCAGCAAACTATGAAAGATTGCCATAGGAATTGTTTTGGCAAGCCAACAACATAATAAACTCTTCCTGTGAGGTTTTTCACTGTATTGAAGTTTTAGAATGAAAGGTTTCTTTTGTTCCTGTCGTATGGTAAGATTTGTCAATATAAACTATTGTTAAATTTTTAAGAAAACAGAATAGTCAAAGCTTATGAATGAATGAATGTATGGTCCAATCCTGCACTCTGTACAATGATACTCTATCATGAATTTGTCAGACAGATGCAAGGTGGGCTAATGCCAAGAGTGAAGACTGTCCAAAGTTTGTAGCCTTGATTCAGCTGTAGTTGCACTTTTTGAAGGTATTTATTTGTGGCTAGTTGCATCAGAATGTAGATGAATTGTGCATTAGATTGCACATCCCCATTCAAAGCAATGCAATGTGGATATACCACATATGCCATCCAAACTTTTTATGCTGATGGTTCTTTACCCAGACAAGTGATGCTTTTAGAGAAGTGTGGTTCCATGTGCAAATCTCATCATCTAGATTGAGGCCTGTGTGAGAGAGAAACAATTTGAGATAAAATGCACCAATTAAAAACTTTACAACTAAAAAAACTCCTCATATATCTTAAATAATATCTTGTCATCAGAATTTTACACAGTTGTGAAGTCCAGTTTTAATAATTCACCAGTTTATTTCTTCTGTGAATTTATTGATGTATTTATCTGAGGCCTGCAGGATTTAGATGATTAATCAACTCAACTTAATCAAACAAACTATTCTAATTGATGAAAAATCCTTCAATTAATTTTAATTTTTTTAAAAAGATTTCTAATAATTTTAATGCAAGTGTTATGAATCCATAGCATTCAACTTTTAATTTTATAGATGAATAAAATAAAGGTTCTAAGACAGGTCATGTTATGAGGCATGCTTGCATCACCAAAAAACAGAAGAGGATTTTCTTTCTTCTTTTTCTTATTATTATTCAAAACTATTGTGTTAGTTTGCAAATCTATATACGTCTACTTGGGGGTAAGTCCTATAGACCTTAATTGTACTTATTCTTGGGTGAGTGTGTGCAGAATCATAGCCTTTGTAGTCTGCTATGCACTTACCCATTGAGCTTAGGAATGCTTACTTATGAGTAGATGTGTACAGCATTGTGTGCACTGTTACATGCAAAATGTTTGCAGGTTCAGTTAATTATTTATTAACCAGCTAACATTTATTTAGTGGAATACCAGGCCTAATTTATTCAAGATTCCATCTGTAGATATATTTTTCCTCTTTGTGTATCCATATATTCTATTGAGCAAGTTTAATTCTGTCTTTTGTTAATAGTAAGACTTAGAGTACCCTAGAACCGTATTTTTGAATAAAGATACTGCTTGTATATGTACTATAGCTATTACTATCCAAAAAACCTGTAACTGAGTATACAGTATATTTATAAGATTATATACATATATATATGATAAATATATATACACACATATATTGTCAGAATGTATTTGTTCCAGAAGTAGGCTGTGGTACTAATTATATATTGCAAATGTTTTGAGATCATGATGATGAGACAAAGTTAGTTTGGGAACAATAGAAATAGCCAGTGTCTCTAGTCCCCAAGTATATTATGTAGCTGATTAATGTTAGATTTAATATACCAAATCATTTAGCTGAGAGCTGTTGTAGCATAGTAGTTATGATACTGAGGAATAAATTAGGAATTCACTAGGTGACCCTAGGCAAGCCTTCCTCTGTCCCTCCCTCCCTCTCATCCCTATTCATTCCCTCTGCAATATAGGGTAATAATTGTGGTTTATAGGATTATCATAAGAATTATAACTAGAAGATGAACATGAAGCACTTTGAGCACCTGGAAACACTGTACAATTAAGATATATGATTATTGTCGTCCCACCTTATTCTGAAAGTGGGGGGCAGGCCTTCCCAAAGAAGCAGACTTAATTCCTATGGTGTTACTAGCTTTCTCTGAACTTTTAGAACTAACCTCTAAACATTAAATAAAACGAATTTGGAGTCTTGAAATACAGGGACTTAACCTTTCACCCCTTGCTAGAGCCCAAATTGGGATTCATGTACCCTCTAATTTAACTGGAGGGAATATGTTTCATTTCCACCAAAGTTTGAAAAAGATTGTTAAAATATTTTTAGAAAATGTTAACTGGTGAATAGCATCTTATCTAACAGGGGATGTGGTGGTGCTGCGGGTTAAACCGCAGAAGCCTCTGTGCTGCAAGGTCAGAAAACCAGCACTCGTAAGCTCAAATCCACATGGCGGAGTGAGCTCCCATCGCTTGTCCCAGCTCCTGCCAACCTAGCAGTTCGAAAGCATGTAAAAATGCAAGTAGATAAATAGGTACCACCACAGTGGGAAGGTAACAGCGTTCCATGTCTTAGTCACGCTGGCCACGTGACCACGGAAACTGTCTTCAGACAAACACTGGCTCTGTGGCTTGTAAACGGGGATGACCACCGCGCCCTAGAGTCAGACATGACTGTACTAAATGTCAAGGGGAACCCTTACCTTTACATTATCTTATTTAACACATATATTTGATACGGATGTACACCATCCTAGCATATATCTTAAAAATAATCAGCTGAAATTGAAATATGTCATCTGAAATTCTCTTGCTTAGTTTATACTGCATAAAGCTTATGCCACCATCAGCTGTGGCAATTTTTCAGAAATCACCAATATCTTATTTACTTCCTCAAAGGTCCTGAGGCTCCCCTGGGTTCCCTTTCTTCATGAGGAAACTGTTGGAGGAGGCTGCAGGGTGGTGGTAGAATATTTAATTTCAAATAATTACCACTGCTAGTAAAAATCATCAAAGCAGCAATGAATTTTCTGAAATTAAAGACTCCCCTGTCCTGCCATTCCATGGTCCCCAACAGCTTCCTCATGAAAGAAGGGATTCCAAGGATGTCTTGGAATCTGTGGGAGGAGAATTAGAAATTTGTAATTTTGGAAAAGTCACTGCAGCTGATTACATCAGCCTTGCACAGCATAACGTTTCAGCCAATAAGTTAAAATCAAGACAAATCAAATCAAATTAAAATTGAGAACAAAGAGTTATTAATAGTCACATTGAAATACTGATCAGAATCTTATTTTTATAGAAATAATTTATAGTGGTTAAAAATGTATATTCGTCCAGTCTGCAAATTACATGCTTAAAGAAATACCGCAAAATATGCTAGAACTCAGTGGGGTCCTGACAAAAGTACATCAACTCAAATGCAGGAAAATCCCTATTCTCCCATGTGAATTCATACAATGTTTCATGCACATGAGTTTGGAAGCAATTAATAAAAAGTATGTTCCAAGCCAAATCCATAGCCCTGAAGCTCATTAAGGCATAGGATTTAAGTTCATGACTTTATCTTAAAACCATGCAGAATAACCAAGCATAGAGTGAGAGGATTCCTTTTATTCTGGTTTTGGCACCCTGCAATACATGGTGGGTGACAAGTCTGAAGAGGGCCATACATGGAGTGGTGTCATTATATAAGTCAATAATTTCCAGAGTCTGAGTTCATATAGAGAGCCCTCATGGATAATAGAATCTCTCCCTCTTCAATCCCTTCACCTCCATTTGCAGGAGGGCACTAGGAGTTATGATGGAGGGTGTGGGCCTAGAATACTCCTCTGCTGATGTTAGTATTCTGGGCAGTTTCATAATGCCAAAATAGAGGTGTAATTTCTTTCATCCGTGCTCTAATAGTATTTCAGACGTGTTAGGAAATAGTACAATGAAGCTACAATCCTGTGTTATTCATTCTTAAGTGTGGTGTTTCATTTCTTGGTTTTCAGTTTTGATTTACTGTTCTTTCCAGTTGTGATGTTATCATATGAAATGTCTAAGTCTTAAATTATGTTACAAGGGATCTAATGTTAGATACTTGCAACTTAGCTTGTGTAAATGTTCCTCCCCAACACTCCACCTCACAGTAGCTCCCCACAGCGTCACAAACAGCCCCAGTATCAAGCTTAGAAAACCATGATGAATGTAAGGGCAAATCATGCATAGGAACCCTCCCCTGCATCACCCTATTTAGCTAAGTCCAGTGTCCAACTACAGTATATAGTATTTTCAGAAGTATGGGGAAGCTGCTGGGAGGGGAACAGGAAGAGAAGGCCACTTTCACTGGCCTACCTTCGTGCATCTAAAGCTAGATCATGTCGCTGTTTAAGGATATGTGTAGTCTTGCCTGTATATGAGATATTGTCAGTTTTCACACAAATTGTATTATAACAATAGAAGCTGTTTATAATCCATCCTGTAAGAAGTTCTTTTAGACTGAGTACAGTATATACTTCACCAAAAAGCAAAGATCTGGATAAAACTGCATTGCACAAAATAGACCACATGAGTACATTGCCATACATGTTTCAATAGTGAGTATCAACATTATTTGGACGTATTATTTAATAAATTATTTACACACAGTACAGTATGTGTCTCTTATTCTGTTACTCTTAAATAATGAACTCTGACTCTAGAGCCATATGTTTCTCCTGACAGCTAATAAATAGTCAATGCAAATATATTTAGAATAATTTATGATGCTTCTTTTCCTTGCTCTTTTCATCGCACCACATTTTGGAATAAGGAAGAGGGTTTCAGAGATCTGTAAGATTCAGCAATCAAGGGTGCTGGGGAATTGAGGATTACTCTGGGAGGAAAAGAAGGAAGCAGGAAGATAAACTAAGAGGTTGTCTACACACCCATTTTGAAACAGCCTGTATCAGGTTTGCTAGGAAGTCCAGTATGCCATTGGGTGCAATCGTCACATGCAAATGTCATACGGACTTCAAGCAAACTACTTTTTAAAAAATTTAAAGCAAAATGGAAAGCTGTCATCTAAAATCAGGAGGAAACAGGACATTGATTATCTCTCAGGGACCTTTAGACATTCTAGGACTGACTTCGCAGTATTATTCTTAATCATCTGTTCCCCTTGCTCAAATTTTAGGGTGGCCAAAATCCTATTGTCATTTTACACAAGCATAATGCAAATGGCGTAAGTTTTAAGGAAGACTTGTCTCAACGCAGACATTACTTGTTGTGCACTGAGTTGTGTGACTTGGTAAATGACACATAATGTCTATGCTGATTTCTTAACTTAAAAGAAACATGACTCCTGTATGTGTTAACTATTTTGGATGTAACTAATAAGTTTTTGGCCAGTAAATGATAAACATACCAACATAATTCCTCCTAAACATATCAGTGCCTTTCTCAGAAAAAGCAGATCTTTTGTTCCAAGTTGATATTTTATTTCTCTCCTGGTGGGTATTAAGATGCCTTGATACCGTGATTAATGAATGGGATGAAAAATCTGACAGGCTGAGTACTTGGAAATATGGGATTATAAAGTGGTTACTGATTCAGTTGAGGCTGGGAATTTCTTGACACCTGCCTTTGATATGTTCCAGGAAGCACAAGCAAGGACAGGTAATGTTTGGTAGGCTTGGTTTTGCTTTTATTTTTGCTTTGATGTCAATTTATTTTATAATAACAATTATAACAATTTATAATAAATTGTACATCAATTACAGATTAAATTATCAAGCATTGACCAGAACATTGTATTTCACACATTGTTACTTTTCTGTCATTACAAACATATCTGAATGCCAAGAAGCAGATGGAGATCAAAAGATTCTTGATTGTACCAGGGAACATTGGGAAATAACTCACAGCTGACAATCTGCTAAAGTGTTTCTGTACACCTTTTTGGGAAAATGTAGGTAGTTCTCTCCAAAACAGCCAAGGCAGGCTATATAATTGCAACCAAATTAATTTAAACCCCTATTTAGAAAGTCTTGATTTAATCAGGCTACATATATATATAATCCTTTTGGTGTAAATGTATGCCATGCAAGATGGATGACATTATTGTCAGGAAAAGGATATCTTCAATTTAATTAAATTAAAGATATCTGTCTCTGGGTAATGACATTCTCCAGCCTGCATGGTGTAAATTTACACCAACAGGATTTCAACCAATATGTATCATGAAAAAAAATATTATGGTATATATTGATGGACACTCAGAAAGTTATTTTTGCCTAGGAGAGGCACATCAGATCCATTCCTGCCAGGCTTGTAAAAGTCTCACCAAACCAGGTCTGAAACTTTACCAACAATGCCTCCTATTCTTTCTCTGGGAAAAATCTCTCAAACTGTGCGAGACAATGGAAATTGACCCCACCTAACCCCAGGGTCACACACCATCCATTGAACCAGCATCTTCTTCTACATTGAAATTGGCACCAACCAAGCTGAAGGCACTTCTCATACTCCAAATCCAGGCATTCAACCTGGACATCGAAACTGAGCTCAGACATGAAGTTGGGTTCAACTGTTTCCCCAGTGTCCATGTCATCCAATAATAATAATAAGCCTTCAGACACGCCAAGCCATTCAACTAAACATATCCTCCTGGCACGGTCAGGTTACCTTCTCCCATTTCAGAGGAGCCACTACTGGAACCAATCTACCTGGACTCACCACCAGGGGATGAGGACATTCCTCTCCCACCAGTCTGGCCATGCACAGTCCCTGAGTTTAGTCAATCACCTGACTGGGAAAATACCTTGGCTGAGATTACTGCTGATATGTAGTCCATGCGCATGAGTCCCAAATCACTGGGACACTCATTAACAGGCCAACAATCTGACCCAGCCTGGACTTTATGGGAGGCACCTTCATCTCATAAGCGCTCGGCAGAAATCCATCACACTTCTTCTCTGCACTACTATGACATGGAGTGCTCCCAGGCACCAACGAGATTGATGCTGGCTGCCCCATATGAATTTCAGTATTATCACCGCCACCCTTGATGTGACTCTGTACGATCAACCAACTTACTATGAGCCCTGGCCCGAGTGCTATCTGGATGAACCAATACACCCACAATACTATCTGGAGTCGAGGAAGCACCAAGCCTTCACAGATCTCCAGAAGGGTCGTCATCTAGTCGTTTAGTCATGTCCGACTCTTCGTGGGGTAGAGGGTAGAGAACCTCTATAAGAAGGGTAGAGAACCTCTATAAAATGCAAGGAGCTGACACAAGCTTCCTGTCTAAACAACATCTTCCCAATTCAGTCACAGTGGACACCACACAGGCTAGATCCTGAAACCATTCTAACTCTGCTCCCACAAACCCAGAGGGCATTACTGGATGTTGCATATACTCCTTGACTTCATTCTTTCTAAGAATAGCCAATTACCAAGCAACAATGGGGGATGTTATCACTGTTACCTTTGAAATAAAGCCTTTTCAGGCTGCTCCCAAGGAACACTGCTCTCTTAACCTTAACCAAGAGACCATAGCTGTGGCACCCCAAGAGTGCATTTCTGCACATCATGTTGTAGTCAGCACCTCCAAACCCATGGCTACATCCATAGCCCTGTGCAAGAATGTTTGGCTGTGACCTGCTGGCTTATCTGAGGACACATAGTCTCACAGGGGACCTCCCATTTTACAATGTTGGACTCTTTAATGGAAAGACTGATGATACAATAAACAATTTACACAAAATCAGAAAGACAGCACAGTCATATTCCACACAGCCATGCTACTGACCACTCTGTGCTCATTCGCATCACCCATGTACTTACCAACCATACAAGCCTCCACTTGATAGGCAAAGGCAACAGGCTCCTTGATCTTTCTTCTCATACCACCACAGTTCCACAGTGTCCCTGCCAATTTACCAGACATCCTGAAAAGAAACCCAGACAGCATCTTTGACTCACTAGCTCGCCAGAATCATCTGCCTCGATTGTTGACATCCCCTCATGTCACACACCTTGCACCCTTCCTCTCAACATGGACTCTCATCACCACAGATTTGTGAGTCCTATCCATAATCCAATCTGGTTATGTGGTCAAGTTCTCTGCCCTACCACCCATGCGAGCTTTCAAGACCACACCACTCTCTCTATTTCTGGAGGCAACGATTTCATTCCTTCTTGACAAGGATGCCATCCAGACTGTCTCCCCCACACACCACCAATGTGGTTTCTACTCCCAGTATTTCACAGACCCCAAAAGGGCTGGCAGTCGGTCTTATGGCCTCCACCACTTTGGTAGTGCAATACACCAGACTGAAAATACTGTCTCTTCAGGCTTCAAACCAAACTTTCTTCAACCCACTCACAAGTGGACTCTGGACCACACAGTTTTCCTTTGGCTGTGCCCCAAGTGGACATCTTCATTACTGCCACAAACAGGAAAGCAACCAGTACTGCTCGAGAGCAGGTGTCAGCAGAGGATCAATAGGAGATGCCTTCATGACCATCGTCACCAAGCCTCTTCTATCTCTTTCCTTCCATCCCTCTATAGTGGATCCACAACTTACCTGCCACACTTACCAATTTGGACTCCATCTTATCCTTCCTTCTTCATCCTTTTGAACAGGGCCTCTGTCACTTCATCCTCAAGGTATATATTGCAGTGATCGTAGCTCACCAACCACAAGGTTCAGATGCAGCATCACTTTTTTTCCATCCTTACCTTCAAGAGATTTCTTAAGGGCCTCCAGAATATCTGCCCATCACCCAGATCACCATCTCCTCAGTGCTCGCTACAGCGTGTCTTACACCACCTGATGCTCCCTACTGTCAGAATCACTTCTCCTTAAAGAGAAAATGATCTTGGGCAAGGAGCCACTGTAAGCGCAAGCAACCACCCCTTTTCTTACCTGAGGTGACATTCAGAAGTGTGTCATCCTTGCCCTAGGGACAAGCTTGACCTGAAATAGAGTCTCTTGCCTGCTTACAAGGCAGTCAACCATTGACAGTGTGCTTCCTCAGACAGCACAACAGACTGACTAGGTAGGACCTCTATGTATATAGTAGTAATTAGTGACCTTTCCACTCTCCATTGGATTTAGGTGCAATCCTGCTGTTCAAGAGACAAGCCCTTGTTGAAGAATAATTGATTTTATTAAGAAAATAAAGTAGTTTCATTAAAATACAGTTGTAGCTAGCATAAAAAGGTAAAGGTAAAGGTTCCCCTTGACAATTTGTCCAGTCGTGTCCAACTCTAGGCAGTGGTACTCATCTCCGTTTTCAACCCATAGAGCTAGCGTTTGTCCGCAGACAATCCTCGTGACTAGGTGGATTGTCATGGCCAGCATGACTAGACATGGAATGCCGTTTACCTTCCCACTGAGGTGGTACCTATTTATCTACTCACATTTTTGCATTTTGCATGCTTTTGAATCGCTAGGTTGGCAGGAGCTGGGACAAGCGACAGGGGCTCACTCCATCGTGTGGATTCGATCTTATGACTGCAGGTCTTCTGACCTTGCAGCACAGAGGCTTCTACGGTTTAACCCGCAGCGCCACCATGTCATAGCTAGCATAATCATATCCAGTTACCATGCTTCAAATATGCTTACTATTCCTAGATTAAAATAATAAAAGCTAAACTGTTAAGTAATCATTTTGGCAACTTCTACATCTTAGCATTCTAGAGAAGCTGGGCTAATCTCTCCCCTCTCTATTTCAAAAGGACAAACCTCTCTCTTTTCACATTGCACAACACCAACACGTCAACAGCATATCACATACATGAAACAACTATTTTTCTACACGTCTCTGGACCACCTTCTTTCTGACACTTCCAAGTTGTCAGCCAATTAGGATCATGAGGGCATAACACAGTTCACCACCCCTATTTCACATGAGATCTTGCAGGTGTCTTTTCTCACCCCAATTAAGAGGAATGTGGTGTTTGGTCTTCTCCTCAAACCTTGCTCCTTATCTTGGTGTCAGGCAGAGCAAACTTGGAAATCCCATGAGAACATTTCAGTGGTTTAAATCCAAACTATACAGAACCTAACAAACTCCAACATTGTATGACTACAAGTCCCATTTTCTTTCTAATTTCTTACACCTATGTTTGAGCTAAGCTACCTTTGAGCTAAGGCTCCTGAAAGGCTTCTATCCTTTAAGACCATTTTTCTGGGAGTGATCACTTCAGCTCACAGAGCCAGTGAACTTGCTGCACTTTGTGTGGACCTGCTGTTTCTTCAGTTCTACCCAGACAGGGTCACCCTGTATCTGGATCTCACATTCCTCCAGAAGGTAGTTTCTGATTTCCACTTGAACCAACCTATTCTTTTGCCTACCTTTCTTCTTTCAACCTCCACTGACTTGGAGAACTCATTATATACCCTCTAGCCTTCTATATCTCTTGTACATCTTTCTTTCTTAAGTTGCAAAGATTTTTTTGTCAGTATCTATGGCTCTACTAGAGGTTCTCCAGACTCCTCCCAGATCATCTTCAGATGGATTGTGTGCACAGTTATCCTCACCTAAATCATGAGAGCTCACTCAACTAGAACTGCTGCTACCTCCATAGCTTTCCTCAAAGGTGTCAGCCTTCCAGATGTATGCAGGGCAGCCACACAGTCAAAAACTTCCACATTTATGACTCACTGCTGCCTCAATGTTCAAACTAAGCCAGATGCCACATTTGGGAGAGCTGTACTTCCATGACAACTTGCTAGTCACCCTATTGTGTGTATTCACTGAGACCATGAAGAAGAAAGAGAGGTTACCTACCTGTAACTCTGGTTCTTCAAGTGGTCCTTTATGAATTCACACATCCTGCCCATCCTGCCCTCTGTCTGTCACATATGTCTTAAGCTTATCTGACAGCATTGGAATATCCATCAGGAACTGAGGTACTCTCTGGGACAGGAGCATGAACACCAATGGGATACGGTCCTGGCAAATGTGTGCTAAAGCTCTAGAATCTTCTGAGAGCCGCTACACAGGTGCAGAAGGAAACACACACACACCATTATGTGAATTCACAAACTCAACGAATCAGTTATAGTTAGGTAACCTCTCTTTTTTACCAGATATGGGCAAAAAGATCCTGACGTATTGTCACCCAAGATGGTTCCCTTGGTGGCTCTGGAGATCTTCCGTTCTGCACATTCCTGCATTTGCAATACAGATTTCTAATGTATTGCATTCAAAAATAGTTCAGTATAAAATTAAGCCTCAAGTGCAGAGTTGCTTGAATAAATGCACAATTTGACATATACAGAGATTATGTTGAGCCTGCCCAGTTTATTCTGGCTCAGTTGGCAACTCTGGAATTCATCCAAGATATTTCCATTTCAAAATGAGTACCTCCTGAGCAACTTCAAATATTTTGAACCTATATAAGCAGCAAGAAGAGCTGTTTGAGCTGGAAAGCTCCCCCTCTCCCCATTCTTTTAAGTTATCCAATAAGCAAGGCGAGACTGCCAGAATTCAAGGGTATCAGACTCTCTCTCAACTGTGCCAAAGATCTCAAAAGCGTCATTTCATATTTAGATATAAACTCACTTATGAAATCCTTGCTGAATGAAATGGATAAGGATACTTAAACTTCATCAGTAAGTACTGTCCTCCATCTGTGAACCATAAAAGTGCTGGAAGACACAAATGTCTCAGAAGTCTATATATGGGAATCATGAAAAGAATCAAATTCAAGTCCCAGTAGTTTTGAAAGATGCAAAATAAATCCAAGTGAATGTTTCAGCAACATTAGCTAACGGGCACTGACCCAGAAAATGTTGTGAATATTTCTTTTCTCTATCTTTTGGCTGTCTCTCATTACATATGCACCCTCTCTTGAAGAGATGGGGGAAATTATAGAAACAATATACAAAAACCTAGTTCCCCTCCATATAGTTGGACCGTGGCCTGAGCAAGGGAGAACACTCATTCGAAATCTTAGGATAGCGTCCCCCCAATGTGTGGATAGCAAAGCCTCTCCAGGTGGGTCTTGAAACCTAGGATGAACAGTTTTCAGCAGACACCTGACCAGTTTGATAGTACAAGAAGACATAAGACATAAGACATAAGAAATTTATTTGTCATTGCGCTCACAAGTGGGTGCAACGAAATGAGGTGCTCTTCCCCAAGGTAAAACTGGACAACACTACAAAAAAAAAGTTAAAATATACACAACTTTCACCATCCAAATATAGATACCCCGTTTTTTCTCAGCAATTAAAATCCACCAAAAACCTATGGCCCCACATTTAAACTCAATACTGCACTTGGGTAAAAACTGTTCTTGAATCTGCTTGTCCTTGCTTTCAATACCCTGAATCTCCTTCCTGATGGTAATAGTTTAAAGAGCTGATATCCCAGATGAGAGGAGTCTTTCAGTATGTTAGATATCTTCCTCTTACATCTGTTCTTATACAATTCTTCCAAAGAGGGGAGTGAACAGCCAATGATGTTTTGGGCCGTCTTGATCACCCTTTGAATTGCCTTTTTCTCTGCCACTGTGCAGCTCGTGAACCATACACAGAGACAGTAGGATAATATGCTCTCAATTTAACTCCGAAGCAATCAATCTTGACATTGTTTAGATGAAACCATGGCCTAGTTTAAAGGCAAGGAATTACCTGTCACAGCTATCTCTCTGAAAGATCCACAGTAATTCTTAAGATAAATAAGCTTTCTTAAAAAGTGAAAACCAAAAATAAAACCCTCCAGTCCCTGATATGATCTGAATTTTTATGCATTACTGCTCCAATTCGGCCTTTGGTGCCACACGTGTTTACCATCTCTCAGAGTGGTACTTGTTTTTTCTTTTTTAATATTTATATACTTATTGTTCTTAGCTTTAAACTTCACATCTTTTAATGATGTAAATCACCATTGTATAATCATTGTTTTTTGTCTTTGAATGATGTATGCCACCTTGGGTCCATTTTAAGGGAAAAGGCAGTGTAAAAATATTACACACAGAGAGAGAGAATGTTCTTAGTAGTACAGGTCATTAACTGCCAACACAAAACAGAGAGACTTCTATTTGGTGAATGATGCTGAAGAGGTGGATTGTGATGGCAAAGCATGTGTTTGAAACTGAGGTAGTTTTATCAAGCATTGAAAAGAAGCTGTGATGCAGTGGAATGACTGTTCTCCTTCAACCAAGGACAAGTGACAATAACTTAGCACAGAATTATGCATCCTTCAGTCTTAACAGGCAGTCCTGAATCTCTTGCAAAAGGATCTCTAATAATATTACTAAAATACTTCCTTACAGAGCACTTGAAGTTGCAGATATAAGGTTTATCTATGTTTATGTACGTATGTGTGTGTGTTGTAAAACTGAGAACTTTAAAATACATCAATAAGGGGGAAAATGAAGCATACTTATGATAAAAAGTCCTGTCATCAGCAGCTGGTCACTTGCTCTGTCCTCTTTCCCCAACCTCCCACAATCCCAGGACTGTTTGTGACCTTTCTTTCCTGACAATGCTGTCCTCTCACTGCTCAACTGGACTTGAAACCTCATTCACAAGCATACTGGAGGGCTCCTAGCTAGCAGGAAATCATCTTCAGTATAGTTTTTCCTATTGGTGAAGCAAAATGGTGAATTCTCCTGGGCAATTAACCAACAATTTGGTGATTGATGTGTTGTTGGACATCATCTATAACAATATGTTCCCATTACAAATTTGAGCACATGATTTGATTTGAGGTTTATCGTACTTCAGAGTTATTTTTAAGGTTTCTTGCTGCCATTTTGTGGACAGGTTAAAATGGATGATTTGTCAGGGGACAGATGTTCTGAACCCTTAAGATATAAGAATTAGGAAAAGGTCAAGTGGTCCTTAAGATTACACAAATGTAAGAGCAGATGATACCTCTTTTTTTCTTTTTTCTTTTTTCTTTTCTTTTCTTTTTTCTTTTTTTTCTTTTTTTTTGGACCACTTAAGAAATCGCACAAATTGAAAGCTTCTGTGGAGAAGATTCCACTTCACCAGGGTAGGCACTGCCACTTCATGGATAGCACAGAGAAACTGTAGATAAGAGTCCCAAAATCGATGGTAGAGGTCTGTGCCATCTCTTTGGGGAGGTGATTTTAGACTCAGGTTGCAAATGTCCTCTGGGGCATGCATGCAGCATGGTTGGAATTTTACACCCTGCTCTTAATATCAAAAGGTTTGCTAATTACCCTGTGATTGCCCCTCCTACGCACCCAGGTTGCCTGCTTCCAAAACAGGTTGTGGGGCTAGGAAACATCTACTTCATGTTCTCTGCCCTGTGACTGTGTTGGAAGTTTGGTTTGGAACACTGAAGTGTGAAGTGCCTTGAATCCAAGGTTTCCAAATTGAGCAGGATGTGACCTGCAGCTATATATACTCTCAAGCATGTATTTTAAAAAGCATGGTGTTATGTTTTCTTAACAGTTTACAAAGCATTGGGCAAAGTGGAAAGCAAGCACACTGTGTCACAATATTACGGCAATTTGTGACAGCCCCCTAGTGTTCAAAGTGAGCAAAGCAACTTAAAATTAACACAATCCAGACTATTGGTGTTGCTCTTTGATTTCTAAACGCCCAAATAAATCAAGATTAGTGAATGTTCTGGTGAATTAGCATAACTGAACTTTAAGCTAGAGTTTAAAAATTAAAAACATGAAAGGAAGGTCCATTGATTCTATATCTAAAAATTGGATTTAGCCGAATAGATTTTAAATTGTATTCTCGAAGGCTTTCATGGCCGCGATCTGATGGTTGTTATGGGTTTTTTGGGTTCTTTGGCCGTGTCCTGAAAGTTATTCTGCCTGATCTTTTGCCAGTCTCTGTGGCCGGCATCTTCAGAGGAACAGGAGTAGGAACTCTGTCCATGCTCTGTTGCTGTTTGTTGGGTGGTTCAGAATTTATAGCTGTGGGAACAGCTTTTGTTCTTTTCAGGATATAGGGTGCTTTTGTTGTGGATGTTTTGTTGTGATAAGGGGGGGGAGAGATTATCTGTATATTTGGGTGGATGCTGTTAATATACTGTTAAATATACATATTACTGTTATACTGTTATACAGTATACATATTACTGTTAAATATACATATTTAATGCTGTTAAATATACAATTCACCATGGAAAAAGAAATAGAGGATATCATGGTCATACGCAGGACTGACCTCCTATTGGGACACAAGATCTACAGAAAATCCACCCACACAGACCGGCACCTACACAAAAATTCCAACCACCACCCACGACAAAAAAGAGGCATAAACATTGGTAGACTGTGCAAATTGGAACTGTGAAGCTCAATTTCTCAGCACTGAACTCAACCACCTGAATTTGGCCCTACAGGTGAATGGCTATTCCAAGAATGAAATCAAAAGAGCCATCAAACCAAGAAAAGAACACCAAACTGAAGAAGAAAAACAGCCACCCACAAATAAAGTATTTCTGCCATACATCAAAGGGGTAACGGACCGCATGTGGAAACTTTTGAAAAAACACAACCTACAAACAGTTTTCAAGCCCATCACAAAAATACAACAAATGTTGCGGTCAGCAAAGGGCAGAAGGGACCCCCTCACCACTGCAGGAGTATACCGGATACCTTGCAGTTGTGGCCAGGTATATATTGGAACCACAAAACGAAGCATCCACACCAGAATCAAAGAACATGAGAGACACTGCAGACTAAAACAACCAGAAAAATCTGCAGTAGCTGAACATACCCTGAAACAAGCTGGACATGAAATTCTATTCCAAAATACTGAAATACTGGACAAGTCCAGCAATCATTACGTCAGACTGCACAGGGAAGCCATTGAAATCCACAAGCACCAGCAAAACTTCAAGAGAAAAGAGGAAAGTGTGAAGCTCAACAAAACTTGGCTCCCAGCTCTCAAAAATACAGCATGCAAAGGGTCAACAAATTCTACCCAGCCACAAGGACAGGGGATCACTACACACAAAAGACCAGCTAATGACACCCATCAACCACAGGAACAGATAATCTCTTCTCCTTAGCACAACAATACACCCACAACAATACACACTAATCACCCATCTACAGGAAAAGACAAAGGTCTATCTCACAGCCATAAATACTGCACTCCCAAAGCCAACTACACCAGAGCACAGAGTGCTGTCCTCTGAAGATGCCGGCCAGAGACTGGCAAAATGTTAGGAAGAAAAAGCTTTAGAACACGGCCAAAGAGCCCGAAACACAACAACAACAATTAGATCCTGGCTGTGAAAGCCTTCGCGAATATATTGTTTTAATATTTTCACACTGTAGGTAAATGAATCAGCGGATACCAATCTCATAGACAAGGGGGCCCTACTTTATATCAGTTTAAATATTTTAGCATAAAACATCAAACAGTTACTGATGTATATGTGTGGGAGATGGAGGACTTTTGGGAGGCAAAACCTCCCTTCATGTTCTGTTCCTATAATTTATATACTTGTTTGGAATGTATAATATATTGGTCCTGTTCTTTAGTATACTGTAGACCTGTCCACAGCAGGCAATAAGGTGCTCTTCCTTAAGTGTGATCTATTTTAACTTTTGCTTGAACAATCCTTCCATCCACATTAGAGATTGTGCTGTGCATCCTTTCCTCTCATGCTACAGGTGCACACAGAGCAAGGTTTACCTGTCTTACTCACAGGTTTACTGGTTTAATCACTAGTAAGGAGGCAGCAACAACAGCAAAGACAGCTATAGCACAAGGGGAAAATGTTCAGGAGACAGGAGGTAACCTCCTCTTCTCCTGCCTTTCTCCTTAACTGGGGCTCTGCTGGGACTGTCCTGCCTTGTGAGGCTTGAACCCATGGAGCCAACATACCCCCCCATTCTCTATCTTTTTTTGTGGCTGGGGTGACTTTCTTTTTTAAGAACATTAAATAAGTGGCATATTGAAATGGAAATGCATCAGCCTCACATGGTACTAGCATTTTGCTGCATCAGTTAGGGAAATATTAAACAAAAAGAAGAAGACAAAAATATAGTAGAGTTTTTTTCACACTCCCTTTTTTAATGTTGAAGCCCATCTAATACATCACAGGGTTGTCACTGCAGTTAATGTTGCTGGTAGTTTCATTTTGGTGCAAGGTAACCATCTAACCCTGATGTTGGAAAAGTGTGAAGGCAGGAGGAAAAGGGGATGACAGAGGATGAGATGGTTGGATAGTGTCATTGAAGCTCCAATATGAATTTGAACAAACTCCAGGAGGCAGTGGAAGACGGGAGGGCCTGGCATGCTCTGGTCCATGGGGTCACAAAGAGTCGGACACAACGTAATGACTAAACAACAACAACAACAACAACAACAACAACAACAACAACAACAACCATGTAAACAGGACAAACAAAAACCTGTTTAGGATTGTGCTGAATCATGCCAAAAAGAATACATGCTCTAGCAATGTGCCAGAAAGGTGTGTGAGAGCTCTTAAAGTGCAAACAATCCAAGTAGAAACGTGTGGATGCCATCACTACTGGAACTTACTTCAACTTTTAAAACTGCCTCAAAACCGTTCCAGTAACACCTGGAAAGTTAAAATCTCCAGACAGAATTCAACGGAACAGGACTGTGAGTGGGGGTCTTTAACTGTCATTTGATTTATTCAACTACACTTCCATCTTTCCTTCCTTTCACCAAGGCAGGGATATAGATTTTCCATGTGGGGAGATTCTGGGACTGGTATTCCAGAAAAGTATGTTTAAGACATTTTGCTTCTTATTCTACTGACATGAGAAGGGTTGACAATGTTTGTATGGAAGAACAGCAAATCTTGTTATGGAATAAAATGAAGGAAGAAGTAGGGGAGGGAAATTTAGTGCAATTTTGAAAACCACTTGATTGACTGAAGTTTCCACTACAGGCCTTTGTTTTTGTTTTTATGAGAACAATCCATTTCAAATATATAGGGGAGGACACCTATTGGCAAGATGTAGTGCTAGTATTTATTTAAGAGGAAATGGGTGCCAGACTACGTCTGTGTTGACTTGTTTGCAAGGAGCTGTGTGTTTGTTTGCACATAAAAAACCCAGAGCTGAATGGTGCAAGATGGTTGTTCTACAGATAAATATGACTGGCCTAGCAAATGGATAGTGACACCTCTATGTTGTTGTCTGCATAATTATCAGAGAGAACAAATTGTAGGGCGCCTCATGCTGTTTGAAAAGTGATGTTTGGTTATCTGAGAACTTGAGCTACATGTTTTATGATGCAGTAGATCTTTGACACAGTAGTTGTGAAGTGTTTAAAACTGTTTGCAAATAGTGAAATGGTAAGCCAATAATACCTTTGTACACATGGAAAAGTCAATATTTTATCAGAACAAAAGCTTTGGTAGGTGTTGGTTTAATAAATGTCAGGTGAATCACACAAACACCTCACCATCCAAAGAGGGGTTGATCAATTTATAGGTTAAAGTCGAGATGGGGAACATGTGGCTTTCCAGATGTTCTTAGCCGAAATCTCCCATCCTTTATTGCCACACACCAACTTATGACAGTGGGGCTTCAGTGTGCATAAGGACATCTTGGATGAACTCCACGTGTATCATTCCACTCAAACTATGTGCTGTTGAACAAGCACAATGACCAGACAGCATCTTGCCCAGTAAATCTCGGTATGTGCAGAGTACCTTTGCATTGCCCCAGAGTAAACACAGTTATTCCCTCTCCATCCAGGAGGTAATATTTCCAGATAAGTCTGGGGTCTATCACTTTTAAGTTTTTAAAAAAGAACTGCTTCTGTTCAGTGCATTATTATTTTAAAATAAGAATCACACTTAGGACAACACTGGTTCCCAGTTGAAAAGGGTTGAATATTCTGTATGATAAGAAAATAAGTAAAATTAATTTAAAATCTGATGGTTGTTGTGGGTTTTTTGGGCTCTTTGGCCGTGTCCTGAAAGTTGTTCTTCCTGATGTTTCACCAGTCTCTGTGGCCGACATCTTCAGAGGAACATGCTCTGTTGCTGTTTGTTGGGTGGTTAAGTATTTATAGCTGTGGGAACAGCTTTTGTCCTTTTCAGGAGATAGGGTGATGATGGTGATCAGCATATTTTTGTACCCACAACAACCAATATTAAAACAAAAAATCCAGAAAAAATGGTTTTCACATGTATTACCAGAACTAGCCACTGGAGGGAGACCATGCTATGAATAGTTATTAGTGAAGAATATATAGTATGGTCTCTGGCACCCTCTAGTAGCCAGTTCTGGCAATGCATGTGAACAAAACAATCTTTTTTCTTTCTTTCCTTTTCTATGCTATTATCCACAGTTTTTGGTATCCACGGGTGGGCTTGGAACCAATCCCCAGTGGGTATGGGGGTCCTACTGTGGTCTTAACCGACGAGATAGGCGGGATATAAATAAATAAATAAATAAATAAATAAATAAATAAATAAATAAATAAATAAATAAATAAATAAATAAATAAATAAATAAATAAATACTGTATATGTATATTCTTGTGGTTACTTTTGGGAAAGTGGGTAAGTGGTATTGATTGAAAAAGCATGCCATTATTTTAAAAAAATTCAGAAACCTCTCTTCATTGCCCAACTTATTTGTCAAACTTTAGTACATATCCCAATAGGATTTTTAAGGTAGCACACATATAATAAAGCAAGAAACATGAATCTTGTAGCTTAAAAACAACCCAGGATGATACAAACGTGGTCTCAGAGCAATAGGCCATTGAGATGAATTTTTTTTGTTTGTTCCTATTTTTGAACAAAGAAAAAGAGAAAAAAAGATGTTACTATCATGAAAGTAACAAACGTATGCACCTCATTTTGCCTTATATGACAGCCTGTTCCATAATTGCAATGGTTTCTAATCTTCTAAGTTTGTTTTCGACAATTGCAGTTGTCCCCCATTTCCTTGCAATGTGCTGTGCTTTGCTTTGTTTTAAAGCCTGCAGGTGTGCTGCTTGATTAACTGTAAAGCCAAAAGCACTTATTAAAAACTACTGACACGGTGGTTTCAGATTTCAGATTTTAGACACTTCTTTTTTACTGTGCTAATAAATGTGTGAGAAATCCCTGCACTGAAGAATGGGCACGTTTCAGGCACTGAGAGAGGGGCCAGCTGGAGTTTTACTCACAGATTTTCTTTTTTTTCCATGGTTAGGGTAGCTGACTCCATGGCTTCTACACTTCTTTTCTGACTTAATCATATGGCGTTTGTCTTTCATTGAACAGGCCTTTCCATAGATTTGATGGCATTCACAATGATCCTGCATTAATATCCCAAGCTCTCCCCAAGCAGAAGCACAGCCGGATTTAAAGAGACAATAACAACTCCAAGACAAGAATGGTGGTAAGGACCAAGGCTCCCTAAGCAGAATAATTTTTGGTAGTCACACTAAATAGCAAGCACCAGTGTGGTGTCAGAATCAGTGTGGTACAGCCTCATCTTAGGTGTGGCATGAGAGTCCATGCCATATAGTCCAATGTGAAAGCCAGGGTGGTGTGAGAGTCAGTATTGCCTAGTGGTTAGGGCACTGGACTGGGACATGCAAGACTGATGTTCAAGTCCCCACTGAACCATGAAACCCACTAGATGGCTTTGGACCAATCACTATCCCAGGCTTGTTGCAAGGATAACATGGACAGGAGGAAAGCTGTGTATGCCATATCAAGCTCCCTAAAGGTCAGATAAGTTATGAGCATCCCCAGACCCAACAGGAGCACTGTCCTTGACTTCCTCCAGGAACTTTCTGAAAGACCACGTCCCTTGTACTAACTCCCCAGGGCATGTCTTTTCTCTGAAAGCAAGGAGAGGAGGAGGAGTCCTAGCCCTGGTCAAAGACTTTTTAAGGATGGCTGGTAGAGTCTGGCAGGGGATACTGGTGCCCACTCCTCTTTTTCACATGGAACTTCATCTGTCCATCGCAGTGCTGTTTATGTCATCAGTACCACAGCTGGGTCAGAGTAGGTGCTGCTGCTCCTGTTGGACGACACAGGAACCAAGGCCATGTTGAAGCTCTGGCAAGCTCCTGGATTTCTGCCCCAGGGTTCCTCATCCACAGCCCTTTCCTCTACCCAATGAATGAGGATTGGGGACTTCAGTCCAGGACTCCCCAATCACTCTCCTCTCCAGCCAAGGCACAGAAGAGATCCTAAGCCTCAAGAGCCTCTCGCCATGTCTCTCTGAAGTCTCCACCAAGAAGGAGTCCCTGAGTCCTTCTGGCCTTCCTCCTTTATCCCAGTGTCTGCTTCACCCTCTTCCAGGTAGCTTTCCTCACCCAGCTCCCTTGCTGGCACTTGTCATCCTTCCCTCTTGCCTACCAGGGCCCCAGGAGCAATGGCCTTAGACAGCTTACCCAAGGTGCCAGTGGCAACCTCTTCACAGAGATATATAAATGCAACTAATAAATATGTTTCAAAAAGAAAGAACATAGATCGACTCCTATTTTTTTATTTCTACACTGGTTTGTCAAATCCACGTCCAGAGATGAGTGTCTTGTTCTTTCAACACAGCAATCCCGTGTTCATGTACTAGGGACTACGAGCCAATGGTCTGGGTCTATCAAACAAGGGGAAGCAAAATGGTTCAGAAAGCTTTCTTCAGCAATACAGAAACATTAATTTGGGTTTAGAAAAATGGACAGAAATGACAACTGATCAGTCAGGACCATCAAACAAAAAGGTAGCATGCTGCTAGGCTAATAAATTCGTAACTTTTAATCTACAATTAACATGCTATTAGTGGCGGAAACAACATGGTATCCAAGTCCTTTTGGTCTTTCCAGTTAAGCAAGGAGTAGCACCTCCTTGCTTAAGGCCTACTACAGCTTGTCCAACTAACTTACAACCAGATTGTTCATTGGTAGCGAAGCTGAAAATGGTTGAATCCCTCCTTTGCCTATGGTCCAGAAATAGACTCTACAAGTTCAACTTCATTTACACCAGCAGATGGAGACTGGTCTATAAGTTACCTACCAATAATGGACATTATATTGGATTGTCTTCTCTAAGACAATAAAAATGTCTGCACATAGTGCAAGTTCCTGAGCAGAGGCTGTATATTTTTAAAAAACATTTCGAGGAAGGAAGGAAGGAAAATATGTCCCTGGTTGCGTCATATTCTGTATGCTTGCTGTGTAAAAGGTGGTGAGTTTGGGCATTTAGATTTCTTGGAACTATAGTTGTAATTTGCTCTGCATCAGCCTACCAATAGCAAAGCCAGTTGTTTCCACAGCTGTTTGAAGTCTTCTAAAACAAGTCCACAAAGCACACATTTTTACATACATGTCATGACTAAGGTTACACACAAAGCTTTGTTTCAAAAGTTTTGAATTAGATGAATTTTAAAATACATAGCTAAAATGTATTGTATCACATGCCACACCATATTATGTTCTTTGCCTTCTCCAGAAACAAAGAAGAAGAAATGTGATCGGTTTAAGATAAAAAAGAAGAAATGTGATCAGTTTATTTATGATTCCAATCACTGGCAAGTTTCTGGAGCATGAGTTTAGAAAATGAGAGGTACACTGGATTTATTTGGCAGATTTTAAAAAACCTTCTTCTCCCTCAGTTCTGGGTCCTACATAGTTTGGTCTAGAATTTCCATCTGGCCAATGATCGGAATGTTAGGTGTTGTGATCCGAAATATTTTGGAAGGACCCAGGCTGGGGATGGGGATTGCTTTAAGCACTTTTTACTAAATTAGAAAAGCTTTTAATACCATAATACAAGATGGAAAACACCATCTTTTCAGCATTCTGTAAACTTCAGAGCTTGGAAAGTTTATGGGTGGGTTGCTCTCTACCAGCCATATTATTATCCCTTGCCAACAGGATTATTTATGAATTTGGACTAGTGTTTAATTTCTCGAATGTGCGTTTAACAAGATGTTCCAAAACAGAAATAGGAGTTAAGTAATTGTTCACATTCCCATGAATGCTATGATCCAGTGAATCTGTCACATTTAACTAAGACTGTTGCCTTAACCTAACTGAAGAGAAGAATTACTGGTTTAGGAGAAACGGGACAATGCTGCTTTGAAATCATTTAAGGTTGCCTTCTCCTCAATGAATCCTGTACATTTCTAATAAAGTTTGAAATAATTTTCCCATTCTCTTCTTGCCAATTGCCATCCTCCTATTGCTTCTTCTGACCTGGACTATTATTAGACAATGTAATATTGCTTTCATTACACAGCAGCATCTGATGACTTGACTCAGTTGATACATTGCATACCACTGTTACCAATTATTTTACCCACAGCTGATTTCAGAACAATCTGTACTTTGGACTTGATGGTGAAACACTATAGCCAAAATCCTGTTGTTTAGAGTAGTAAATCACACTAGAGTTGATCCAATGAGTCAATGAGAATTTGGTGAGTCAGCTCCTCCATAAATGGGTCTACTCTAACTGCAACTTAATGTGCTAAAGTAAGTTGCATATCCCCATTGATTCAGTGGTCCACCTTTAGTGAGATTTAGTACACTAAGCACAGGATTTTGGCATATATCACAAAACACAAAGGCCAGAATCCAATGATATACTTTTGTTGATAGAAGCAATCCTGGTAGCAGAACTGCAAGCAATCAATTCCCTTCTCAGCAGGACTTTCTTCCTCTCCAATCTTCCCCCAACTCAGCTTTCCACATCATATCAAAATCTACCCTAGAGAGTTTCCCAAATCACCATCTACCGGTGCCCTGGCATACCTGTTTCCATGGCTGTAAGTACACTACTGAATCCTGACACAATGTCTGTAATCCTATACCCACTTCTCTGGGAGTAAAAAAAAATTAATGCAATAGGATTTAGTTCTTCATAGGGCTGTGCTATGAGAGTGCCACCCTGTATGTATCCAGTCACACTTATGGGCCCATTGAGTTCAGTGGGACACACTCTCAAGTAAGAGGACATAAATTCCCTTGAAAAATAACATCAGACTGCATGATAAGAACAAGTCATTAATAGTACAGGTATTTTACAAAACTCATACAACAAACAATAAGATGAGAAAAGAGGAGATAAGGAACCTCTGTGCTGACATCGGACTAATCCTTCTGCTTCTTAAAGCCAGGACACACTTAAAAACTTATACGTACATATTAAATGAGAGGGGTTTTTTTATTGTGATATTTCCATAAAGTCTTATGCACTATCCAGTTTGCAGCAGAATCTAACTCAGTTCATGTCTGGAAAATGTGAAGATTTTTAGAATATTAATTTTTTTTAGAAACTAGACTTCCTAAAAGCCTCAAGGCAGAATGGCCACAAACCATGCTTTTTGGGAACTTCTGAATGTGTTGGCGAAAAAGCAACTTTTTCAAATGCTAGCCATCATAAAGACTAATACACATCCCCTCCATAGAAATCACCAGTATTGTATGGTCCCAGGATTGAGTTCCAGAGAGATCAAAAAGTGCTTTGAAATGTTAGGTAATGAGCTTCCAGTTTCAAGAATTTTTACATGGTATTTAAGAGTTACACATAATTCAAAACTCTGTCAAGAGTCATTTTACATACCTTGGATAAAAACACTATTTTTTAAAAAAAAAAGTCAGTAAGGTTTTTAATATAACTACTACTGAATGTGTAACTATAAAAATAAAACCAAAATTGGATTTGCATTCCAGTTTTTATTCACGAACTTAGTCTGGAAAAAGCCCACCAAAGTATATAAGTGCTGAATTCCGTCTGCAAGGCAACCCAAGTGGAAGTAGTAAGATAGAGTATCTAGACATATGGGGATGTTAGTTAACTTCTGAGGTCTTTTCTATTAAAACAAACAAAAAAATAAAAACCCACAATACCTTTAAGGCAATACAATTAGAGGCAGCTGCAATTACCTGTATTTGGAAGACCGAAGCAAATATTTCAAATGGGTCCCCCTAGTGGTACAGCTATAATAAACAAAATACAGTAATAAAAATCTATTCCCCTATGCTAACATCTGCCATAGGACACCTTTCCTTGCTTAAGGCTATACCTGGCCCTCAACTGAGATTAGAGTTTGGTCTGGCTACTTTTTTGAACTATAACTTCCATAATCCTCCAGACAGCATGGACATTGACAATTGTTCATTCTGGAGATGCCAGGAATGGCAATCATCTTTTCCAACCTCTGGGTTAGGGCTTTTTGGATGCCATATCTTTACAGATAAATGCAGCCCATTAGTGAAGCTAATTCACTTTTAGCCATTAAGAAAAGCACACTTCTGAAAATACAGTATAACATATTCTCTTCTTTCTTTGGGGCATCTCAAATAATGAAATTTTTTCGTGATTGACCAACTTTCAGAGGTACTGCTCCCATTCATGACAACTAAGACATTAACACCATATAATATAAGATTACAATGTACAATAATATAACATATAACATTAAGATAGAATGGCTTAATATCGTCATCCTTGTAAGGGGGAGAGAGAGAGAGAGGTAGGACACAAATATTCACAAATATACAAAAATATACACATTTTAAAGTGACTGCTCCACTTCTATAGACATATTTTGGGTCCAGTGGAACTCCAGGAGCCTTGGATTTCAATGGAGAGAGTCTCCTCATGGTTGTTGGCAGTTTGTAGAAATGTCCAAGCATTGCTCCAGCTGGTTTCAAATCTCAGACAGCTCAAAGTACATGATATATGAGCTTGGGAGGAGGGCTCTCAGAAGTGCTTGGCTGGGACAGAGGACTGGCACTGGGAGAGAAAGAGGCAGCATCCTGCAGAGAAAGCCCAGTCTGATCTGGGAAAGAGATTCTATCCACTATGCTGGATAAACAATGTAGGCTGGAGAGAGCAGTGTTTGCTTTTGAGGGATATGCTGGGGAGGAAAAGAAAATAACAGCATTCTGTGAAAATATATCATCAAGTCAAAAGGATCTTCACAGGTCACCTAGTCATAATCCCACTGATGTAAGAAATCCACCATTACTGCACTCCAAATGTGTCCCATCTCTGCTCTAGCAAAGGAGAATGTGGCCAATTTCTGTTATTAGCAGGGGTCACAAATGGCATCAACTTCTTTAAACAAAAGTCAGTTATCTATGATTAACTGGGTGATCTATGATCAAATTAATAAAGACTGATTAACTGTGAAACAGCTCCCACTGGCAGGAAGTTCTTTCTAATACTTAACCAAGATCCCGTTCCCACTAACTTGAATCCACTTTGAATCTTACATCAAAAAGCAAAGACAGAAAACAAATATATGTGACAGTTCTTCAATATTGGAAAATGGCTATCACGTTGTTTGCTGGATCTATTTATATGCCATCATTAGTGCAATGAGCTTTTGTAGGTGTACACAGTTATCCTCTTTTCTTCCCAACAACCTTGTGATGTAAGTCACACTGACAGTTCACGACTGGCGCATGATCACCCAATAGGTTTCATGCCCAGGAAGGGATTCCAACTGAGATCTCCTGAATCCTAATCCACCCTTCTAACCCATATACAGTGGTGCCTCGCTTAACAGGCGCTCCGTTTAGCGATGAAATTGCTTCGTGACGACTTTTTCGGAGCATTTTTGCGCTTCGTTTAATGATGGTCCCTATGGGCGATTTTTGCTTAGCGATGGTTGGGACCATGCTTCGCATAGCAATTAAATTTTGGGTCCCCTGTTTCGCTTAACGATGGTTTAAACAGCCTCATGTTTGCTGTTTTTTAAATGTTTTTCTGTTATTTAAAAAGTTAAAGTTTACTGTTTAAAATGTTTAAAATCATAAAGTGCACTTAAACCCTTTGTTAACCAAATTTGACTTTGTTCTGACTCTTTTTAATTTGTTGTTGTATTTTTTTTCCCCATTGAGATGCACTGAATAGGTTTCAATGCATTTTAATTGGGGAACCACGTTTCGCTTAGCGATGTTTCCTATGGCGATTTTCGCTTAAGGACAGCAATTCGTTCCTATTGGAACGGATTATCTTGTTTTCAATGCATTTCAATGGGAAACCGTGTTTCACTTAACAATGAAATCACTTAGCAGCGATTTTTTTGGAACGAATTAACATCGCTAAGTGAGGCACCACTGTATTGCACTGGCTCTCATACCCCTTCTAAAATGGCTTCCTCTCTAGACTGGACATACTCCTTCAACCTTTTCTAACAGCATACATTCCAAGAAATGACCTTAGTGCAATATAGAAGTTAGAGGGTTAAATTATACTTTTTAAATTACTATTTTTATTTACCATCTTGTACATCTGTAATGGAAAGGTAGTTAACTGGTGAGACAAAGCAAATGCAATGAAACTTTCCCTCTTCAAAATGTTCTGCCAGAAGTCCCACCTAAGACCTCTAAGTTACTGATCTTCCTGAATGTGGAACAATTATGTCAAAACCTTCTCCACTTTGATGGTGCCAAGCCTGCCCTCTGTCCAGTCAAGACCTTGAGCCTTACCATTGGAGAGATCTGAACAGTAGACACTGTCATAAGCGCTGTTTCTCCTGGTCCACACAGGACTGTTGCAGTCAGCCTGCAACAGACAAAGGAAGAGAGGGACTTCAAAGCTACACCCAGGACAACTGTTACTTCTGCTTCATTTACCAAGGAGCTCCCAAAGATAGACAGTTAGAAAGCCATGGGAATACCAACTTAAGAACACAGAAAATAGTTCAATCATTTTTTATTTAACCCAATATTTCTCCACATCAGAATCCCCCCAAATTGGAGGCCTTCAAACAATGAGCTTCCTCGATATGTTACTGATAGAGAACCTGTGTTTGGTGGGGCACAGTAGCCTGGATCATTTGGAGGTGCCAATATATCTTTGGCATGCTGCTTTTCAAATAAAAGATTCTGGAACTCTGGCCTCTTTGGTTCACCAAGCCAGTCCTTAACCCCAAGAGCAGTGGAATATTGAGGGCTTTTTTCTTGTATCACATGTTTGACTTCCCTCTCATACTGCAGCTCCCAACAGCTTCCCTGGATATAGTAACAGTACTAGGATTGGCCTACTACAGTACTATTGAATTGCTTCTTCGAACATTTGAAGGGGGGAATAAAAAGTTTATGAAAAAAGACTTCATTAGCTTTATGAAACAAGTAAATAAATAAATTTATGCAGCGTAAAGAGGCATAATAGGATTTCAGCCACTACCACGTAAAATGCTCCACTCTCTAAAAACATCACACCCAGGGCCTATAAATACTTAAAATATAGTATGATTAAAATCAGATAGGTGACATTTTCAAGGTTGTGGAGTAATGACGCTAGTCTGTTTCGGCAAAAACAGCAACAAATTTTGTGACATTTTGTTTCAGACTAACGCAGTTTGTAGGCAGAAGCTTTCAGGGATTCCACCTCTTCAGATACTACGTCCTGCATCTGTAGCAGCGGGCTGGAGTCTACAGAAGCGTATTGCCTCTGAATCTACTGTGAAAACAGTGGGATCCTGTGAATTTCTGTACCCTCTACACGGCAAACACAGCACAACCCACACTAAACATCCATTCTTCTGAGAGCCAAGCCCTGGCTCAGTTTTACAGGTGGCCCTTGCTTTCCATTCCCTATACAGTGCTTGCCCTAGGGTGCACGTGACTGATTAAGAAGGGGGCAACCCTCCTATATTTTGAAAATGAAGCACTCCCTGTTTGGTCCCTGAGCCTTGGCTTCCCCATCCTGCTTGCCTTGGGGAAGCCAAGGGAACTAAGGGCAAAGAGCCTGATGCATCTTCTCCAGCATGCAATGAAGACCATGAAAAATGGATTGGAGCAAGAGAAAGCCTTTTGCAGCCAGCCAGGAAAAGGGCACTTTCCCAGGGCTTGAACGCAAGTGCATCAAAGCTTGGCATGTCCAGGGGGGGAAAAGAAAGAAAGAGAGTGCCCAGAATAACATACCATAACAGAGAGGATGCAAGACAGGATGCCACAGTATGTTTTTCCCATCAGCAGAGAACAAATGCCTGAGAGAAACAAATGCTCCACTTCAACTTGCAGAAGCAGAGGTGAGGTTACATGTGTTTTAAGTCTTTGTCATATCCTTGTGCAGTAAAAAAAAAACCCTACACATATTTACCCAGGAGTAAGCACGTTCACTGAGGCTTACTTCAAGCAGACTTTGTATAAGATCATAGTCAAGGCTCTGAGTTTTCATGTTCCCTCCAACATCAGAACATACTCTTTTTCGCCCAGCAGAACGGATGACCAGACAGCCATGGTAAATGACGGACAGACCCTCCTTACCTTAATGAGCTTTTAGAGTTTTACTAACTGCTGTCTCAAGAGGGCTGAGAACACCTCTCACAGACATATACCATCAATTTTTGGACTCTTGTCTACAGTTTTTCCTGCACCATCCATGGAAGGGTTGTGCTCAGCCTGATGAAGTGGATTTTTTTTTCCACGAAAGCTTGCAATTTGTTTAATTTTTTTAGTGGTCCAATAAAAGGGATCACTCACTCTTACATTACTATTGTCTGTGACAGAATGCTGTAGAATACATCAGAGAACAAGAAAAGGAATGTCAGGGAGGTCCAGAAAAGGACTGAGAAAGTCTGGACAATTCCTTTGTTCTCAGTCTAACAACTTAAATAGTAGATGTGTCTTTGCTATATTTCGTATGTGTCTAATCCAATATATTGCATTTCAGGAGGATGAAGATGTTTTGGGAAAGCTCAGTTAAGTTGGACCTTCACAGTCAGAACTAAGCATCACCAAATTCAGTGGAGCTTACTCCTAAGTAACTGTGTAGGATTCTGTTCATCACTGGATATTTTAGTGTACGTTGCTGCTGTTATTTCGGAGAGGCAATGTTACAATGTACTCCTGCACTTCTAGCATTACCAGTGACACCACAGCTGGCAGAGTCTCTCTCTCTCTCTCTCTCTCTCTCTCTCTCTCTCTCTCTCTCTCTTGCTCACTTGCTCATTACATACATGCACAGACACATAATGGCTCTGGGTACTGGAAGAAAAGTTCATCAGTCTCACAAGCAGATTCCTAGAAAAAACAGTCTCCCAAGATTATTTCAAGAAGTGATAACCCTGTCCCATCTAACTGTAAGGATGTGATTAAAGGTTTAGGATTATAGTGGATTGTTTCCAAGGCACACCAGTTAAACTGGAGATAAAACTGCATATTTCACATTAATTTCCTAAAGAGGGGAACCAGTTGATTTCATCAGCTTCCTGAGGTGGGGTAGCATCATTGGCCTGTTCCAGCAAAAACAGCAAACAGCCATATGGCACCTTGAAGACTAACACTTTTTATTGGATTTAGGTTTGGTGCAGTGGCCCACAGTCCATGAAAACTTATGCCAAAAAAAAAACATTTTAGTTTTCATGGTGCTGCAAGACTCTTGCAGTTTCTGTTGATTTCAATGCACTTCAAAGAAAGTATTTTAAAGATGTGAACTGAGTTGGATATCAAGCTAATGGCCTTCATAAATCCTGAAGCAACACAGTCCCTTAGATATTATATAAATATTAACCAATAGTAGCTCCCAATCCACTCAGCGCTGTTTACTGCAAAGCAAATATGCACAGGATTATAACCCTACAGTTATTAGCATGGAAAAATAAAAGTACTGATATCAATGCCTCTTAAGTTTTCAATAAGCATGCCTTACAATCATAGCCCAAATTGAATTTAAAGTGAGGATTTTGATTCCATTCCTTGGTGGATCTGGATAGATCTTAATAATCCACAGTTTTCCCATTTAGGAAATTATGTATTCAGTAGGATGCTCTGCATAGTACTTCACTCTTCCACTGCATCAAGCAAGAAGGCATATGTTTTTGCTTTAATCTTTGCTCTAAATTCATTTCAAACTCTTGTGCTGTTACTTGGGCATCTCAATAAACATGGAGTAAGCATACCTTAATTTTCCCTCTGTACAACGGAACATGTAACAACCAGCTTGTTGTTAAGGTGGAGGGAAAAAACTTATTTTTTAAATATGGACATTGAACATTCCTTGATGAAATAAGTAGTACCAGTAGTAGCACAAGAGTAGTTTAAGAGTGCAGTTTGGTGGACAGATATGGGCATGCATGAAGAACCATGAAACCCATTGTGTTCAATGGGGCTCACTCCTTAATAAACAAATTGCTATGATTCCTAGGCATGTTTATTTTGGAGTCAGTCCCACCAGACCTCCCTCCACCTTAACAACAATCGGATGTGGTGTAGTCCTTACATGTAAAAAAAGGTAATTGTCCTCTGCTGTGATTGTGTGCAGAGTCAACGGAGCTGGAGTTTCCTGGAATGCTAGCTACTTCTTGCTTTGTTTCCATGTCCGACTGGCAAGGCAGAAGGTAGCTTTTAACCGTCCAAGACAATCCAAGATAGTCCGAGACAGACATTGAGCTGAAAGGAGCAGAGCAGCAAACGGTTCCTCTCCTGCTTCCCAGATTTCAACTCAAAGTGCACAAGTACCACTAGGTAGATGCAACAAAAAAAAATCAGACACAGCTCTCACCTCATCTGTCAGTGGAAATAAGACACACCAGACAAACAAAATAAAGTGGAATGGGGGAAAAGAAAAGTTTCTCGTTTTGTTAATTCTTAAACTTATAGCCCATCTACAGATTTTGCAGAGAACAGTGGCCAAAAATAAATAAAGGATTTGTGCACTGTCGCTATCACTGCCTCTCTTTTTTTAATGCTGAAACTCTGTATCTTGAGAAATTAAACAACGCCCTTTCAGGACACCCCGAACTGTTTGCTTGAGATTGAGTCCTCCTGGCTCTACCTCATGGCAGGGCCGGCCTTGCCTTTGCGCTCAGGGTTTTCCTTCCGCTGTGCTTCTTCACCATCACCACCACCGGCTACCTTCAAACAGTTTCAGAAAAGTTGTCCTGTCGGCCCCTCTTCCCCACGTCGGAGAAGTTAGTTTGTGGGCCACAACTCCCAGAATCCCCTGGGAGATTCTGATGGTTGAGGTTCACAAAGGAAGGTGGCCGCGCCGGCCGGGGATGCTGGGGATTGTAGTAGAAAGATCTCGCAGCTCTAACCCTAACCCTCGCCTCCCCGAGCCCCGGTTCTCACCCCCCTCCGAGGGCAAGCCAAGGCCTTCTTACCGGGCCGTCGGAGCAGCTGGAGGTGGGGCTGGCGGGCTGGGCGCAGCGCTGCCCGGGCAAGCGGTAGTAGGTGTGGACTTGCTCCCTCAGCAGGTCCTGCAGGCTCTCGATGTAGCGGATGGCGTTGCGCAGGATCTCCACCTTGGGCAGGCGCTGGCCCGGGTGGCCGCCGGCCGCCGTGCACCGCTTGAGGGCCTCGAAGGCCTGGTTGACCTTCTTCAGCCGCCGCCTCTCGCGCAGGGTGGCCGCCTTCCGTCGGTCGCCGGTGCTGGATTTCTTCTTGCAAGCTTTGCAAGCCCACAGCAGGCAGGGCCCAGCTTGCGGGTGGCCCCGCGGCGCCCGCACGTGCTCTTCCCCGTCGGATCCGCTGGGCGCGTCCGTGTGGTGGGGCTCTCCGAAGGAGGAGGAAGGGGAGGAAGAAGAGGAGGACGAGGAGGAAGCGCCGGCGCCCATCCGCTGGGCCAGGTCCCCCTCGGGGGAAGGGAGGCAGGAGGCGCCGTCGTAGAAGAAGGCGGCGGCCGAGGTCGGGGAAAACGGGCAGCCGTCGATCAGCTCCATCCTGCAAGCTGCTGCTGCTCCGGGGACTCAAAGCATCCGGGAGTGAGTCCGGGCCTCTCTATATAGCCCCCCCGGCCTCGGCTGCCCCCCTGGTGTCCAGGCCTTCATATCTCCCCGAGAGGGGAAGGGGAGAAGGGCGGGGCGCGGATTTTCTGGGTAGATTCCTTCCCCCCCCCTTTTTCCCCCCTTTCTTCCAGGGGGGCCTGACGCCGCCACCACTCCTTTTGGCTACTGATCAGCCCTTGCCTTTCGAAAGGGCACAGATCGCGGAGGTGCAATTAGTAACACTTCGGAGATCAGAGCCGCAGCCAGAGCGAGGGGGAAGAAAACCCCCAAGAAAACAAGGAGGCGGTGGGGAAGGAGGGAGGGAGGCAGCGGGCGTGGTGCATTCCCAAAAGGAGGAAGACCCGGTTAGTGCTCTGGCTGCCAGGCAATCGGACCCGTCGTTCATCCCTTGCCCCCCCCTTTTTAACTGACGCGTAAATCGCCCCAATAAGCATCAATCAGTCGCATCGTGTATTACACTGCCCCGGAGAGCATAGCAGGAAAGCAGGTGCCCAGTTCTTCTTCGCAAGTGGTGACCCGTCGATGAGCGCTCAGGAATCGGAAAGTAACGGGAAAGTAACAAATGCCACCAAGTCTTACTAGGTGCTCGTTAAGACTAACTCTTCTCTTCGTAATGGGACTAACTCTTCTCTTCGTAATGGGTTCGGTCATTCTTTCCCTTCTCATGTCAGTGACCAGACAATCAAGCTTCTATCTTCCAACGTTGCAGATACTATAACAAGGTTCATGTTAAAATAATGATTAAAAAAGAAAGGAAAAAGAGGATGTTGGGGGTTTATTTGAGATTTATTTTAGCACGAACTTTCGTGGATTGCCACGTACTCCCTTAAGAACGTGTTAGTCTTAAAAGATGCCATGAAGACTTTCTCTGCTGTTGTTACCGTGGGCGCACATGTTGACAGATCAACGAGGAGGAGGAGGAGGAAGGGGTCCCACCCGCATCGCATTTTAAAGCCGTGCGGATGTTTTATCCCCACCCACCCCACTCGTGGCGATGACCACTGAAAGCAAGAGTTATAAGGTGCTTAACTTTGGCTGCCCGGATCGCTCCTCTTTCCTTGGAAGGGCCAGAGAAAGGTTGACGATCCAGCCCCGCGTGCCTCTTTTCCTCGGAGACCCAAGTTGGGGACTTGTAGGGAAACTTCTCTTTTGGGCCAGATCC
The DNA here is from genome assembly GCF_051106095.1 of Pogona vitticeps. Taxonomy (NCBI): domain Eukaryota; kingdom Metazoa; phylum Chordata; class Lepidosauria; order Squamata; family Agamidae; genus Pogona; species Pogona vitticeps. Next base: position 150,296,927 of record NC_135787.1, on the reverse strand, counting down.
CGTTTTCTAAAGGATATCGACCAGCCCCCCCCAACTCCAACTCCCCGGGGACTCGGGGGGGGACGTACTGGCCCAGAGACCAGTTGCTTCCCTCGCCCCAGGTGTCTCCTCCTGCTCTCCTTGAAACCCCCCCCCCGCCACCCTCCCGAGTTTTCTTCGGCAGGCCCCGGGGCGGCTGGCCCAGACGCTGGGCCTGGAGGGGGCTCCCCTCGTGGGGGGGGGGGGGGGCTCGCCCCGTTACCGACGCGTTCCAGCTGCCTGCCGGCGCCACCCGACGCCCCGGCCCAGCGGGCGAAGGGCCGACTCCTGCAGCGCCTCGGCCAGGGCGGCGACCCAAGCTTCCCTGAAGCCCAAACCATCCCGAGGTTAGGGGGTCGGGCCCGCCGGGCAAGGATAAGGCCTTTTGCAGCCGTTCGCGAGAGGCCGCGGCCTCGGGCCTCTTGGGCCCCGTGGGATCGGCCGGTGGGAGGTTGGGGGGGCGCGGGCGGGAAGGAAGCCTGCTAAGAGAAACACCCGAGGATCTCTTGGCAAGCAAGTGACCTTCTGGTGCGACCAGGAGGACGGCACGACTTTTCCAGAGGGAGGTTTCCTTTTACGCCCCGGCCCCGGGGAGCGGCGAAGAGTCTTGCCTGGTGGCGCCGGGAAAGCCTCCTGCCTCGAAGGCGAGCCGTGTGAACGGCGAAAGAGGCCATGACTTGGTGACAAACACCGAGTTTCCGTGAACCGCTGAAACAGCGCTGCGCATTTGTCCTTCTCTTTCCCCCCACCCGCCCCCACCCCGCAGCCGCCCGCTTTTCTCCTCAAATTTGCCCAGGCGCTGAGACAGACGGACCCGGCTGCTGCTTCCTTCGAAAGCTCCATCATCCACCGTGAGCCTCCAGCACAGGAGGACGAGGAGGAGGAGGAGGCCTTCGTCTGCGTGTCTCCCGTTGACTTTTACTGCAGAGAGAAGAAAGACTATTATATTTTAATGTGAGCTTTTGTGGACATACCCACTTCATCAGACATTGATGACAGCTCACATTAAAATATAATAGTTAGTCTTTCAGGTGCAATATATTTTTGTCCTTTTTTTGTTCTATTTTCTTTTCTTTGAATTTTGCCTGGTATGTTTGTACAGACTAATATGGCTACCTCTTCTAAAATTCCAAAAAGGGTGACAGCTTCTGTCCACTAAAGTGGACAGATGACTCTATACCATCTGCTTTGCTTGAATTTCCCGAATGAGGAGACTCACTTCTCCATAGCACCTGTTTGGTACTAGTTCCTGGTAGGTTTAGTGGACTTACTTGCAGGTGGTTAGCTGTGTGTAGGGCTGCAACGTCACTTAACCTTCGATTCTGTTCACTTGGGCTTTCAGAAACTGGTCCTACTAAATTGAGCGGAAGTAACTGTCCTGTTATCCTACTCAGAAAGAAATCTCCCATTGAGCTCAGTTGGACTTCTTACCACACCATCAGGACCAGAACGTCTTTCACAAAGGATAGTGGTCTGCATCAATCACTTCCCCAGAGACGTCCTGCTTCTCTCCTTTCAGTTAGCTTCATTCCCCACCATAAAGCGAGACTCTCAACCCTTTCCCCTCAGTCAGGCTCAAGGTTAGGTCCTAATCCACTAACAACAGGATTTCACATCTAATTTTCATCTCCGTTCTATTCATTCATTCATTCATTCATTCATTCATTCATTCATTCATTCATTCATTCATTCATTCATTCATTCATTCATTCATTCATTCATTCATTTAGTTGCTGCACTTCTGTGCTGCCTTTCTCCTGGTAGTGGAACTCAAGACGGCTCACAAATCATTAAAAGAGACAAGAATCATAAATGACATTTTAAAAGCAACCACAATTTTATTATATAAGGAAATATTAAAATAATAACACAAAAATAATTCAAGAATTATAAAAGCATTTTAAAACATTATACAAAATGCATTCCTGATCTGTTTCAGCTCTAGTGAGTATCAGTGAAATGGGGGGGGGACATGCAGGAACTTTGGGCCTCCAGAAGTTGGACTACAGATCCCAAGATTCTGTATCACAGCCCATGCTGCCTGTAGCTGATGGGAGGCAGAGCCCAGCTACGTTTGGAGAGCCAAATGTTTCCCATCTGCTCCCCATGGATCAAGCCATTGGTCTACCAGAATGCCAGAGGGTTTCTCTTTCCACAAGCACTTTACAGCCTTATGTCTACAGTGGTTTCTCCGAACATCACTTAGAAGGATACGCTTCCTGAAGATGGAAGTTCTATGAGTTACATTAGTAGCTGATACCTCTTGACCAACCTCTCTCTCCATAGTGTTTGTGCGATATTAGCTGGTATACACTATGCCCAAAGCCCTCCTTCATTCTGGAAAGAGGCTATAAATCTCTTGAAAAAAAATTCTACACAGCATTACACTACCCACATCACAGTATCCAGGTCTCTTAGGAGATGTCGCAACCCAAGTTCAACTGGTTTGCACATGTCAAATGCAGGCATGCCTGTCCCTTTTGAGTCCGGAACTGGGTCAAGTGTGATTCAGCCACTGTACTTCAGTGCAAGCGCTGCAATCTGGCAGAAGGAAAAGTGGCTCCTCTTAGAAACAGGGACAGATGGAAAGCCAGCAGGAGAATCTGGTGAATTTCTCCAGTTGACAGTAAGCTGGTTCCTTGTTTTCTCTGCATGTGGGAAAGCCTTGACCACGAAAGGCTAAGAAAGAAGTTACTGGTTAGCTGTAACCTGATGACTTGCTTGGACCAAGGTGTTGATTTCCAACATTCCTTAGGGGTGAAAATAGACCAGCTTACAGATTTATGTTCTGCACACAAATAAATTTGATATTTCTAAGTGCCAGTCACCTATCCATTGCACTTTCTGTGTGTGCTGAGGGGGCTAAGAAGGCCGTTAGCCTGGCCCCTTGAGAGGAGCTAATCTCATTTGAGTATTTCTGTCAGAAAGGACTGCAGGGCTGTTGGCATTGAGAGTCTAGATGCGGTGCTCTTCCACCATCTCAGTAAGCAGAGAAAGGAAATGCAAGAGAGCCACGTGCTGCTCATCATTGACCTGGTCAATGGACAAGGGCATAGCATTATTCCTCGTTCCTCTAAATCAAGAGTTCTCAACCTTGGATCTCCAGATGTTCTTGGACTAAAACTCCTAGAAGCTGTGCTAACCAGGATTTCTGGGAGTTGTAGTCCAAGAGCATCTGGGGACCTAAGATTGAGAATCACTGCTCTAAATTAGCACTGTGTGCTATGCTCTGTGCCTCCTTGCTGCTTGGCTTCTGCATGTGAAATTGGGGTCGGAGGGGTGGATTATGCTATCCTGCTCTTCCTTTTAGGCAGCAAAATGCCTTGGATTGATCTTGGCAAGGTGAGAATTAGCCTTGGCATTGAGCATATCAGCTCACATTTGAGGAGGTGCATAAACAGAGGCTATTGGGTGCATTCACCTGGCACTGTTTAGAAACTGGAATAGACACAAAGGAACAGTAGAAATACAGTAGTATTTTCACATAGTGAGGAACATAATGTTTGCACATATTGACTTGCTAGATTATTTTGAAGAAAGTTCAAAGCAGTTTACATTGAAGATAAGCTTTCACTGCCTAATCACTATGCCTATTTTGCAATTGCTTTAATTGACCAATACCATGTACATGCAATTTCCTATTGATGCTACTAGTAATGTATCTGCATTCCACATAACATTAGGACAAAACCTTTTATATTGATATCCTCTGTTTTTCTTGCATCTGTTGAGAAAAAAATTTTTTTTTTTCAATATATTAGCCAGTCTGGAGATACCCTAGAACTTTGAAACACTCTCCCTTGTATTTGTTTGCTGTTCTTGGGTAACAGAAAGGACTCTTCCGGGCTTAATTCTGGTACATGGGACTTTGCCGCTTCACCGCAGCCTCATCATCTCGTCTTTTCTGTCCTAAACCTTTTGGGAAGGACTTTGTGGCTTCTTCTTCCTCCAAGATAGGGAGGGGGCAGAGAAATGTCATCACCCTGACAAATGTGTAATTGCCATCCCTTTGAGGGGCCAGCTCCCCTTTTTGAAAACTGATCTCCAAACAAATATGTAAACACCCAGCCTCTGGAGGAAGGGAACCAAGAAATCCTGATTGGGAAAAGGAAGGAGTCAGTTGAGGCATTTGTGAGAGCTGGCAGCCGAGTGAGTGAGTGAGTGAAGGGCTCCACATGGAGCGAAGACGTTTACAAATGCCCAACAACAGTGAGGAAGGAGCGGAAGAAATATATCCTCCCCGCCTCCCGGGCTTTTCCAAAGTTTCTTTCCACCAAGATGCATTGAGAAGTTGTGAGAGATTGTACACAAGGCTCACAGCCATCCCCAAGGTAGTGCCTTCCAGGGGTGTTGGGTCCCAAACCCCCTAGTCCCCAGCCATTAGGCCAAGAGGTGGTTATGGGATTTGTTGTTCACCACAGCTTGGGGGGTTAGGAAAGGAGGACTTAGACGACACATGCTTTGTTTTATGATCCCAACAACTGGGATCATATGGACTGAACGGTTACAGTTTTTCTGGGTTGGGACGGTACTGTCATGGTTCCGAAATCCGTGCAAGACACCTATATTAGTATACATTTTAGCCCCTGGGTCAGTCCTAACGCTACTCACGAAATCCACAGTTTCTAAAGTTTACGAGTTGAAAGGCGGAATTCCCTCACCCGTTGCCCTTCAGCGGGGCTAGGAATACAGTATCAGGAATTGTAGCTCTAAACTATATGCAGAGCGCCGGATTAGAGCAAGCCTGGAGACGGGCGAGGGCAAGCCTCTAGCTGGGCCGACTGCTCCTAAAGGTCCACCTTTCGCCACACAAAACAGGAGGGCCGCAACTCCAGCGCCCCTCACCCCAGGCGCCCAACCCCCTGCTGCGCCTCTCACCAGGGGGGCCATCCCCCACCTCGCAGGCCGGCCTGGGCGCACCTATGTCAACAACGGAGCCGTACCTGGCTGGGCGACGGGAGGGCTCCGGCCCGGGCCCAGCAGCTGGGCAAGCCATTGGCCTGCCTGGCTTGGGCTCCCGGAGGAGATGAAAAGCGGCCTGTTGGAAGGGCTGCGCCCGCCCGGAGAGTGCGGGGAGCGCCGGGGCCCAGAGGGGATCCCGCCCCCCCCGTCTGCCTTCCCTTCGGAGGACGAGGAGGGCCGCTTTCCAGGCTGCTTCTCCAAACAACGCCTTTATTCCAGAAACAGCCGCTGATCCTGGACAAGTCCGTCCCGGTCAAGGCAGCCCAGGCTGTTTAGGGACCTAGCGTGGAAATATTGCTTTTTTGGATTACAGTTCCCAGAATCCTCCAGCCAGCCTTGTCAGGGACCAAGGATTCTGGAACTCCTAGGCCCCCCTCCAAAAAAAGAGAGTAAGCTCCCCCTGCCCTAGCAGAATCACCTTGTCACTTTCCTTCCCTGCTTGTCACTAGCACATGCACAAACCACTTCTATTGTACTGTGTGGACAGCTCAGTGAGAGGTGCGGAGTTCGATTCCCCGCTGTGCCTACTGCAAGTAGAGCCAGCCTGTGTAGCCATGGGCAAGCTGCACAGTCCCAGAGCAGCCCCAGAAAAAGGGAATATTGTAGTAAATCACTTTTGTGTAATTCTCTCCCTAGAAAACCTTGGAAAGGGTTGCCATAATTTGATGGCAGACGAGTCGATTCCACCACCATCGTCATTGTATTAAGTTCCACATTGACGGAATATTAAGACTACACGGCCCATCACCAATTCAACACCGGAATTCAACAGCCGTCCTAGATGACTGTGGATCTCAGCCAAAAAAAAAAACCCTTCCCTCCTTGCTTCTCACCTCCCTCCTCCCACACAAGCTCCCACACAGCTGCCGGAGAAGCCGCTTTTCAAATCACCTTGAGCACAGTGGGCAGAGGTCGAATCCTGAATGACCCCTACCTCTCACCGCCGGCCTCGGAACTATAGGTCCCCGCTGGCTTCCAAAGCAAACACCCATCTATCCTTCCAACAAACGCCAGGGAATATAATTCGGCATGACTTTGGCACTTGTTAATTTCTCACCAGCAGCAATCCAGAAACAAATGCAGAATTTATAGCTTGCCTGGAAAAGATAGGGGAATTGCTCCTGCGAAGTAAAGGAAAAGCAACGGAGCAGACGCGTCTGATTTGGGGGTTCCGTAACATTGGAGTCCCAGGATCCTCCAAAACGGAGTAATTTGGGGTGGCAAGAAAGAACTATAAAATGCAAGACAGAGGGTGCTCGTTCTCCTACAGGGGCTGGGGCTGCACACTGTCAAAAAAATAGCACCGCCTTGGCTACCCACGGTGGCTTCCAGAGTTGAGAATGTGAATTATTTTATAACACACACACCCCAAAGCCGGGCCGTGACCATGTCCTTGGCACAAGAACATTTTGAAGAAACAGAGCGTCCGAAATCAGCAAGATTTCGGCGCTGCCTCTCGGAACAGGGGCCGCTCTGCGTGTTAAAGCGCCATATAAATGTAGGGCGCCTTCTAGATCGGTAGTTCTATGCCTTTCATCCCAATCGAACAGCGCGACTGAAGTCATGAAACTTGTATCCCAGAACATATAAAAGTCGCCAAGATGCGGGAGATTGATACCAAACACATCTCAGTAAATCTGTACCCGGCGTGGACAACCGTGGCCTTTCCGTTGTTTGGGGCCCACAATTGCTACAGCCAACATGGGCAAGGGTGAGAAATGATGGGGACTGCAGTCCTAAAACATCTGGAGGGCCGCAGGATAGGCCACAGCTGGTTGCCCGCCCTTGCCTTAACTCTACAATACATCAGCTCCTGAGTTCATAAAGCTCTGTTCTGTGCAGCGCAAAGCCCCACGTTTTTGGCTGTCCACAAAAAAATCTTGCTAGAAATTAAATAGTAAAGAACAAGAAAGAAGGAAGATCCTCTAAGTTTCTACAAGCAATCAAAGTAATATTGAACGGCTGTACGACCAAGTTTGCTTTGCAAGAAATGTCGCCTTGCTCCAAGAACCTCCAGAGAGACATAAAAGGTTTTTCATGACAATACTTTTGCACCAGATCAATGGTCAAAATCCTGTCCTTAAAAGTTGGGGTTGGGGGCCGAGAGGTGAGGCGGAGATCCAGACACAAACGAGATCCAGACGCGAGCCTACTTATCTCCCTGCAACCCTTACCTACCTCTCGACTGTATACTTCCCCGGCCGTGTTTGCATTGGCTTTAGACTTAGGTAAAGATTATCATTATTAATATCAAAACCAAACACGTTAATTGCAAAGCCAGGCCGGCTCCTTTGGTGCTGCCCGCGGGGTCACAGCCGCCCGGCGGGGAGTGTGAGCCGGGAGGGGATTTTGCTTGCTTGCTTTAATGAGAAAGAAGCCTTCCTGGAGTCCCGCTCGCCTACTCCAAACAACTGCTCACGTTACTCTGCTTTGCGGGCGAGGACGAAGAGAGGAATCCAACCCCTTTGGGGGATGCTGAAATATCAGACCCAAGAAAGCCGGGGGCGTCGCTGTCCCTGTCAGCAGTGGCTTGACCCTGCAGCTTTTTTTGTATGCCTTTACCTGGGAGTAAACGTTACTGCAAACACCGGGGCTTGCCTCCGAGTAATGATCGCAGTGTTGGAAGCGTTGAAGGCTGGACACGAGGAACTTCCGAGCCAGAAAAAGGGCGACACTTTGGGCTACATCCAATTGCATTACCCCAGTTAGAGTAGACCCACTGGATCAGTGGAATTTGCCTAGGACGTCACAGATCCTATCTTTGCAATGGATAGACTACGTGGGACTGACAACGGGATTTCGCTTTGTTTCCTAACGCGCCTGGGCAGCGATCCGAAAGCCGATCCGCTTCCTAAAATTGACTTCTAAGCAGATGTGTGTGGGATTGCGCTCTTAAACCTTTTCTCCGTTCAAGGTTTAATTTTCTTTTTTGATTAGAAACGTGCGGTTTCCAAACCTCTCCCACAAGCGAAGAAGTGAAGGTAGAGAAGGGAAGGACTTTGTTACGGGAAGTACCGTCCTTAGATGAGCCCGCACGCACTCACGAAATTATTTATTTGTTCAGAATTCACCGACGTACAGCGGAAAACGATGACAAACCGTCGTTTTGTTTTCTTCACCTGCACTTTTACAGCGGGACCCGAAGTAGGCTGCCTAGAGAATAAATCACGTCGCTCTTTAGGGAACACGTTTTCTCAATCGACAGTGGGGAAAAGTCAGCGTGAATTTTAATTTGACACCATATAGCACAGGTAATGTGTACGTGGCTCTTCAATGAATGCTTACTACTAGATAATGTTATCTGACAGCAAATTCTCAAAAAAATATTATCAAGTTAAGAAATTGTTTCCCTCCCTACTTTTTCCTATTTGCAGGAAGGTGCTCTCTCAACATACCAGATCCAGTAATTTCCAATTCCATACATAACTCTGTGACAAGTACACCCGATTGCATTCCCACATGTACTTACGTGCCCAGATGAAACTGGAGTCACTTACTTCCAAGGAACTTGGCTAATAAGCAATGCAGCCATTAATATTAAATGACATAATCATAATAATATCCTTAGAGTCATTGGAGGCCAGCCCCAACCACAAATACATAAATATTGGACCCTACATCACAATCCTTCTTTTTGTGCAAAGTCAATAGTCTGTTCAACAAGACTTATTCTCCTATAAATGTGCAGAGGACTGAAGCCCTATAAAGTGATGTAAAATTGTGATTTGCTAATATCAATATAGCTTAACCTGGGGCAGTTCTCTTTCATGTGATAGTTTTTTAAAAACAGATTTGTGCAAACTCTCCAAAAAAGCGCAGCCCCAGTTTAAACAGGGTTACTCTATAGAGAGCCCCCTGATTTCTATGGGTCTTCTTTCCAGTAAATAAACTCAAGGTTGTAGTCCTCCCGATGAGGAAATAATGTAGTGCACATAAGCTTGCCAGTTATTTTGAACTACAGATCCCATCAGCCCCAGACATCACACTGATTGAGGCTGATGGACTTTGTGGTTCCAGAGATTCAGAGGGCCACTGGTTGGAGAAGGCTAAAAGGGGAACCTCAGACAGACATCCCATTCATGTTTTCTCAGGAAAACATCCCACGGATTGTGGCCCAGGAGCTTCTATCAGTGACCAGAAATGTTCCTGTGTGGAAGATCCTCCCCCCTTGGAGTATAAACATTGAAAAAAAAAGCTGGTCACAAAAAAGCAAAACAGGATACGCAAGCCAAGTTTTAAATACCTGGAGTGTGGAAACTCTACCTCTCACTTAGCAGTCTAGAAATGGGAAGTGGGGGGGGGGGAGGAGAGAGAGAGACGTTGAGTGGAAAGAGAGATTGGACATGTTATGGTTTCTTGGTGGTCGCCCCCTTCCTGTGATTATAAACAAATCTGGTACATCTTGTGAAGCGCTCCCTCACAGGCCTTTCCAGTCTAAGAAGTGGGTTGTTTTTCTATGGGCCTCTCTAGGGCAGGGTTGTTTGTTGCCATCTTTCCAGCTACTTAACCCCTTCCTGTAATGAGGACCCCTCCCAAGGGATTGGGCAAACTCCTGTCATGGCCTCTCTAGAGCCCGACCCCCATCAATTCTGCCCACTAAGAAGAGATGGCTTTCCACAAGCTTTTCCTGGGAGCTCTGCAAGATGCCATTGTTAATTCACACTTTGGTTCAGAAGACCTTCTTTGAAGCAGGAGACCAAGCAACCGCATGGATTTTCACTTCCAACAGATGGGGGGGGGGGAAGGGAGGAAGGGGCTGCTCATTCAGGTTGATGGGTGAAGGTGACAAGAGCAGAAGCCACAAAAACAGAGAGAAGCAGATGAACACAACAAATTAGTGGAGATCACCAAACTCTTTACTGCCTCGTTTATGTCACCACTTCAAAGAAGCACTCCAAGGCTTTTATTGGTATGAATTCAGTAAAAATAAAAAATAAAAAGGTACATATCACTCTAAGGAAACTCAATTCACTCACACAGGGGATGCTTGAATCTGCTTTAAAATAATATTAACTGTTCTTCAAACTTTAAATCTATTGTCAATTCTTTTGGGAGCCCTGCTGACCACAAAGTCAACGTACAAATGCATGAAATACATAGAATGGCTAATAGTCGTTTGATTTAAAATATATCCCCATCATGAGGGAATAAAGAAGGAATCCATGGATAATTATAATTTTGCTCTTGGGATCTCTAATTGTATCACCCTGAAAGGGACAAAAACGAACAGTAAAAAAATATATATATATACACAAAAGCAATTTATTTTACAACCTTGGGAACATTGTCCATTTTTAATAACACGCTGCATTTTAAATATTATATATATATATACATATTTATTTTGCTTTCTTTCTTTAAAAAAGAGAAAAATACTAAAATTATATACAAACCCCACACACAAACACAAAAACTGTTTTTGTGGTTTTTTAAAAAAGGATTATACTTTACAATAAAATAAAATAATCCACAACAAGGAGCTTCCTTCAATCAGGAATGGATTTTGTATTATACAAAGGATGCTCACTAATAAACACAAGGCTATATAATATATTAATTTTTATAAGCAGAAGAGGCGCAACTTTCGGTTGAAATAAAAATAACGTTGAAATGGGGCGGGGGCGCGCCGGCCTTCGGACTTTGTCGAAGGGCAAAACTTCCTTTTAAGAAGATGAAATTTTATTTGTTCAGCTGTGTGTGCCTTCACAACGCGTCTCCCCCCCCCTCCCGCACACGCACCCCATCTAGGATTTCCAGAAGATTAAATTAATTCGTGGTTTAGTTTAAAGGGCGAAGGGGATCGACAGTTCTTGCGGTGTCTGTTTCCAAAAATACTACCGGGCCGCCCGCTACTTCTCCACCACTTCCTCCCCGTTGGGGACCTTGCGATCTTCCGAGGAGATACTGTCGACGATCGATGAGAGGCAACGGAGACTGGTGGACGCCGAAGAATCGACGAGGGATCCTCCTGGAAAGGAGAAGGAAGCCATTTTAATAAACAGAGGTCCAGAAGGGACGTTTGTTCCACGTTAACTCCAAGCCGCGAAACGATAAGGCCGCCACTTATTTGGAAGTGAAAGCAACACAGGGTTGCGGTGCCACTTTAAATGCTATTGCATGGATTCGGACATGAGCTTTCACGGGCTAAAATCCCTTTCATCTGATCCAAAAGCCGAAGACGACCCAAACCCTCTGCGGGTGATTTGGGAACGAGGACGGCTATTTTCCGCCGAGGGTTTCTCGACAAAGTCAACCAAATTAGGCCCGGGCGATCGTCCCACCCTTCTAAACTTCTGTTGGGAATATTAACAGGGCCGGCTTTCTATTCAAAGGGGCTGCGATCGCAATCCTAAACACACGCTCAGAATTAAGCTCCTCCCACTGGGTTCAGTAGGACCTGCTTTCCTGGGAGGTGTTTTCAGGATAGCAGCTGGACAATAGTCCAGCAGTGAAACACCGCCGGATTCATTGGCTTCCGCTTTCAGCCCAGTGCGGTTCAGGATTTGGGGAGGAGGGACTTTTTCAGGCTGCGATCCACGCTATTTACTTTGGAGTAACACAACGGGACTACTCCAGCAAGTAAATACGTTGAAGCGTCTTGCCTTCGACGGGACGTTTTAGGCAGGTTGCTGCTGCCTCTTCGGCTCTGGAGGCGAGATCCAGGGAAGGGCGATGGAAGCTTTACTCCTGAGGAGAGGCGAGAGGGGAAATTCTAGGGACACGCTTTAATCTATGTTCGCATGGGGGGGGGAAACGCCACACCGGGCGCCACTGCTCAAGATCGGGGGGTCTTATTGGCACCAGCCTGTTTTACTGAGGCTGAAATTATCCGCCGACAAAGTTGCCCTCACTGTCCCGCCTCGCCCCCGCCACGCATTCAAGCGACCAGTATCTACGTACTGCTGGAGGAGCGGTGTTAGGAAACAAACCCATTGATTCGTTTCATAGAGGCTGCACCCACTGGGAACTCAAGGCTCCAGAAGGCTATATGTTTCAAGCCCAGAAATGCAGGACTAGGGGCATTCAGACGGCCAAGCCAGACCGGATCCGGTGCCATTGAGGAGTTTTGAGTTCAGGTGGTGCGCAGAAAGAGCAACACACCCGCACGCGCGCGCGCGCACACACACACACCCCGCGCCTCCAGGGCAGGGGGGGGGGAAACAGGCGCCGCCCGCCGGCCTCGGGAAACTCCTCGGCGTGGGCTTTACCTTCCTTGGCGCTGATCGGGAGCGCCCTGGAATGCGGAGGGCCGCTGGGCCAGTCGGCGCTGCAGGTGCTCAGGAAGTCCGGAGCGGGTATCTGAAGGATGAAGGCGAGAGAGAGAGAGTTTGAGGAGAGGGGGGCGGGGGCGGGAACGGGGAGGGCCGCCCACCAGCAGAGCGACGGTGCCCCCGCCACCCGGTCCCCCCGTTTCCCCAGGCTAATAAGGGAGAGGACCAAGGCCGGCGCGCGCGACAGTGGCAGAGGCGGCGCTTACGTTCCCTTGCTTGGGGCTGAAGGGGAAAGCCGCGCCCTCGGCGCCCTCGCCGCCGCCGCCGCCGGCGGGCAGCAGCAGCAGCTCCTGGCTTTTGTCCTGCTGGTCGAGCCGGTGGAGGAGGTCCTGGAGCCTCTCGATGTAGCTGATGGCGCTGCGCAGGATCTCCACCTTGGGCAGCCTCTGGTTGGGGTTGGCCACCGTCCGCCTCTTGAGGGCCTCGAAGGCCTCGTTGATCTTCTTGAGGCGCCGCCTCTCGCGCAGGGTGGCCGCCTTGCGCCGGTCGGTGGGCGCCGATTTCCTCTTGCAAGTCTTGCAGGCCCAGATGAGGCACTGGCCCGGGCAGTGGGGCGCCTGGAGGCCCGGCGGCGCCAGCACGTGCTGCTGCTGCTGCTGCTCCTCCCCGCCGCTGCTGCTGCTGCTGCTGTCGCTGCTAGAGGAGCCGCCGCCGCCGCCGCCGCCGCCGCCGGCCTCCGGGGCCAGCTGGTCCTGGCACGAGGAGGGCGAGAGGGTGCCGTCGCTGCCCGGGTAGAGGGGCGAGCCCTCGGCCATGTCCAGCTGCTGCAGGGCGCCATTCTCGCCGTCCAAGTAGAAGAAGTAGGAGCCGGTTTCGAAAAGGTCCATCATCATGCTCTGGCCCGTCGCCTCTGTGCCGCCTGCCGGAGGAGGGTGAGGGGCTCCCAAAAGGAACCCCCCAGGGAGCGAGCCAGCGAGCGGGCGAGCGGGAGAGAGAAAAGCGGCCGGACGGAATTTAATTAGCGCGGTGACATAAGGCCCTCCGGCTGCTTTATATATATAGTAGCCGCTGAAACCCTATCCAAGTTTTAGCTGTCGCCGCGCATCACCCTCCAGAGAAGCCAGACCAGCCACCGCCACCCTCGCCTCATGGGTGCTGCCGCTGGCCTCGAGCTCATCATCACCTAGTCAGAAAGGGGACACCCCTCCCTGGCACCCAAAGCAACCTCCCCTCTTCCCCCCCCCTAAATAAACGGGAGGCCCATTAAGAAAAGCCCCGGGTGGCTGGCGGGTGGGAGAGAGTGGCAAGAGGTCAGCCCAGGCGTGCGTGGCCTGCCTTGGAGGGGAGCCTCGGCCTGGCAGGGAGGAAGGGGGGGGGTGAGGGAAGTTGATGTGCAGCCAAAGTGCCAAGGCTTAACAGGAAAAGCCTTCCCTGCTCCAAGCTAAATATAGAGCTCCAAGAAGGGATGGGATAGGCCCGAACGTTTATTCTTGCAAATAAGCAGGCAGATACCTTTGTTGGGTTGCATGTTGGTGTTTTTCTAACATAACTGTCTTTATGACTCAAGGCCCGGGGGCTCCTACCAAAGGTATGGGGGGGGGGGAAAGGTTGCTGCTGGGGTTAGAGAGCATGAGCAGCTGGCTCAGGTAGAAAATCATGGGAAGATGGCCACAAACCCCTGGCAACGTCCATGTATGCCACACAGCCTGTCCTGAGACCCGCACACTAAGCTGTGTCACCAGGGAACATAACTCCCCAACTTGCTGGCTTCTGTATGTGGATTGTGCTGGGTGAGGGGTGGGAGGAGGTTCCTCCTTTTTCCATGTAGTAAAATACCTTGTTCCAGCCCTGCCTGCTGCTGCATGAGCTGCTGCTTCCAGGCAGAGAGTGGTGTCAGACAGAAAAGCCCAGCCTTTAACTGCGGTGGTGCTGGACTATGTGGCTTTGGTCCAGCTGCGATGTCTTCTTGATATCAACCAAAGTGCCTTCAGATCAGTTCACAGGACCAGATGGGCATGCTGCGAATGTGTACTGATTGGGCCGGGGTGCAGCATTCAGTACAGTACATGTCAAATGGCCCAGTGTGTTGATTGATCCACAGTGGGCATCCCTTGTCAACAAAAGGACTGGTTCACACACGTGTTCTTCTCACATGTTTTGGCTGCTTTTCAGAACTTTACCAGGATAATGATGTGCTCCTCATGGCAGAGCCATAGCAATGCCCCCATTTCACAATGCAGATACAACGCAGATACAGTGCAACTGCCTGATACCTGTGTTGGGTTGTATGTTGGTGTTTTTCAAACATAGCCATTTGAAAAACACCATCTCTAGGCATAAGAAGAAACAGGAAGATGAGGCAAAGCAGAGATATCTGTCAGGCACCCATGTGGATTGCCTGGATAGTTCTTGATGCTTTTTATATAGAGAGGCCAATGTGTGGAGATTGTCACCTTCCTTCATCAAGACATTTGTGGGTGAATCTGCAAGCAGTAGCTGCAGTTGAAAAGTAGGAATCTGTACCTTTTGGTTTGTGATGGACCATAGCTATGTTACACTACTGTGATGCTGCACAAAGTGAACATCCCCCATGTGCAAGAAGACCTTATTGGGGCAAAAGGAAACTTGTCAACTACACTAATGGGCCCACTTATTCCGGCAGTTTCTGATATGCATCCTCTCTCCCAAATACCTGCTAGGTCATGAGTGAGCCTTCAGTGTTCTTACTGTATCCAGGTATGTTGAACTACAAACCTTGTAATCCCAAACGGTGCTGATTGCAGAACTCTGAGAGTTGTGGTATCAACACACATGGAATTGTGTTATCAACACCAAGTTGGGAGGAGACTATGGTAGATATTCTGTTTCTGTGACAACAGGGTCTTTCTAAGAGTTTAGGAGTTACATTGCTGAGAAGGGGCTGTTTAACACCTAAGAGAGTGGCTTTCTCAGTATGTGATCAAGATCATGTTAAGTCTAGGAGATACAGCTTTCTGCCTGTTTTCCCATTACTGTGTTCATGCATTGATTTGTGAAGAAAATGAGTCAGTCCTCCTCCTCCTCTTCCTTGAAATCCTAGTCTTATAGTTTTGATTCACCATCACGGTATTAGTGTTTTGTTTTTAATTTATAAAGTCCTGGAAATTAATACATTAGATTTCTGTATCCTAGATAAGAGAATGGTTTCTCCAACATGAAAACAAGTGTTACTGTCTGGTATGTTTGCTAAATGTTTATGTCCAGAAGCAGACTGGTTGACATGTGTATTTAATTGTGCCTATATTAATATGGGTGTTCGTAGGAAATAGCCCCAGTTTCTTATCCTGTTTCTTCTTATGTTTTTATCCTATTTAATCATGTTTTTCTTTAAAAGTCTTAAACATATGACTAGAAGCAGAACTAAACAAGGCCAGAATGTCAGAAAAGTTTGAACCCAAATCGTGGAAAGCTTCTGGATGCAGAGGATTTGCAATCACAAACATACAAAATAAAAAATTAAAATTAAATGGCGAAAGCCATCTTTCATATTTCTCAAGAAATCCCTTCTTTCAAAACATGTATCTTGTATCGTGATTATTCATTTTAATGTACTGGAGAAATTTCATATAAAGGTTTTTCTGTGCCTTTTCATATCCCATGTTATTTCCATGTAGAAAACAGCTTCGAAAGGAAGAAGAAAGGGGTTAGGCAGAGATTGTACAGAAAAAATACTATATGAGAGAAAATGCATGAAAAACAGTTTTGCCCTTGGTTGTTCCTTTTGCATCTTTTCCTGTATGAAGTTTCCTGTATGAAGGAGCCCTTTGTACTTTTGGATTCCCATAAGTTAATGGAGCTCTTGAAAATACTTGGCACTTTAGCAATGGACATCCTAATTGGGTCACCTTTGGGACTGACCATCAGAATTGTCAGTGCAGTGCAAAAAATGTCCTGCGTGGAAGTCAACCTTCAGTCAGATTTGCAGTGGAAGTGCAACAACTGTAGTGGATATTCAAAGGTTGACAGATGCAGACATAATGGGTGGGGAAAATGTGATCTTCCAGATGTTGCTAGACTGCGGCTCCCCATCAGACTTTGCATAGCCGTTGATGAGGGATGATGGGAGTTGTATTTCAACAACATTTAGAGAGCCGCAGATGCCACACACACCATATAGAGGATGCAGAGAGGATGCTTTGCCCCAACAAAGATGTATGAGCATCTTTTGCAAAGTAGCTGAGACAAGTCCACGCTGGCCTGGTACTGATAATTCCACTCCTGCTTAATTTTGACCCATAAAAGCCACTTTAAAAGGCCTAACTCAGATTGGTGCTGCTGTCCCTTTTCTGGATCTGAAGCCAATTCCCATAAGTGGAGTGGAGTAACAATATAGATTGTGTCTCTGTGCTAGGGCTGAACACTTGATCCTCCAGATGTTTGCAAATTACCACTGTTGTCATCCCAAACCATTGGCTACGCTGGCTGTGCTTAATAAAAACTGGAGTTCTAGAAAGCCACAAGGTTCCCAGGTCTATCCTGTTCTGATGCTGAAACCCTAATTTGAATTCCTGAGAAACCTAGATTCAGATTTCAAGGGTCACATAGTACTTCAAAGTGCAATAGTGGATCATAGGGGAAAGCAGTTGTTGGTCATTCTTAAATGGTCAAAAGTAGGAAGAGGAAAAGTTTTCCTCCTGACATATATTCCTCCCAAACACCAAAAAAAAAAAAAAAAAAAAAACCAGAGCTTGAAACATTATTTTTTGGAATTACAGTAGTAATTACGAACGTCCCGACATACAACCATTTCAAGTTATGACCAGCTCCGGCTGCAAAATTTTGCTTCAACTTGCAACCGGAGCTTCAAGTTACAATCAAAAAAGGCAGGGGGAAAAGGTGGAGAGTTCAAATTGCTAACCGTTGGTGGCAGAGTCTGCTTCTTTGTAGCTCTTTCGCCTCAGCAGTTAAAAGTGTGTGATTGGAGGAGGCTTCGGACTGCCTGGTAAGGTAAGGTGCTGTGTTCTGCTTTTTAAAAACTGTTCTGGGTGGGTTTTGCAGCGTGATTTTGGGCTGGGGGAGTTATGTTTCTCTGCTGTGATGGGTCTTGCAGTCTTTGTTTTTTGGTTTGTTTTTTCACATTTCCGATGGGTCTTGCAGGGTTTATTTGCTATCTTGGATTCCCCCCCCCATTTCTGATGGGTTTTGCAGGGCTTGTTTGCTTTCTGGTTTTCTTTTTTCCAATTTCTGATGGGCCTTGCAGGGTTTGTTTGCTTTTTGGTGTTTTTTCCCCCATTTGCAATGGGTCTTGCAGGGTTTGTTTGCTTTTTTGTTTTTGTTTTCCCATTTCCGATGGGTCTTGCAGGGTTTCTTTGCTTTTTGGTTTTCTTTTTTTGCATTTCTGATGGATTTTGCAGGGTTTGGTTGCTTTTTGCTTTGCTTTTTTGCATTTCTGAGGGGTCTTGCATGGTGTGTTTGCTTTTTGTTCTTTTTTCCCCTTCAGCTGGAATGGATTAATCACATTTCCGATGGATCTTGCAGTGTTGCTTTTTGTTTGCTTATTTGTTTTGTTTTGGTGGGGTTTTTTTTCCTTCGGCCGGGACAGATTAATCGCATTTCTGATGGGTCTTGCAGATTTTTTGTTTTTTGTGGTTTTTTGGTGATTTTTTTCTTCAGCCAGAACAGATTAATTGCATTTCAAATTCATTCCTATGGGAAATAGTACTTCGACTTACAACCATTTTGAGTTATGACCAGAGTTCTGGAACCAATTAAGTTCATAAGTCGAGGCACCACTGTACATGAAGTTCCCAGCCAACATAAGGATTCTGAGAGCTATGGTCTTTTTGAAACCTATTTTCCTGTGCTGTACTCCTTGGACTTCACATTCTCACATTCTTTGAGAGCTATGTGGAAGTAAAACAGTCCTCCCTTAAAGACATGAAGAAAGTAAGAGGTTTTAGTTTAGTAGTCAAATGACATCAGGGTAGATGCCACCAGGGTGCTGTTATGGAGAAGGCCTTTCTCCTTGGTAACCACCAGTCAGACTTCAAATGGTGAGCAAACTTGTGGAAGGGTCTCTGGTGAGGATCTTACTGTCGGTAAGACCGCCTGACAATTTTAAGGTATCCCTGAATGTCTTCAGAAGTCAACTTCAGCTCTTTGAATTTGGTTTACATATACAGTGGTGCCTCACATTACGACGTTAATTCGTTCCAGCGAAATCGCTGTAGAATGAAAACGTCGTAATGCGAAATTAAAAAGCCCATAGAAATGCATTAAAACCCGATTAATGCGTTCCTAGGGGGTTGAAACTCACCGTCCAGCGAAGATCCTCCATAGCGCAGCCATTTTCGCTGCCTGTGCAGCGAGGAATCCATCCCAGAAAAGAGCAGGGAGCCATGTTTTTTACCCAGTGGCCATTTTGAAACCGCCAATCAGCTGGCCGAAAAGCAGGGAACTGATAATCACAAAGCGAAATTCCCCCATAGGAAACATTATTTTGCAATCGCAAAACCTTCAACATAAAGCAATTTTGTCGTAAAACAGAGCGCTCGTAATGCGAGGCACCACTGTAAATGGACTGGAAATGAGTTCAGGAAATGGAGAATCAGCATAATAAGATCATAGCATTCAGTCAGTGCTGGCTGGTGCCTATCATGACTGATGGGACAGAAGCACATCAGAGGTTGGGGATAGCCTGAGTCTGGAGTCGGGCAGGTGTCCTACACACAATTAAAATTAGCAATTGTCTGGTTGTATGTTGATTTTCAGAATATAAGCATGTACCAAAATCCATCCATTAGGTATTATTTGGCCTGCTAGCCTTACAGGGGTTTATATACTAGGGGTGGGTGGCTATTTTCAAAGACAATTTACTTGATTATTTCATAGATGCATCCTGCCATACACTTGCATCTGCACCTTTGCAGATGACTACACACCTAAAATATCTATACACCATAAAATCATGGAAAACTTAAATAATTGGGTGATGCCTCTAAGTCCCCCGGTCATGGGGAATTTTAACAAAAGTTAAAAATTTCAAACTTTGTGTATACTTATTCAGTCCCAGATATAATACACATTAACACAGCTATTCAGTCATACATGCACTCATATATTCATATATTTCAACACACCTAAAATGAATTATGTTTAAAGAAGACACACCACTGTCGAAGCAAACATATTCTATTTAAGCTAAACATTTGTATATTTGTGTTTAGGCAATCATTTTTGCAGCTTATACTTGCTACTCTTCCAAAACTCTGGGAATTCTATAAAACATTTGATTCTAGGATTTTTTTTAATTGTGCATATATGAATAAAAGTCAAGTATCAAATAGAAAATCAGTTTGAAGGACGGATTCTCTGGTTTCACTTCTTCACTTGGGGAGATGGCATTTTACGAGTCTCCTTTGTGGAGACCTTGGCTGAGCAAGTGTTTCTAATTATTATTGTTGCCCTTGAAGCTGAAATGGACTTTAGTGTTCAGATCAGTTACAAGACCCTCTCATCATCTTGAGGCGCAACCTTGCTAACTAAACAGACACTTATAGCAACGGTGGCTTCTGTTACCACTCACACACTAGGTGGTTAAGATGCATAGTTTGAAGTGGCAGATGCTCTGATGCCTGTGTCGTGGTCTGCAGTGACAAGTTGCTACCACTGGACAAACACATTCTGTGCTGAAGTTGGGATTGTGTTTATAATGGTGCTGGCGTGGATTTCTCAGTCACATAAAGGAATGGTCACAGCAGCTCTGTCCAACGTAAACTATTAATCTATTGATATAAAATCTTCATATTCAGGATGAATATGAATAAACATATTTTGAATTCATGAAACTTATGAGCATGTATCTCGTAAAAACATGGTGTGCTAAAACCAAATTTTTATAGGTGATATCACAGATCATCTTCATTTGTGTCAGAAACAATTCAGCGTTGCTTCCATACTGGAAAGATCAGCTGGCAGGGTGATGTAATCGCCGAGAGGATGCCCAAATGTGTTCCCAGTCCTCATATTTTTCAGGGAGACTCCTTCCGTGTCCCCCATGTCACAAATAGAATCATATTACAGAATTGCCTTCGATGATTCATGCTTCCATTTAGTTTTATCAGGCAGTCCAGTCACACCCATCAAAGATCATCTATTTTGGCTGGGTCCAAGAATTGAATCTGTACCAGGTCTTCTTAAACGAGACACCATGTAGCTTTCTAGCATTTTATAGATGGATGGCATGTGAGTAACTGAACAGGGAATAAAAGAAATAGATGGACATTAACAAGTGTTATCGAGCTTCAACATTACTCCAACAGTAACTTCAGTATTACTTTTTGAAAAGTTAGAAAGGGGGAAGGGCTCCTTACTTTTCAAAAATCATTGTCATGACTCTCAATTAGTGAAGAGTTATATTACTCTTCAATTGTTATTTTCTTTTTGGTAACTTTTCAAAATATTTTTTTTCTAAATCCAAGCTCTCCAGAAGCAATGTTTTAGGAGTAAAAAGTAAAAATATTTTGGATATTGGAGAAAGTAACACTATGATCTGTGTGGGTCCCATGGCTTCAAGTGGAAAAAAATGTCAATCTGGACAAGGCTTGGAGAAATATCTCCCTAATATTCTCATTCTACATTGGAGGGAAGAGTTTTCCATCTTGTGCTCTATGTAGAGTTTCTTAGAAATTCATCTTCTGTGGTCAGGTAGGATGAAAGAAGACTTCTTTAACAATGAATATCTAAGGGGAAGCTGATTCATTCAGGATTCATCATACAGTACAACACAGAGAAGCAGTGATAATGTTGAACTGGACCCCAGTAACCACAGGTAGTCTCAGAATCCCTTGCACAGTTACAAGGCTGTTTCAGGACTTTCAAATTCACAAGGATACTGTATTTCACTATAATCTCTGCCACTGTGGATACAAGCTATGTAACTGGGGCAACTGGAGCCCAGTCCTTCTAAGAGCTACAATGGCCTTTCTCAGGATGAGGTCCTTTTTAATAAGTTCTATGTGATTTGGTGGTATTTTTCAAGAATGTTCATCTTGACCTTGGAAGTCTCTAAAAAAGCACAGAACTATTCATACCAACTTACTGTCAGTTTCAAAATGGTTGCAATTATTATCTTCATGTTCTGGGCGAGTTAGCCTAAGCACTTCACCTCTATTGACCTTTCAAAACAGTATGACAGGCTCAGTTTTCCGGCCTACCATGAGCAAGGCAGCAAGCCAAGCTCAAGAACTGGGGACTTGGGATGGTAGCATCACAGTGGTGGATTTCTGACTTTGGACCGTTTCAACAACCTGTCTGGCATTCCATTTTTTCTAGAAACTTCTTATAATTTATTTCTAACATTTTACACAGTGTTTCACTGGTCTAACACAACTGTCTTATATGTGTAAATGCATATTCAAATGCACATATTTAAGTCACCACCCCCCAGTAGTTACTTAGGGGAACTGCTTGAAAAAGAAAACAGAAATGAACAAATGATGTCATTGATGCCATGCCCAAAGTATACTTTTGAAGATGTTAATTTCAGTAACCTTGAATTTTGAAAGAAGTTACCAAAAGATACAAAACATCACTATTTAAATACTAAAATTGTGGTAAATGTGGAATATGTGAATGTATTAGGGATTGGTTTGTCAGACTTTTTGAACAACAATCTCCAATGTATAAATTTTTTGAACTGCTTATCTACTAATTATCCATTCTGTGTGTTTTACCTGATAATATCCATCTCACCTGAGAGAAGGACCTAAACTGGAAGGCTTTGAAGCCTAAGACTATTTAGCATCCTTATCAGCAAGAAAGCTGTTGGCTAACATCAGGGCAGAAAACAGAAGTTTTCCGGTGCTGGAGCTCACTAGGCCTCAGTGCCTTCCAGGTTAGTCTTTTCTCTCAGGTGAACCACATTCAGAGTCTGTCAGGTAGCACTTCCAGAAAGGAAAATTATGGAAAGTGTAGTTCAAAAAAACCTGAAAATCTAGTTGCTAGTGTAAACAAGAGCCAATGCAGTATAGTGGATAGAGTGTCAGGCTGCTACAGGAAGGTAAAGGTAAAGGTTCCCCTTGACAATTTTTGTCCAGTCGTGTCCGACTCTAGGGGGCGTCGCTCATCCCGCTCTTCAAGCCATAGAGCCAGCGTTTTGTCCGAAGACAATCTTTCCGTGGTCACATGGCCAGTGTGCCTGGGCTCAAATCCCACCTTGGCCAGATCAATGATAAATCACACTTTGAAATGTCACATACCTTGAAAACTATAAAGATTGTTATATGTCAAAAGCAATTTGATAGAATATAACAACACAAACGTGTAAATAAGTAATTTATAATGACTGTATAAACGTACAGTATAGTGAATAAAGTAAGTTAAAATGTCACTGCTACCACAAGGGTGCAAGCATGCTTCTCAGACATAAAGATGGTGGAATCATTTATACCACCATGCCATTCAATATAGGAAAGAGACGAGAGGAAGAGAGAGATAGCAATGGCAATGTCCCTCCCCACTGCTAGAAGGAGGAGGTAGCCACATACTACCACCATCTCATTAGAGGCTGTGGCGATCCCCTCTGAAGCCCCTATTCCCCCAGGCCTTCACAAGGTTCTCGCCCTTCTTCTTTCTTCGCTGCCACCAGGTATTGCTGTCTCAATACCATTCACTCAAGGAGACATGTGTACTTTTAAAACTTAACTCATTTATTAGATCAGGGAAGTTCATATAGGATTATTAATCAATAAGTAAATCACGGCTTGCTAATCACTTTTATTAAAAACAATTCTATTTTAACTTTAAAGCTCTATCAGTTCTGTTCCATCCAGCATTCTTACAGGTCTCTAACTCGCTCTTAGTATACTTTTAAGTTTCACGCTGTCTCTCACTACCAGAATCTTTCCTCATACTCCATACACCAGCCTTTATATCCAGCCCCCTCCCCCCTTGGCTCCACCTTCCGTCCTCTCATTGGCTCCTACTCCACTGTTCAGCTGTGACGGACAGGTGAGGGCAGAGCTGTTCGCTACAGAGGCTTGTTCTATATGTGTCTTTTTCTTTAATAAATGCGCAAATTTTGGGGCCCTTGGCTGCAAAGCACTGGCTCTGAGCACTTCCTGAGAATCCCTAGACACTGGTTCTGAGGACACCTCAGAGTCAGGTATTGAAAAAACATTGCTCTTGAGATCTGTATATAGCAGAAGCTCTCCATTGTAGTAGCACCTCTGTAGAAGTGATGGTGGTGAGGGGAAGATTTTGCCCTGATATATCTTATCTAGCGTTATGGCAGTTCCGACCCTGGGTCAGGGCATTGCTTCATTAATGAACATGTGGCAATAGGGGTGACAGACTGTGTGTTCTTGAATGAGGCTAGAAGTGATTTAGCCCTACCATGAGACACTGAGAAGATCTTTCGTGAGAAGGCATTCAGAGATATAACGGAAAGCCTAATATATTCTTACAGCTGTTGTGACACAGCCAAGAAAAGGAAGATCTGCATAGCATATTTTGGGATGGGGGAATGAATATATCCAGTTTCTCCAGTCCACATACTTCCTCTGATCCCCTTCAACTTCACCTGCCTCCATTCTATGGCTGACAGATTAGAATTTTAGGGATAGCACAGGTTATGCTGTCCACAGTTCAAGGTGCAATCTCTAGGTTGCATCATGCCTTCACTTTCAAGAAATGTCTCCTGAATTTCTTTGAATTCAAATGCAGACATACTTAATCAAACTGACCCCAGAACGACTGTTACATTCTACTTGCCCACTTTTTTCTTCCAAAACACAGGATGTGGAAGCATTTACACAGACAAAAACTGCATGAAGATCTACAAGGAGGAAGGCCAATAACTAAAGCTCTCATTATGTAGTCCACTCAACTCAAGTGCCATGATCTGAGGAACTTTGCAGGATCTGACCAACTTTGCAATGTTAGAAGCTAAACTTCAGACTAGCTTCTAAGTTTTGTTTAGACTCCAGTTATATATTTCATGAAATTAAACTATTTTGATCCTACTCCTAGTTATTTGTCTTTAAATAACCTAGTTATTTGTCCTTAACTATCTCCTTCATGGATTGTTGCCTTGTCATGGCAAAGGGGCTTGAGTAATTCAGGGAAGCTAAAGGCTATGCCGTGCAGGGACGCCGAAGACAGACAGGTCATAGTGGAGAGTTCTGACTAAACGCAATCCACCTGGAGTAGGAAATGGCAGTACCACTCCAGTATCTTTGCCAAGAAAACTCCATGGACAAAAACAAAAGGCTAAAAGATATGATGCTGGAAGATGAGCCCATCGGGTCAGAAGGCATCCAACATGCTACTGAGGAAGAGTGGAGGACAAAT
Source organism: Pogona vitticeps (assembly GCF_051106095.1). Taxonomy (NCBI): domain Eukaryota; kingdom Metazoa; phylum Chordata; class Lepidosauria; order Squamata; family Agamidae; genus Pogona; species Pogona vitticeps. The sequence continues at coordinate 150,272,406 of NC_135787.1, read as the reverse complement.
ACAAGTAGCTCCAGAACTAATGAAGTGGTTGGGCCAAAGCCGAAAGGACGCTCAGCTGCGGACACGCCTGGAAGTGAAAGGAAAGTCTGATGCTGAAAAGAAAAATACTGTGTAGGAACCTGGAATGTAAGATCTATGAACCTTGGTAAATTGGATGTAGTCAAACAGGAGATGGCAAGAATAAACATTGACATCCTGGGCGTCAGTGAACTAGAATGGACAGGAATGGGCAAATTCAATTCAGATGATTGTTATATTTACTACTGTGGGCAAGAATCCCATAGAAGAAATGGAGTAGCCCTCATAGTCAGCAAAAGAGTGGGAAAAGGTGTACTGGGATACAATCTCAAAAATGAGAGAATGATTTCAATACGAATCCAAGGCAGACCATTCAACATCATAGTAATCCATGCTTATGAACTAACCACTGATGCTGAAGAGGCTGAAATTAACCAATTCTATGAAGATTTACAACACTGTCTAGAACTGACACCAGAGAAATATGTTCTTCTCATTCTAGGGGACTGGAATGCTAAAGTAGGGAGTCCAGAGATAAAAGGAAGAACAGGTAAGTTTGGACTTTGAGTTCAAAATGAAGCAGGGCAAAGGCTAATAAAGTTTTGTCAAGAGAACAAGTTGGTCATCACAAACTCTCTTTTCCAACAACACAAGAGGCGACTCTACACATAGACATCACCAAATGGGCAATACTGAAATCAGAGTGATTATATTCTTTTCAGCCAAAGATGGAGAAGCTCTATACAGTCAGCAAAAACAAGACCTGGATCTGATTGTGGCTCTGACCATCAGCTTCTTATAGCAAAATTCAAGCTTAAACTGAAGAGAGCAGGAAAAACCACTGGGCTAGTCAGGTGTAATCTAAACCAAATCCCTTATGAATCCATAGTGGAAGTGAAGTACAGATTTAAGGAACTCGATTTGGTGGACAGAGTGCCTGAAGAACTATGGATGGAGGCCTGAAACATTTTGCAGGAGGCAGCAACAAAAACTATCCCAAAGAAAAGGAAATGCAAGAAAGCAAAGTGGCTGTCCAACGAGGCCTTAGAAATAGCAGAGAGGAGAAGGGAAACAAAATGCAAGGAAGATAGAGAAAGTTACAGAAAAATGAATGGAGACTTCCAAAGAATAGCAAGGAGAGACAAGAGGGCATTTTTAAATGAACAGTGCAAAGATATAAACAATAGAAAGGGGAAAAACCAGAAATCTGTTCAAGAAAATTGGAGCGATTAAAGGAACATTTTGTGCAAAGATGGACATAATAAAGGACAAAAATGGTAGGGACTTAATAGAAGCAGAAGACATCAAGAAGAGGTGGCAACAATACACAGAGAAATTATACGAGAAATATTTGGATGCCCCAGACAACCCAGTTGGTGTGGTTGCTGACCATGAGCCAGACATCCTGGAGAGTGAAGTCAACTGGGCCTTAGAAAGCATAGCTAACAACAAGGCCAGAAGAGGTGATGGCATTCCAATTGAACTATTTAAAATCTTAAAAGATGATGCTGTTAAGGTGCTACACTCAATATTCCAGGAAGTTTGGAAAAATCAGCAGTGGCCTATGGACTGGAAAAGATCAGTCTACATCCCAATCCCAAAGCAGGGCAGTGCTAAAGAATGCTCCAACTACCATACAATTGCACTCACTTCACATGCTAGCAAGGTTATGCTCAAAAACCTCCAAGGCAGGCTTCAGCAGTATGTGGACTGAGAACTCCCAGAAGTACAAGCTGGATTTTGAAGGGGCAGAGGAACCAGAGACCAAATTGCTAACATGCACTGGATTATGGAGAAAGCCAAAGCGTTCCAGAAAAATATCTACTTCTGCTTCACTGACTACGCAAAAGGTTTTGACTGTATGGACCACAGCAACTTATGGCAAGTCCTTAAAGAAATGGGAGTGCCTGACCACCTTATCCATCTCCTGAGAAATCTATATGCGGGACAGGAAGCAACAGTTAGAACTGGATATGGAACAACCGATTGGTTCAAAATTGGGAAAGGAGTACGACAAGGCTGTATATGGTCCCCCTGCTTATTTAACATATGCAGAATACATCATGCAAAAGGCTGGACTGGAGGAATCCCAAGCTGGAATTAAGATTGCCAGAAGAAATATCAACATCCTATGCAGATGATACCACTCTGATGGGTGAAAGTGAGGCGGAATTAAAGAGTCTTTTAATGAGAGTGTAAGAGGAGAGCACAAAAAATCATTTGAAGCTCAACATAAAAAAACCTAAGATCATGGCCACTGGTCCCATCACCTCCTGGGAAATTGAAGGTGAATATATAGAGGCAGTGACAGATTTTACTTTCTTGTGCTCCATGATCACTGCAGATGGAGAAAGCAGCTATGAAATTAAAAGATGCCTGCTTCTTGGGAGGAAAGCCATGACAAACCTAGACAACATCTTAAAAAGCGGAGACATCACCTTGCCAACAAAGGTCCACATAGTTAAAGGTATGGTTTTTCCAGTAGTGATGTATGGAAGTGAGAGCTGGACCATAAAGAAGAGTGACCGCCAAAGAATTGATGCTTTTGAATTGTGGTGTTGGAAGAGACTCTTGAGAGTCTCCCAGACTGCAATGAGAACAAACCTATCAATTCTTAAGGAAATCAACCCTGAGTGCTCACTGGAAGGACAGATCCTGAAGCTAAGGCTCCAATACTTTGGCCATCTCATGAGAAGAGAAGACTCCCTGGAAAAGACCCTGATTCTGGGAAAGTGTGAAGGCAAGAGGAGGACGACAGAGGATGAGATGGTTGGACAATGTCATCGAAGCGACCAACATGAATTTGACCCAACTCCAGGAGGCAGTGGAAGACAGGAGGGCCTGGCATGGTCTGGTCCATCCAGACACGACTTAACCACTAGACAAGAACATGAGAAAGCACTTTTAAGGCATTTGCCTCATTTTGTAAAGGATGCATTTTGCTGTGTTTCTTGGGGAAAAGGAAAACTGTTCGTGATGTACCAGCGAAATGAAGTATTTACCGTATTTTTTGCACCATAAGACACACTTTTTTCCCCTCCAAAAGGGGGGTAGAAAGTCTGTGCGTCTTATGGTGTGAAGGTGGTGACTTCGCCCCCACTGGCCCCGTGGGGGGGAGCATCGCAAGGGTCCGAGGGAGCCTTCCAGGACCCCTGCGATGCTCCCCCACCCACCCCCCACGGGGCCAGCGCAGGCGAAATTGCCAGCTTCCTGGTGGGGGGAACGTTGCAAGGGTCCTGGAAGCTCACTCAGACCCTTGCGACGCTCCTCCCACCGGCAAAATCGCCAGTTTCTGGGAGTGTTTTGAGGCTTCCCAAGCCTCAAAACACTCCGAGAAGCTGGCGATTTTACCTCCCCCTGGCCCCGTGGGGGGGTGGAGGTAGCATGGCAAGGGTCCAAGGGAGCCTCCCAGGACCCTTGCCAGGCTGCCCCCACCCCCCCACGGGGCCAGCCCTGGCAAAATCGCCAGCTCCCAGGACCTTTTGAGAGGCTGGAAAGCTTCTCAAAAGGTCCTGGAAGGTCGCTATTTTGCCCATGCTGGCCCCGTGGGGGGGTGGGAGTAGCGTGGCAAGGGTCTGGAAGGCCCCCTCAGACTCTTGCCACGCTACCCCCCCCACGGGGCCAGCGCAGGCGAAATCGCCAGCTCCCAGGACCTTTTGAGAGGCTGGAAAGCTTCTCAAAATGTCCTGGAAGGTCGCTAATTCGCCCATGCTGGCCCCGTGGGGGGGTAGCGTGGCAAAGGTCTGGAAGGCCCCCTCGGACCCTTGCCATGCTACCCCCACCCCCCCACGGGTCCAGGGGGGGCAAAATCGCTACCTTCTGGGGCTCTTTTGAAGCTTCCCAAGCCTTAAAAGAGCCCAGAAGGTGGCGATTTTGCCCCCTCTGACCCTCGGGGGGGCAGGGTGAGTCTCTAAAGGGTCCTGGAACACACTCTAGGACCCTTTGGAGGCTCACCCTGCCCCCCCACCAGGCTAGAGGGGGTGAAATTGCCACCTTCTGGGGCTCTTCTGAAGCTTTCCAAACCTCAAAAGAGCCCCAGAAGGTGGTGATTTTGTCCCCTCTGGACTTCAGGGGGTCTGGGTGAGCCTCCAAAGGGTCCTAGGTTGTGTTCCATAAGATAGACCTCTACATAAGCCTCACCAATTTTTAGGAGAAGAAAACAGATTTTTTTCCTGTTTTCTTCTCCTAAAAATTTGGTGCGTCTTATGGAGAGGTGCGTCTTATGGAGTGAAAAAGTCATTTTCTTCTAAGAAGAACCTTCATGTTAAAAGCATTATATTTATGATAGATTTCTGTAGTATATGGGTTTCTTTTGTACAAAATACAGTGCCTGTATCTCTCTTAATCTTTTTGAGCATCCATTTCTATTATTTAAAATCTCCCAGGATTTACAGTTACATGTTTTGATTCTTGTTTGTTAGTTTTATTTCAGTTGAAGAAGTCTCTTCAGTGTTTTCAGTGATATTCATTTTTATAAGATCTGTAAAATTCTTATAGACTTTTCTATAAAGGACACACCATAATTTATATTGTTTTATCTCAGTTGCTCCTCTGACTGCTCCCTTCTCTCTCCCGTTTTTTGGGCGCCATCTCTTTAAACAACAGAGTAGTTCTGCCTGCTGACTGCTCTGCCAGCAGATCTTTGAGATCAGCCAGCAAAAGAGGAACTACTGACAGAAGAGTACTTCTGCTGAAAGGAGGAAGTTCCTGTTCTTCAGAAGATTCTGCTGGTAGAGGAGCCGTGCCTAATCCAAACCCCCTAAAGCAGTTAGGATTGGGGTGAGTTAGGATTGGGGTGTTTACTATAACAATTTTTACAGTTTAGTGTTTTATTCATCACAGTGTAGATTTCGAGCTACTAGATCCACCATTGACATGGTATTTTCCCTTAGACAGTTGCAGGAGAAATGTAGGGAACAATGACAGCCACTCTTTGTGGCCTTCGTTGATCTTACAAAGGCCTTTGATTTGGTTAGCAGGCACGGCCTTTTTAAAATACTTCCCAAGATTCGATGTCCACCTCGACTCCTTAACATCATCAGGTCCTTTCATGAGGGAATGAAGGGCACTGTGGTTTTTGATGGCTCAACATCAGATCCCTTTGACATCCAAAGCAGAGTGAAACAGGACTGTGTCCTTGTGCCGACCCTGTTTGGGATCTTTTTTTGCTGTCATGCTGAAGCACGCTTTTGGAACTGCAACAGAAAGTTTCTATCTCCATACTAGATCAGATGGAAAGCTCTTTAATCTCTCCAGACTGAGAACGAAGACCAAAGTCCAGATGAAATGCATGCGGGACTTCCTCTTCACCGATGATGCAGCCATTGTTGCCCACTCTGCTGAAGACCATCAACAACTCATGAATCATTTTAGCAAGGCCTGCCAAGACTTTGGATCAATAATCAGCCTGAAGAAAACACAAGTCATGGGCCAGGGTGTGGACTCACTTCCCTCTATTACCATCTGCACACAAGAATTGGAGATTGTTCATGACTTTGTGTACCTTGGCTCAACGATCTCTGACACTCTCTCCCTAGGTGTCAAGCTGGGTAAATGCATTGGCAAAGCAGCGACCACATTCTCTAGATTCACAAAGAGAGTATGGCTTAATAAGGTGCTGATGGCATATACGAAGATCCAGGTCTATAAAGCCTGTGTCTTGAGCACACTCCTGTACTGCAGTGAGTCCTGGACCCATCATGCTTGGCAGGAAAGGAAGCTGAACACATTCCATATGCGTTGCCTCTGATGGATTTTTGGCATCACTTGGCAGGACAAAGTTCCAAACAGATAGAGCTTGAATTTTTAGCATGTATACATTAATGAATCAGTGATGTCTGTGTTGGCTTCGGCATGTTGTGAGAATGGCTGATGGTGTGATTCCAGAAGATCTCCTGTATGGAGAATTAGTGCAGGGAAATCACCCCAGAGGGAGACCACAGCTTCATTAAAAGGGTATCTGCAAGTGGGATCTGAAGGCCTTAGGAATGGACCTCAACAGATGGGAAACCTTAATGTCTGAGTGTTCAGCCTGGAGGCAGAGGGTGCATCACAGCCTCTCCCATTTTGAAGAAACACTTGTCCAACAGGCCGAGGCAAAGAGGCAGTCCCAAAAGCAGCAAAATCAGGGAGCTGGACAGAGGACAGATTGGATTTGTCTTCAGTGTGGAAGGGATTGCCATTCTCGAATTGGCCATCTCAGCCAGACTAGACACTGTTCCAAGTTCTCCATACAGAGCATGTTACTATAGTCTCTCGAGACTGAAGGATGACTAATCTAAGCGGTTTAATTCTTTACATTTGTTTATATGCATGTCATAATGCAGTGCCCTCTAAGTTCAGAATCATTGTCTTATCACTACAAGCCTCCAAGTTGCAGGCACATGCTACCACATGCATGGCATCTGTATCAGTACCACTTTCGTGGATTCCTTGAAATGCCTACAGAATGTCACTCACAATGACATTCAAATGGTTATGCTGGTTAACTTATATTGGATGCTATGATTAATGTCTTTAACATCATAGAAATACACTTGTAAAAACTGCTTTGTAAAATATGCTTTGAATGGCACTTGTATTTTCTAGCATTACCTAACTCCTGTTGTCTGTTTTACTCCTCATGCCACTCCGAGCAAATCCAATTGCATGTTAACATAGGTACTTAGTTTAGTATAGAAGGAAAGAGTTCAAAGGTGAAAGACAAACCTCTTTCAAAACTGTAATTTTATGACCTTGGTCTCCCCTTGAGCAGATGCAAGACATCCATCAGTGTCACCACAGTCACATCAGTATCAAGAAATCCATGACTAGAAACAGCTTCTTGGCAAAACCCTGGCAGCCAATTCTGCCTGTAATGGTGCGAACGTTTTTGTTTGACTGCACACAGGACCCAATATTCAATTTATAACCATGTCACAACATTATTATTTATTGTCAGAGTGTAGGGGTTAATGTGCCATTTCAGTTAGAAGGTGAGAAGTCATGTGACCCATTGGAAGAACCAATTTGGAGTTTGGGTTGCTCTTTCCGGAAGCATGTGTGCCTTGCAAAGAGGTCCATTGTGGAATAGCGTTTGGCAGCCATTTTCTCCCTATAGTGTTGCTATCTGACCAAAAGAAATCTGAGAAGGCCTATTAGATACATTTACATTTTCATCACTACTGAGTGGCGACATCTCTGGCATGGGGCAGTAGATTGCCTTTCGGTAAATTGACCTTTCTTGGCACAGATCCCAAAAACTGAATTCCATGAGGAAGCATCTACTACATTGTGTTAACAGGTTCGATAACACTCCAACTGGCCTACTATAGTACCAGCGTTCTGTGGGATTTGCAGTGCCACAGAGGTATAACATTTAACTAAAAATGGGAGTTGGATTTAATCAACTAGCTGTAAGCAGCAGAGCTTGGAAACATTAGTTGTTTGGACTACAACTTCCAGAATCACCCAGCCAGCATGGTTACTGTCTGAGCTGTAATAACAAAAGGACCCCACATGCAAGATAATATGGGAGGTAAGGGTCATTACAAGACTTGGGTTCTCATATTGCATGAGGAATGCTCAAAAGTATACGTCATGGCCAGTATCCTATTGCCTAAATGTAGAAGGGAAGGAAAACCATCTATCTCCCCTGCTTTTCTTGATATTCCAATTATTTCACCAGTTGAAATACTTGTCATTCAGCAGGGAGCTTGCTAGAGCAAGGGAAGACTTAAACAGTCGCCCCTTCTGTTCTGTGTTTAGGCAACAGGATATTAGCTTATGTCTCCCATTAAGGAGTCCAGCACTGGAGAGATCATTACAACATGCTGAGCCATGCAAACCATTTGTGGCATTTGCAGATTCCAGTGATGCAAATCAGCTCTTTCGGGATACACAGCAGAAGAGGGGGAAGAGCAGAGGGTTTCAGCAACAGCACTGACAATTAAAAAATGGTCAACTCCTACCCCCACTGATAGAAAAGCTGTCTGTTATAAATAGCAATCTAGGTAAATTGCACTGATGTGATCTCATAAGGAATATGGGGTATGCCTAATCAGCTGGCAGAAGAAAATGTTTCAGTTACCGTATTTTTCCATGTATAAAATGACACTTTTTCCTAAAATAATTAGATGAAAAATTGAGGGTTGTTTTATACATAGAAGAAAGCAGTCACACACATGTGCTCGGGCACCTCTTGCTGTCACCCAATTGCCTCTTCTGGAGCTCACGGCTTGTCCCCTCCGTGGCCGAGGCAGGAGCAGGAGGAGGAGGAAGAGACGGAGGCGACGGCTGCCTGATCACCACCTCCTTCTGACAGCTACACCTAAGGCTACCTCACTGCCCCCATATATGTCATGGGCCAGAAGACATGCATATTTCCTTTATGCCAGTGCAGACCAAGGGAAGGTGAAGGGTGTGTGATAGTTCATGATCTTTCCATCATGTCAGCTTTGCATCAGGGAAGATATATAGCTAGTCAAACATATCAAACGTATGACACCAGAACCTGGCACTGATGCCTTGAGACGAGTGAAGGGTTGGTCATGGTTTTCATGCCATTTTACCAACATGTTGTCATGGCAGCAGGCACTATCAAGAGAATAAAAGTAGACTTGTATTGGAAATGTATAAATGTATTCAGATGAAACAGGAAATAGCAAGATTTAGCTGTAGTGCAAGGCTCTCTCCAAAGACAACCTAGTCCCTGTAGATGTAGATTTCTTCACAGAAGGAAGAAAAGAAAATATAGCCTTTTCTAACTTCCCAGAGCAAACTGAATTGTTGTTCAGCACAGTTTGCTGTCCTCTGAAGATGCCGGCCACAGAGACTGGTGAAACGTTAGGAAGAACCACTTTCAGAACACGGCCAAGAAGCCCGAAAAACCCACAACAACCATGAATTGTTGTTGTTATTTCAGAAACCCCAGGCACAGTCAATCAAAGCTATAAAAATATTGACTGGTATTACATAACCAGTCTGAAGGCCTTAGGAATGGACCTCAACTGATGCGAAACCTTGACATCTGAGCATTCAGCCTGGAGGCAAGTGGTGCAGCATGGCCTCTCCCAATTTGAAGAGACCCTTGTCCAGCAGGCCGAGGCAAAGAGGCAGTTCCGAAAGCAGCAAAATCAGGGAGCTGGACAGGGGACAGATTGTATTTGTCTTCAGTGTGGAAGGGATTGTCACTCTTGAACTGACCTTCTCAGCCACACTAGGTGCTCTTCAAAGTCCTCTATACAGAGCACGTTACCATGGTCTTTTGAGACTGAAGGATGCGTAATATAATTACATAACACACAAGTTTTAAACAAAAACCTAAGTATCTATTAAATGTCAGCACAATATGTATGCTTTGACTATTCGGACTTTTGTTGGCAAGGTGATGTCTCTGCTTTTTAAGATGCTGTCAAGGTTTGTCATCGCTTTCCTCCCCAGAAGCAGGCGTCTTTTAATTTCGTGGCTGCTGTCTCCATCTTCAGTGATCATGGAGCCCAAGAAAGTAAAATCTGTCACTGCCTCCATATCTTCCCCTTCAATTTCCCAGGAGGTGATGGGACCAGTGGCCATGATCTTAGGTTTTTTGATGTTGAGTTTCAGGCCGTTTTTTGCACTCTCCTCATTCACTCTCATTACAAGGTTCTTTAATTCCTCCTCACTTTTTGCCATCAGAGTGGTATCATCTGCATATCGGACATTGTTGATATTTCTTCTGGCAATCTTAATTCCCGTTTGGGATTCCTCCAGTCCAGCCTTCTGCGTGATGTATTCTGCATATAAGTTACATAAGCTGGGGGTCAATATACAGCCTTGTCGTACTCCTTTCCCAATTTTGAATCAATCAGTTGTTCCATATCCAGTTCTAACTGTTGCTTATAGGTTTCTCAGGAGATAGACAAGGACTTGCCATAATTTGCTGTGGTCCACACAGTCAAAGGCTTTTGCATAGTCAATGAAGCAGAAGTAGATATTTTTCTGGAACTCTCTGGTTTTCTCCATAATCCAGCGCATGTTAGCAATTTGGCCTCTGCCCCTTCGGAATCCAGCTTGTACTTCTGGGAGTTCTCGGTCCACATACTGCTGAAGCCTACCTTGTAGGATTTTGAGCATAACCTTGCTAGCGTGTGAAATGAGTGCAATTGTACGTTAGTTGGAGCATTCTTTGGCACTGCCTTTCTTTGGGATTGGGATGTAGACTGATCTTTTCCAATCCTCTGGCCACTGTTGAGTTTTCCAAACTTGCTGGCATATTGAATGTAGCACCTTAATAGCATCATCTTTAAAGATTTTAAATAGTTCAAACGGAATGTCATCACCTCCACTGGCCTCGTTGTTAGCCAGGCTTTCTAAGGCCCACTTGACTTCACTCTCCAGGATGTCTGGCTCAAGGTCAGCAACTACATTGTCTGGGTTTTCCGGGATATCCAAATCTTTCTGATATAATTCCTCTGTGTATTCTTGCCACCTCTTCTTGATGTCTTCTGCTTCTGTTAGGTCCCTCCCATTTTTGTCCTTTATCATGTTCATCTTTGCACAAATTGTTCCTCTAATATCTCCAATTTTCCTGAACAGATCTCTGGTTTTTCCTTTTCTGTTATTTTCCTCTATTTCTTTGCAATGTTCATTTAAGAAGACCCTCTTGTCTCTCCTTGCTATTCTTTGGAAGTCTGCATTCAATTTTCTGTAGCTTTCCCTATCTCCCTTGCATTTTGTTTCCCTTCTCCTCTCTGCTATTAAATATAGTAGCCTGATCCAGTTTTATTTAAGATTATTGACATGAGAATTTGTGCGATGTTAACCAAATGAAAGATTATTATTGCTATTGCAACTTATACACTGCCCATCTAGCTACCTGGAACAAATATTAAATCATAGTTACATAAACATAACTACTCAAGGTTAAATAAACATATCAATTAGGCCAAAAAGCAGCAACATAATTAATAAAAGCAAGGAAGGCACTTTCATCCTCCAGATTATTCAGAAATGTCTGAATCCATTCCAAATCTGAAAAACCTTTGTATACAATGTCTCCATATAACTGCCTAATGAAGCTTGCTGGCATGTGTGACCTTTCCATGAAATATGGATGGCTGAAATATATGATTGCTGCTGTTTCCTAATAATTGGGCATGACCGTACAATATATTTTGCAACCTAATATGGACGTATCTATTATAATAATTCACAAAGCATTACAAAAGTTAAAAGGACTGTGGAGACAGATGCATTTGATGAACATACAAAATATGTGTACTGTTTTAGAGTAATAAGCCATATTCTTTGATATAGTTCAGTCTTTAATTTTTTAAAAGATAAAATGTGGCAAGGATTTAAACAGTGCAAATAATAACAGCCACCCAGAGTTGCAGTGTGCAGAATTATCCCCATCATGCTGAGGGAAAAAAACACCTTTCATGGAGGAGGAGAGGGACTAAGGACTGCAGCATAACTCATTTGTGCACTCCGGCACATAAGCAGGCACGTACTTCCTCACAAACCTTAAGCACACACCAGAGCAATTCTGGCAAGCATATTACAGTATGTAAAGCAGGGGGAAGAAGACACAATAGAAGCACAAGGCATGTAGTAACTTGGATGCGTTTTGGTGTGGCAGAATCATTTTCAAGAGAATGTGGGAAAACATAGTTGCATGAGTCCTCTGTAATACTGTTCCATCATTAGCAATGATCCCATGGTAGGACTGATGGATGGGCTACACTATGTCATGATCAGCAAACTAAAACCAAGGCTACTTCTTCACATGAGTGAGATATATTTTAGTGTACCCCCACCTCCAACAGGCCAGGAAAGGAATAAAATTGCCTACAATGCATATATAAACATTCAGAAGCATTGTTGTTGTTCTTTAGTCATTTAGTCGTGTCTGACTCTTCATGACCCCATAGAGCAGAGCATGCCAGGCCCTCCTGTCTTCCACTGCCTCCCGGAGTTGGGTCAAATTCATGTTTGTAGCTTTGATGACACTGTCCAACCATCTCATCCTCTGTCGTCCCCTTCTCCTCTTGCCTTCACACTTTCCCAACATCAGGGTCTCTTCCAGGGAGTCTTCTCATGAGATGGCCAAAGTATTGGAGCCTCAGCTTCAGGATCTGTCCTTCCAGTGAACACTCATGGTTGATTTCCTTCAAAATGGATAAGTTTGTTCTCTTTGCAGTCCAGGGGACTCTCAAGAATCTCCTCCAGCACCACAATTCAAAAGGATCAATTATTCGGCAGTTAGCCTTCCTTATGGTCCAGCTCTTACTTCCATTCTTCAATACTGGAAAAACCATAGCTTTGACTATACAGATCTTTGTTGGCAAGGTGATGTCTCTGCTTTTTAAGATGCTGTCTAGGTTTGTCATCACTTTCCTCCCAGGAAGCAGGTGTCTTTTAATTTCGTGGCTGCTGTCACCGTCTGCAGTGATCATGGAGCCCAAGAAAGTAAAATCTGTCACTGCCTCCATATATTCACCTTCAATTTGCCAGGAGGTGATGGGACCAGTGGCCATAATCTTAGGTTTTTGATGTTGAGCTTCAGACCATTTTTTGCACTCTCTTCTTTCACTCTCATTAAGAGATTCTTTAATTCCTCCTCACTTTCTGCAATCAGAGTGGTATCATCTGCATAGGTTGTTGATATTTCTTCTGGCAATCTTAATTCCAGTTTGGGATTCATCCAGTCCAGCCTTTCACATGATGTATTATGCATATAAGTTAAATAGGCTGGGGGACAATATACTGCCTTGTCATACTCCTTTCCTAATTTTCAACCAATCAATTGTTCCACATCCAGTTCTAACTGTTGCTTCCTGTCCCACATATTGATTTCTCAGGAGATGGATAAGGTGGTCAGGCACTCCCATTTCTTTAAGAACTTGCCATAGTTTTCTGTGGTCCACGCAGTCGAAGGCTATTGTATAGTGAATGAAGCAGAAGTAGATATTTTTCTGGAACTCTCTGGCTTTCTCCATAATCCAGCAAATGTTAGCAATTTGGTCTCTACAGTAGTTCCTTTGTCCCTTTGAAATCCAGCTTGTACTTCTGGGAGTTCTCGGTCCACATACTGCTGAAGCCTGCCTTGTAAGATTTTGAGCATAACCTTGCTAGCGTGTGAAGTGATTGCAATTGTACGGTAGCTGGAGCATTCTTTAGCATTGCCCTTCTTTAGGATTGGGATGTAGACTGATCTTTTCCAGTCCTCAGGCCACTGCTGAGTTTTCCAAACTTTCTGGCATATTGAGTGTAGCACCTTAACAGCGTCATCTTTTAAGATTTTAAATAGTTCAATTGGAATGCCATCACCTCCACTGGCCTTGTTGTTAGCCATGCTTTCTAAGCCCCACTTGACTTTGCTCTCCAGGATGTCTGGCTCAAGGTCAGCAACTACACTATCTGGGTTGTCCTCTGTGTATTCTTGCCAAACTCTTCTTGATGTCTTCTGCTTCTGTGAGGTTCCTACCATTTTTGTCCTTTATCATGTCCATCTTTGCACAAAATGTTCCTTTAATCACTCCAATTTTCTTGAACAGATTTCTGGTTTTTCCCCTTTCTATTGTTTATATCTTTCCATTGTTCATTTAAAAATGCCCTCTTGTCTCTCCTTGCTATTCTTTGGAAGTCTCCATTCATTTTTCTGTAACTTTCTCTATCTTCCTTGCATTTTGTTTCCCTTCTCCTCTCTGCTATTTCTAAGGCCTTGTTGGACAGCCACTTTGCTTTCTTGCATTTCCTTTTCTTTGGGATAGTTTTTGTTGCTGCCTCCTGTAAAATGTTTCAAGCCTCCATCCATAGTTCTTCAGGCACTCTGTCCACCAAATCGAGTTCCTTAAATCTGTACTTCACTTCCACTGTGTATTCATAAGGGATTTGGTTTAGATTATACCTGCTAGCCCAGTGGTTTTTCCTACTCTCTTCAGTTTAAGCTTGAATTTTGCTATAAGAAGCTGATCGTCAGAGCCACAATCAGATCCAGGTCTTGTTTTTGCTGACTGTACAGAGCTTCTCCATCTTTGGCTGAAAAGAATATAATCACTCTGATTTCAGTATTGCCCATTTGGTGATGTCTATGTGTAGAGTCGCCTCTTGTGTTGTTGGAAAAGAGAGTTTGTGATGACCAGCTTGTTCTCTTGACAAAACTCTGTTAGCCTTTGCTCTGCTTCGTTTTGAACTCCAAGTCCAAACATACCTGTTGTTCCTTTTATCTCTTGATTCCCTGCTTTAGCAGTCCAGTCCCCTAGAATGAGAAGAACATTTTTCTTTGGTGTCTGTTCTAGACGGTGTTGTAAGTCTTCATAGAATTGGTCAATTTCGGCCTCTTTGGCATCGGTGGTCATCTTCCAGCGTCATATCTTTAATCCTTTTGTTTCTGGTTCATGGGGTTTTCTTGACAAAGGTACTGGAGTGGCTTGCCAGTTCCTACTCCAGGTGGATTGCTTTTAGTCGGAACTCTCCACTATGACCTGTCCGTCTTGGGTGTCCCTGCACAGCATAGCCCATAGCTTCTCTTAGTTACTCAAGCCCCTTCACCATGACAAGGCAGCAATTTGACAAGGCATAAGCATTTACTTTATAGCTAAAACAAAGAAAATTTGTCTGATAGAATTTTAAATACTGTAGGTATTGGAGATTTGAAAAGAAGATGATAGTATCTTTAGAGCAAGAACTTTAGAAATATCTATCTTTTTAATCTATTCTCCATAAAAAACATAGGTGACAAACTACACTGCAAGCAAACCTTTAACTTACCTGACGGCTAAACAGTTCTTGTCATGATACTCATGATGCAACCTGAGTTTACAAGACTAATGATATTTGATTGTGAAAGTTTTATGAACTGCAACTCAGTGCAAATTCAGCCATGCAACACATTTGTAAAACTCTCCCTAATTAATTTGTCAAATACTTAAAAGTAGATGAATAATAAATGAACTGCATGAAAGAGGAAGTACGCAAAATGCCTTGCCAAGAATCTGAGCAGCTATGGGCATCATTTCTTCCTCTTATCCTACATCAGTTTACATAAAATTGGTTACCAGGAAAGAAATGTCCTGAACACATCCTTGCCTGATGCTTCTTTTATCCCCAGACTGATATCCAGTTTAGGTTTTTTTTAGTTTTGAGCCATTTTAAACTTTGTGACATTCAAGTAGGTTTTTCAGCTATGATCCAAAGAGTTTCTTTAGCTCCACCTAAAGCCTTATACAGCTGGTTGGATAGCTCAGTGAGTTAATTGAGCACTCTTGGGAGTTCAATTCCTCAGAGTGTCTCTCAGACAAGCCAGCCTATGGATTCCCCCAGCCCCCAAATATGGGAATGGTAAACCATTTCTGGGTACTTCTACCTAGAAAATCCCTGAAAAAGATTGCCATAAATCAGAATTGACTTGACGGCACATATAAAGTCCATAAAGCAGAATTTACTCTGTACATGAACCAGAGTATTTTATTAGGCATCCATTTTTATAACAGGTGTGCAGCCACAAGGTTAGCACATGTAGATGATGAAATCCTTGAACTGTGTACCGGTCATGATGTAATGTCTAGCAGAAGATAACAGCTGATGTGCCAGTGATTGGTTGTTTCACACTATATAAGAGCTGCATGCTAGAGTGGTATATGGAGCTTTTTATGGAGAGTTGCTGCATTGTTTTGTCTGCTGTACATAACTCTGCTGTCCATATTTTTGTAAATACATGACTGGTGACGGTATCTACCATCTCTGTGTGTTGTTTTCTTTTTCTTTTTCCTGTTGACCTGGAAGACTGACTTGTCTCAGATCCATCTCCGCACTCCAAATTCTTAACAAATTATTATTATCATCATTATTAAAACCTTATGCATATAGTATCTAGTGTGTTTTTAATTTCCTTTTTGTCACACTGTTGATGCCTATGTCATGCTACAAAGGACTTTTCGGTTTCAAAAGCAGTTTTGCCATGCAGCAAGGAAGAAGGGAGTGGTTATGTTCAGATGAAAATTGCTCCTGGGTAGAAGTTCCCAGTGTGGTTTAGTGGATAGAGTTCCTGACTAGGACTCTGGAGAAGAGGGTTCAAATCCCCACTTGGCCATGAAAACTCAGTGGGAGATTAGGTGGAACTGGTAAAACCACTCCTTAAATATCTCACTTATCTTGAAGGCCCAGTGAACTGCAACTAAGTGCAAATTAGAAATAAATCAGTTCTGACCTGATGATATGTAACACAAAGAGCATTGGTGACACTTTTCTTGGGATCCTCCTCTTTGTTTCTTTCCTAGGGGTGGGGGGAAGTATTGTTCTCCAGGCTGATGTGTTAGACTACAGGTGTTTCTGTTTTCTAGGACTACTTCTGTAGCTTACCTGGTGCTCAAGGAAGTGACAGAATATAAAGATAATGCTGATGCTATTGTATCAGTTTGGAACATGGCAGCATCACAGGTGTTTTGAATAATTTTTAAAAAATAATTTTTAGAATAAATTTGTAGCGTCAAAGAGCTTGGTGAATGCGAGCTAAGGCGCTTACAGGGACTACCTCAGGATTCTATTCTGTCTTTGCAATTTGAGTTGTGCATGCTTTATAAACTGTATCTATACAGCTCTATGTAAGGAGAAAATATGGGACTGACATTTGTGTAATTCAGTACAATGTAAACTTTATTTGTAAAATGTTCACCAGCTTTAGAAAAGTAATAAGAATATGAGACAGTTCTTTTAAATCACAAAACATGTACAGTTACCATATGCATTGCAAGCCAGAACAAGAAATTCCAGCAATCTGTGGTCTCCATCATACATGAGCTTTAAAAGCCCCAAGTGTCCTTGAAAAGCTACTGTGTGCTGAATAAAAACTAAACGATCTCCACAGTGTCAGAGGGTGAGATTTCAGCTGTTCTGGCTCATAAGATAATATTTCAACTCTCATAAAGCAAAGAGTCAAACCACAACAGCATACATTTAGGGAAATATTATGATAATCCTGGAAGTCATCCACTTCAATCAACTGCATTTTCTGTAGCAAAATATGTCACTCATGTCTAGGGACAATTGTAATCAACAACCAAAAGTACAGAAAATTTGCACTCTAAATTATATACACCTGAGCAACATGAACACTCCATATCGTATTTGGCTCATTTGGAAGGTACTTACAGTATATAGCAAATTACTCAGAACTCAATAGAATGTGTTCAGAGCAATTTTCAAGTGGAAGATATATACCTAGGGAGAAATACTGTATTCCATGTGCAAAAGAAGTTTTTCTGTTCATATCTCAGAAACTGTGCATCATTAGATACATATCTGAATAGTTGTGTATTACTTTCAAGAGCATATCATTTGTGCATGCTCTTAAAATATATATCTTTATCCAATTCCCATTTACAGAAACATATATCTTCTTTATTTGAATACATATCCAGTATACATGAACAGTTTCTAGCAAACATATTGAATTCAGTTTCTGTGAATACATTCACATTTTTGGAATAGGACTCTTACCTGGAAACCATATGCTCATACACAGAATGTACGAGGGAATGTGGTAAGGGTTATTTCAGGACTGAGCTAAGAAATATGCACAGTCTTAAGCCTTAACATGAGGCATAGAGCTATTCCTCCTAATCTATATCATTGTCTTCTCTTTTTCTTCCTTTCTAATAAACTATAACACCCAAATAGATTATGTTATATGTTGATTATAAGTTGAGACCTGTTGGATCAAACTAAAGGGCAATCTAGTCTAACATTCAATGTGAGGATATCTTTGGGAAGACCACAAAAAGATATAAAATGCAATAGCCATTGCCTACTCTTTTACTCCAGTGACCGACATATTGCTCTGAACACAGAGATAGCATGCAGCTATCATGACGTGCAGCTATAGATAGACAACCTCAGTGACTCTGTCTCATCCTGTTTTAGATTCATCTAAACTACAGCAATGATATCAGCAGTGGCACCAAACCCATGCGCTTACACATTATGTGTGTGTGTGGGAGGGCAATAACACTTTGATTGATTTGTCTTGAATTTTCCACCAGGCAGTGCTCATACCGGTGCTATGTTTTGGTGTCAGTACACTGTGTATTTCCTTGAACCCCTCTCACTTTAGGTACTAAAGAAATGTGCAGTGTTGACGGCTTCTTACTATTGCTTTTATTATAGTAGAGATTCCTAGGAATTGTGCAGGAGGGGTCATGAAACTTCAATAATTCAGTGTGGCTAATATCTAGTTCGGCCCCACATCCCAGCGAAGTTGGTGGAATCAAATACCTAGTAAGTTCTACTGATAGCAGCAGAACCTAGGCATTTATCTGTCATGGACTGCACCCATTGGATACAATACTCTTATTGTAGTATTAGAATTGTACTCTGTACAAAAGGATCATTTAATAATTTATAGAATTTCTGAAGGCACATAAACAGAGTATAAACTATTTTTTTGTCTGTTATACAAAAATTATTACTTTTCTTTTAGTTAATTGTAAGAAGGGGATATGTTTTGGCTTTTGTTGTTTAAAAAATACAATCTTTTTCTTGAAACATAAGGTTTCATTTGTATATTTACATGGTAGTTTCTTCCCACTCTAGTTCTACGTCACCTACAAAAGAAACAGAAACATTAGCTGAAGTTAGTTTTTTTTTTTAAAGGATAGATATAATGATGTAGCACACATTAATAAGAATGCAAGTAAAAACTATTTAACTATGACTGCTTCTGCTACCATAATGTAGATAATCCAGCCATCACACAGCCTGCCTTTCAAATGGTGCTTTGATTAAATGGCAAGGATAAGAGTACCCATTTGAGTATAAATCTATATGTACCGTATTTCCATAAGATGCACCAATTTTTTAGGAGAAGAAAACAGGAAAATATAATCCATAAGACGCACAGACTTTCCACTCCCCTGTTTTGTGGGGGGAAAGTGTGTCTTATGGTGCAAAAAAATACGGTAAGTCCCTCCTTCTATCTGGGAGTGGGCCAGCATGTTCACCCCAAGCCAAACAGATCTCCACTCCCAAGATCTGTCATGGAGACTGCAGTTGGAAGGAGTGTATAAACCTATCCTCCTAACCCAATCAGATGTCTACAACAGTCTACATGAACAAAATGTAACACAAGAAAGCAAAGCAGTAGAATTAATAAAAATCACAAGGAGAAACCGAAACTTGTACCCAGTGGTAAATTTCTTCTTCATCCCTATTAACAAGCAGTTAACCTACATCTAGAGCAATGGACAAAACCAATACACTAGGGAGAGTAAATTCATGAAACCTCTCTTGGCACTAAGCCTAGACACTGGTGGATCCAGATATAAGGCCATCATGTGCACTTCAGACAAATTACCTCTTCCAGATCTGCTCCATGAAAATCTCTGCTGTTGGAGGACCTGCCAGCAACTGATGGGTCTCAACAAGGGAGTGGAAAACAATTCCCCAGATGAAGTGTGGCATGGCTGAATGCTCCACCCACCCACCACCCCCACTACTTGTTTCTAAATAGTCAGACTCCTAAGTAAGAAAAATACATGAAAAATACATCAAAATGTTTGGAAAAATAAATTGAAGCTTCAAAAATAAAAAGAAGGAGCTTCCAACTGAATTAGGACAGCATCCAGTATAGGACATTAAGAAAATATCTATCATGTTCAGACCCATGAGACAGACAAATGGTTTTTGAAACCAAGGGCTGAAAAAAAGCAAAATGGCCTAGGTAAAGAAAAATCAAAGAGAAAGAAGTTACAATACTCAAGGTGAGAGATGACCTGACCATGACCCAGGATTTTTGAGCAACAGGGGAAGAAGAGAACAACAGACTAAGTATGGAAAGTAAAGAAGAATCAAAGATAAAGCCATGGTTTTATGTGTGTTCAGTAGGTGGCATTGCTGAATGTGAGGATAGGAAGGGTTGATATGGTAATTGAGAATTCAGACATACTGACTGTGAGAAGACAAATGCTTCTCACAGTCAGTATGGAAATGCCACACAAGCAACAAGAAATGCAGAATTTGGTAGTGGTGATAGTTCTAGAGTACAGAGCCATCAGTACATGTATTGTTATGAAAACTGCAGAATGTTATGAGTTAATCCACTACCAATTTGGAGAGAAAGAATATCAATTGCCTTTTTGTGTAGGAGGCTGAATCCCTCACATTTTTCTCAAAATCACATTTTTCTCAAAATCACATTTTTCTCAAAGCAAGTTGTTTCAATAAGCTGAAGCAAATGGACCTGACCATATAAAACATAAAATAATATTGTCATGGTTGATATCTACCTACCTTCCATTGCATCCAAAGAATCCATCTTTTGCAGTACTGAATAATTAACAAAACATACAGGCTGGCTGCTTCTTTTTATTGTCAGTAAATCCAAAACGCACTGGTGTAGAAAAATATATTGTGCCTGCAACATATAGAAGTTTAAGTATTTGTTAAGGTTAGGTAAAGGTAAAGCTTCCCCTTGACATTTAGTCCAGTCGTGCCCGACTCTAGGGCGCGGTGCTCATCCCTGTTTCCAAGCCGTAGAGCCAGCGTTTGTCCGAAGACAGTTTCTGTGGTCATGTGGCCAGCATGACAAGATACATACCTATGTATCTACTTGCATTTTTACATGCTTTCAAACTGCTAGGTTTTCAGGAGCTGGGACAAGCGACGGAAGCTCACTCCGTCGCATGGATTCAATCTTACGAATGCTGGTCTTCTGATCTTGCAGCACAGAGGTTTCTGCGGTTTAACCCGCAGCGCCACCACATCCCTTAGTTAAGCTTAGTTTATTTATAAATGGAGAGTTTGCTATAAAAATGATCTGAATACTATATAAGACAACTTGTATAAAAAGAATATTCTGGTTTAAATTCACTTGGTAGTACCAACCGGAGCAGACCCTCTCATTGATTGCCTGATAGGCATCCTTCAGCCTCAAGAGACTATGGTAACATGCTCTGAATTGGAACAGCATCTAGTCTGGCTGAGAAGGCCAATTCAACAATGACAATCCCTTCCACACTGAAGACAAATCCAATCTGTCCCCTGTCCAGCTCCCTGTTGTTGCCGGTTTCGGGACTGCCTCTTTGCCTCGGCCTGCTAAAAAAGTGTCTCTTCAAATTGGGAAAGGCCATGCTGGACCACCTGCCTCCAGGCTGAACTCTCAGATGTCAAAGTTTCCCATCTGTTGAAGTCCATTCCTAAGGCCTTCAGATCCTGCTTGCAGATCTCCTTGTATCGCAGCTGTGGTCTCCCTCTGGGGCGGTTTCCCTGCAGTAATTCTCCATACAAGAGAACTTTTGGAATCCGACCATCAGCCATTCTCATGACATGCCCAAGCCAATGGAGACGCTGATGTTTCAGTAATGTATACATGCTAAAAATTCCAGCTTGTTCTAGGACTACTCTATTTGGAACTTTGTCCTGCCAGGTGATACCAAAAATGTCAGAGACAATGCATATGGAACGTGTTCAACTTCCTCTCCTGCCATGCACAAAAGGTCCAGGACTCACTGATTGAGAGTTCAACAATTATGAGAACTCTGTTGGGTCAATGACCTACTGTAGATGGGAATATCAACTGGATTCAGGCCATTTACATTGTGTTCCTGTTCTCTTTGACTTCAGGAGGTCACTGATGAACTCTGTATCAGTACCTGCCCTTGGAAGAGGAGTCACTACGTCTTATTTGCTCAACAATGAAATTCCTACTTGATTACAATGATCTTTTATAAATGGCATCATTATTACTAATTGCAATTTATCATTTATATCTAAATCCTACACTTCCTTATACCATTCATATAACTGGAGATCGCACTAAACTTTTCAGTTCTTCATTGTTACTTATTTAGCCACTGCTACTAGATTTGTCCAATTTCATTGTTCACTTTCAGATATTGATAAAAGTACTATTTTAAGACATATTCCTAAATGTAACTTTAATATTATACATATCTCCCTAAAAACAACATTCTTATTAAAGTAAGAAAAGGAATGTCAAATAAGAATATGTTTAGAGATATATCGAGACAATATATTGATTTTTTTTATTAACAAAGGGAAAGGGTTGTGTACTTTCGAAGAAAAGATTAAGTAACAGTGTAACATATCTCTTCCCATTGGCATCCGCAAAAATGATGTTCTAGATTCTGAATAAAACTATCCTAATCTAGCCTTCTCTCTAACAGGCTAGGCTTCTATGTGTGGGATTTTTAAAAAAAATTAAGAAAGCAAGTCACAAAATGAAGTCCCTCCTGCAGTCTAAACAGGTGTCACCCAAGATGTAGGTTTGCTATTTCAGCTGGTTTTGTTTCACAGTATAGGTTTTTGAATATCTTACCAGATTCTGTACCATACACATCCTTTCATTTCTCAGTTCAGCTACAAGTCCATAGATATCCACAAAGTCATGGTCATTTATATGCTGTGTTAGATGATCAAGGGCAATATAAACTCCTGTTCTTCCAACTCCAGCACTATAATGAAGCAAGTAGACACTGATATGTTTTTATCTGAATACGGTATCTAAAAGATCTAATAAACAATCAGAGTAGTAACAGAAAACAGATTAAAGTTTAGATAAAATACAATTTAAAAATCATTATTTCTAAAGACAGTAGAAGCTTCGTATCCACAGGATGAATATCCACAGATTCCATTGTCCACAGTCTGAAAATATTAAAAATATTAAATAAAAATTCCTAGAAATACAGGCTTTTAAGATGTAATTATCAGAAGTGGTCACTAGAGGGAACCAGATACCATGTTATATAGGTAAGCCATCACCATTTCTTCTAGGCTCCCATCAGTCTGAGGCAGCTTCCTCTATCTTCCAGAGCAGTGTTGTTGTAGAACTCAGAGTTGAGTTGGCTAACAAGCTGGAGGAAGGACCCTAACCTAAGCCAAACTGCCTCCTGGGAGAGGTTTCCCACCTCCTGCACTTCGTGCCTGAGGAAACCAGTCCCTTCCTCAACACTGTTGGGCAAAGAAGGAAATAAGTGCATAATTGTCTTTGAAGAAAAACAGCAGAGCCATTGAAATTGTGTGTGAGAGAGGGGGGAGGGAGGGAGGAAGAGAGAGCGACAGCGAGAGCATTTTGAGGAATTAGATGATATTTCAACTCAGCTCTTACTCATAGAGGCTCCATCAAGAGAAAAATTACAGATACAGAGGAGTCCTGGGTCCAAAAGACTGTGTTAGCTATAATCCACAGTTTTCAGTATCCATGGGGGGGGGGCCTTGGAACCAATACTCTGCAAATACGGAGGTCTTACAGTAAACTGACATTGGTGATTTGGAACAGTAAATCCTAGCATGTTTTCAGCACATAAATACTCACAAACTCTAATTTGTACTACAATACAGTAATCAACAAAAACAGTAATAAGTTGCTGCTCTAGATATCCTCCCAATGTTCTCAGTAAGGATACTTGCTTATATTAATGAAAGCTTTTTACTGTGACAGTAGCTATACAGATGCAGCTGTCTCCTCATCATTCCTAATTTACTAGTCCAGGCTATTCTCTAGCTGAAGGCTGTCTCCCATAAAGATGTCATCTGTGATATATTTAGTAGGCTTCACCCTACTCTTCTTTAGCATGTACAGATTTTGCATTCCATGCATTAGTTCAGTAACTTTTTGTGGTTCCCCGTGCTTTACTCTCTCTTTTGCTGTTCTGCTCCTATCAACAACACACCCAATGATTACCACCTTTCCAAAGAAGAACAAGCAAGGTGATATTGTATTGGGTTGGATAAACTATATTTCTGTTTCCAATAAATTAATGTCCCCATTCACAATATAAGTTTTGTGTTGAAATAAATAATTAGCTTACCTGCAGTGAACAACTATGGGTGTACTATCATGAGCTCGGCTAGCACGGATCAGCTTTACAAAATGAACTAAAGATGCACTTGATTCAGGTACTCCATGTTCAGGCCAGGCAGTGAAGTTACACTGACGTACCATCATACAATCCCCATGCTTTCAAAAACAAGTTGAAAGAAACAAGGACTTTGTTTTAGAATTGTAAAAAATCCTACTTAAAATTTGAGAAGTCACACTTATATTGTAAGGATTTTTTCAATAGGGTTCTGTTGACAGTACTGCAATGAGCAATTTAATCTAAGATGTTTGCCACAGACTGGATTATCTTAGACAAATACAATGACTGGAATCCTGTTGCGTAAGTCTGCTAGGTTCCAAATAGAGTAGTCCTAGAACGATCTGGAATTTTCAGCATATATACATTACTGAAACAGTGACATCTACGTTGGCTTGGACATGTGAGAATAGCTGATGATCAGATTCCAAAAGATCTCCTGTATGGAGAATTAGTGCAGGGAAATCGCCCCAGAGGGAGACCACAGCTGCAATACAAGGATATCTGCAAGCAGGATCTGAAGGCCTTAGGAATGGATCTCAACAGATGGGAAACCCTGACATCTGAGCGTTCAGCCTGGAGACAGGTGGTGCATCATGACCTCTCCCAATTTGAAGAGACCCTTGTCCACCAGGCCAAGGCAAAGAGGCAGTCCCAAAAGCAGCAAAATCAGGGAGCTGGACAGGGGACAGATTGGATTTGTCTTCAGTGTGGAAAGGATTATCACTCTCGAATTGGCCTTCTCAGCCACACTAGACGCTGTTCCAAGTCCTCCATACAGAGCACGTTACCATAGTCTTTCGAGACTGAAGGATGCCTATGATGACAAAGTCTTCCAGGCATAAATAGTGATGATGTCATCACTTGGTGGTATTAATCTTTAATTTAAATTAATTTTAAACTTCCTATCCCTCTTATGTCATATGACATAAAAGTCAAGAATCAAAGACAACACTGAATCACTGAAGCTATTCAGGAAAGTAAGCAATCTATGTTGAAAAAAATTACTCATTATTGTTAATAAATCTCTCACTCTTTGGTTATATGTTCTTGGCATCTGACTTGGCTTATTGGCCATAATGAAATATTTCTAAGCCAAATGATTGATTCATAATTGCATACCTGTCACTTAGTACTTCATCATTCAATGGCATACCGACATCACTGTACATTACTGTTTTGACTGTGTGTTGCCGTTGATTATGTCCTTAGTATGTTATTTGTTTGATCCTTTTTGTATTGATATACTTACTGTTGTTAGCTTTAATATTGTCTTGTAATGATATAAGCTACCTAGGCTCCTTTTAAAGGAGAAAGTTGGGGCAAAAATATTTTAAATAAACAAATAAAATACTGTCATTCAAAGACTTTCAGGTGAAAATGTTGACTACCTTCTCCACTGAAAGTACTGCATTTGAGTGATGATCATGAAGATCTGTTTCTGTGCTTACTATGTGTGATGCCTGTTTCACACAAACACATCCTCACTCAATTTTGCAATAAGAGAGTGATGAACATATATGTGTGAATTTAACTTTAGGTTCATTGATTTTAATCCCAATTTAATCATTGATGATGCTAATAGCTTTGTGCACTGTAGTACAAGTGCTACAGTGGGAGTAAGGCTATAGGCCAACTGGACTTCCTCCCTTAATTCTGCAAAAGATAATGTGAAGATGACTTTAGAAATATAGAGGTATTTGTAAATATTAAATTGAAGACTAAACTAATATGTAGGTGATGGGATGTGCATAGCTAGAGAAGTACAGCCATCGGTCACAGAGTGATTCTTAAAACTTTATAAATATAGAGGTCTTACAAACAGAAGCATTTTAACAAAATGTTAATCAACATGGTACAAAGGTTTGTCTCAAAAATTACTAAGGTTTCTTAAATATTATAATATATTTATAATGTTTTAAGAAACTATAAACTGGATGGATATTTCACAGTTGCAATTGTTTAAAATCATTGTAGTACACACATAATGGAATAATAAATATTCTGGAGAGCCAGATAGATTTCAGAATAACAATTAGATGTTTTAGCAATGTATTGATGACAATTTTCATGATTTTTGACACTTTTTAAAAAATCAGACCCAGCCTTACCCTTTCAATTTTTAAATCTCTTACAGTCCAGTCTATTTGAATGTCCTCCACTAATTTAGTAATCACTATATCTCCAAAAACAGTCACTGGTATGTTGTCTTCAGGCCAATACTGATGGCATCTTATCTGCAATATAATATTAATATGGCTTACAAAATGGCTTATAAAATGATAGTACAGAAGCTTCTTTGATGTACAGTTGCTTGTTATAAAAGATATCTATAGTTCTTATACAGTATTAATTACTTACCCGAGCTTTTTCAAAACACTGAGTAAGCATAACAAGGGTTTTTGATCTTGTTTCCCATACCATTCTCCAGAAATCCCCAACTGTGCCTGGTAATGGTCCTTGAGTAGCAATAAATTCATTTGGACATAAGTAGCCCTAAAGAAAAGTTAAAGTTTAATATAGTAAATACTAATAAAGAAGAGATGCACCCAGTAAGAAACACTTAAATTCATCCCTCATGCAGCTCTAATCATAACAGAGATGCAGCTTAAACTGCATTAATAGATTCAGAAATGCATTCATTCAGATAACATTATATTTTTATGAATATTCAGAAGGAAACTGTGTATTCCAAGCCAGCATACAGTGTCATTCTTTGTGTCGTTGAAGAGGGCATTTTATAAGGTAAGGATGTTTAGTCATATATAAGTAGCTAACAAAATGTTAACAATGTAGGCAAACAAAATATTTACTCAGTATTCTCTGGCCACTGAGAATGCATAGTGTTCACCAAACAGTTTTCATAGGTATGTTGAAAACATACTTTTGCAAACCCTGGGATTCCCCTGAAGACTGATGTTGCCTTCCTCTGGCATCTGGATGATCTCATTTTTGTTCTGGAAGGCTAACAATCACCCTGAACTTTGGGAATAAAGAGGATGATGTATCAGTCTTCCACCAAATCAAAAAAAAATATCTCAAAATGTAGACACGTAGATACATATGCATATAGGTGTGTGTGTGTGTGTGTGTGTTTGTGTGTGTGTGCACATGCACATGGACACATGCGTACACACACAAAATAATTGATTACTCATTTTCCTGAGTTCTATAAACAGCAGATATATGGTTAGGTACATTATTGCATAGGAAGGTTGATTAGCTTTGTCATTACTGTTTATTTTTCACAAATTTGAGCAAATAATCAAGAATCTAAGAAAAGAAATTGTTGGATCTGATCAAAGGTCTACCAATTCCAGCATCCAGTGGCCCTCCAGAATAGAATGCACATAACAAAGTCCCTAGGTTAAGGGCCCTCACCTCATTCTTGCAAAATATAGGATTAACATAGCTGTTCCCTGCCACCTGTTCTGTATATTAAGTATCAGATGACTAACAAACAGCTGTGAATTACTTGACCTGTAAGTATCTAGATTTTTACTTGACATGAGTATAATTCCATAAAGGACTAATCGTTCTTCAGTGAGAATAAGTACTGGAATATCTCATTTAGAAATAACATCAGTGAAAAGAAAACCAGATGGGCAGAACTTATGCTGTTAGCCCCTATTTCTCTTCTATGTACAATTCATTATAGTGCTAACATCAAAACATAGAGTTATGATCTCTTTCCACCCAAAAATTAAAAAATGAAAAGCATCTTCAGAAGGAACACATTAAGATATCCTTGCAGAGATCAAGTACAATTGCTTCTTTTAGGGATGAATACCCACATTCCCAGAAAGGACATCAACTGACACTGGGTATTTATAAGATACAGTAATATAGATGCATAGGAAACAGAATCATAAACATGATATAGCCTTTGAACTCAATCTGTTGCATTTTAGGATTAATCAAAATGTCCAGTAAAAGATTTTAGATGTAGTTCTTTAATATCACTTAACATTTTTCAAATGTTAAAAATAAATTATAGCTTAGGTACACCGCATAAGAGTTTTAATCTAGTGAGCAAAAATAGTTGTCTTATGGCTGATTTTTCTCTTACTTCTGTTATGACTTGGACAAGTCTTTCATCAGGACCAGTTTCTGCACAATGGAAGCAATTGGTCTTCATGGGTATTTTGCGAAGGGAAATGCAGCGATAATTGTAAAGCACCATGTAGAGAGGATAGAACAGTGTTCAACCAACCCCCCACCCCCACACCTCTTAAGAATTCATTCTGGGTAACAAGTGTAGCATAACAGCTGAATGTAGAAACAACAAAAATTAGCTTGGAAGAAGGAATGGAGATGAAAAGGAACTTGGTACAAGAGAATGGTTCTTACAGTAATCAAGTCAAACCGTAGCAACAATTGCTCATGCAAGTATGATTAAATTTCACTTTTGATGCAGATCCCAGTCACAGTTGTTCTGGGGACAAGCTTCACAGCAAAGATAATTGAGTATTTGGGCAAAAACATAGTACTCTGGCATGTTTCAGTTATGGGCAATGGTTGAATTGATTTAACAGTTCCCATGTTTAAAGAAGACAGGATCTCCCATTAAATATAATTTCTTTTACTATGTCTGGGCATAGATTAAGGACTAGGATTTTAAAACTATATGGTTTGAATCAGAAAGTAGAGCACATGCACAATGGATGAATTTACTGCTCCTGAACAACTTGAGCCATTAATATTTTTACAAAAAGATAAACAAAATCTCACTTTCAGAGATTCCATTTTAATGAACTAGAGGTCTACTCATAATTGTTATCCTGGGCTTTTTTTAAAGAGCACCAAAGCTGTAATTATGTTTTGGCTTCACCACATACAGTATACAGACACACAAGACTGAACATGGAAGAATTACATGGATTCCAAAGGTTGTGGTAAATGAATCTTGCAGATAAATTAGTATGAAATTAGCATGCATGAGCTTACAAGAGAATACAAGCAGCTGTATTCACCTGAAATATAAAGTGTTCTATCCAGTCTGTTGGCTTTCCCCTTAATACAGATTTTTAAAGAAATGCATAACTTCTAAGGATCTCTAGAAAAGAAGCATTGCAGCATTTTTATTACACAATTGGTTATGATGGAGCAAATTTGTTCTTTGTTGCTCCAGGGGGTTGGAGCTGTGGGACCCAAACTCTTACAAGAAGGGGGCTTTCCAGTCAATATTACAAATAACTTTCTGAAGATATTCTCTGTCTGACAGTAGAAGATACATATTTAGAAGGTGGCAAATTCTCCTGTGTTAGAGATGTTCAACAAGAAGCTTAGTAGAAGTAGTATGCTATTGAACTGGTAACAATCATTTTGAGATTGTGGTAGGAAGCATTCTGCAAATGTGTTTATTCCACATAGGACTTTAAATTTATTTATTCCACATTAGCTAAAACAAATGCTTAAATATCTTGGGAACTGGACTAAAATCATCAAGTCAAAACTGACTTTCAAAGATACAGCATGAAGCATTCCAGGTGTGGTGTAACAGTAGTATGAGCTGCAGCATATATTTCTGTCCAGTACATGCGAAAGGATACAGAGAACAAATGTGTGAAAGATAGAAAGAGATTCCTGATAAGATCTTGATCTAGAGTGGGACTAAAGGCTGTACCATCTATATGGTAGTGTTTGTGATGCTCGTATCTATTCTCACACCGCTCAGACTCAGATGAGTATTGATCTCAATGCTGAAGTTGGCGATTCTGAAGCCAAGACAGTTTGAAGGAATGGATCTGGCATTTGTCTAAAAGATTCCCTGGATAGAGTCCATTCCAGGATCTCTCCCTTCACTGTGGACCCAAGGCACTGGATGCCATCAGCCAAATCATGGTGTTCCAAGGAGAGCGTCAATGACTGAGCCATAAAGGAAGTACAGCGTTGGTACTAAAAAGACAGGCACTGGGATCAAAACTGGAGGAGTGAGTGAAGCAAAAGTCCTTTTGGCAGTCAAAATCAAAACAGGACTGGCATTGTAGATGCATAAGGAGAAGCCACTTGTCTAACTGGTGTTGAAAATGACAGATCAGACTGTTTGTTTGTTTGCTTGTTCCATTTTTACCCTGCCCATCTAGATTCGGGCATCTACTCTGGGACGCTTACAAAATATAAAGATAAAAACAGCATTAAAATAAGCAAGCTACAGACAAGGAATAATAAATGTCATATTAAGTACAGGTGCCAGGATCTGTACTGCGAAAGACTTTTCCTTAGGCTTTGCATGGGCACCCTTCTTATGCCTTTTGTGTTTAAGAATAAACCACCTTGGGATTCCCACTAGTTTTGCAATGGCCCTGGGGGGCAAGAGAATCTTGCTAGGGGTTGGTGGAGGAGAGACTAAGGCAGGGGGATCAAAGGCAGATATCTTCTGAAGACTATTAGGTGGTTTAAGGGTTGCACAGTGTTTACGAAAGTTTATAGCAGCAAACACCACATAAAGTTAGAATATCTTAATAATACTTATTATATCATTGCATGGTAATAATTTTATGATAGCCCATTAAAAGAGCAGCAATAAATCATCAGATGCAGAAAATTTACCAAAAAAGACAATTTTCCACATAAACTATATATTTTTCTCAATTATTTTTCTAACAAATTAAAAATAAGGAAGAATATAGTAAAATTGACAAATTATTTGAAATTTACCGACACATAGCTGGCATTGATGTAATCTGATCCAGGGATACTAGCATCAGGCATTAGCTTCACTCTGTTGTTGTTATCTGTGCAGTAAAAATTAAAATGATGCAGCAAATGATTATTTTTACAAACTACTAGGCAGACTAGATAGAGAGATAAAGAGATAAGACAGATTAGACGAGCAGGAAGATGATAGACTGTCATACAGACAAGTGCATTATTCACTTTAAGTATGTACAATAAGGACGATAGAAGGGTAAGCATGCTACCTGAGCAGAAACTTTATATTTTAGACTGTTGCCTTGTATGGGCAAGAGTGCACTTTCCCTATGCACACTCAAGGAATAACTGAAAAAGGCTAGACAGATATGGATAAAAAGAGAGCCCTCCTACTTTCTGAACACTGTTCCTGGAGGGTTTCTCTGCTTTAAAAATTGCATGGAGGAATGAAGAAGAGATTGGAGTATTGCCTTTTTGGTTCCATAGGTGGAAGCTGTTCCATCAGCAGAACTATTCCATTGGATGCCAGCTACATTTATTTTCACAAAAGGATATTAGATCTAGTGATAATATAGCAATATATTAACTGCTATATTATTAACTGCATAATTAATAATAATTGCAAATAGCAAATCTTTTATTATATATTTATGCAATTAAACTGGGAGTTTCAACATATGGTAAACTGATTGTATTATAAGCCATATCTATAAATCACTAATCTTGTAATATGACCTGCTGGTTCATATAAAGCTTCTAATGTGCTAATAAAAAGACAAAAAAGCTTAGAGTAAACAACCCATATTTGTTTATTATCATTTCATTTGGAGGCTTAATACCTTATATCAACCTACCCATTGACAGATAATACTTATGTTCTGACTTCAAACTGTGATAAGCAATAAAACGATGATATAAGTAGGATGGGAATCAACATTTGTGCAGCCTTTATTTAATAATAACGATTCCTAACGTGATCCCCCATAACTCTCACTAGTGAATATAGGTCTGAATTTAACAGGTACATTCCACCTAAAATTAGACATATTGAGATTCTGCTACTAAATCAGGCAATATTAGATCACAAACGGACCACAAATACCAGTTTTTGGAGTACAGAACATGCTCCAAATCCATAGGAGATAACATGAACAGCTGTTCTGAAAAGTTAATAGCATAGTGTGGCTACATTAACCGAGGAATGCCTTGCCCCTCATCTCACATCACAGCTAATGCTTAAAATAATAATGGCATTTCTCATCTTATTAACTGAAAAATGAAGCAGTGTTGACTACAGAGACACAGACTCCTGTCTCCTGTGATAAAAATCTTTCCTGAAGTTAAAAGTTACCATATATTCACTCTGATCTTTAGTGGGACTTTTACACAGCACATTGACAAGTATTTTAATGAAAGATTTGCTATATTCCAAATACATATACAAACAGGAGGACTATATTCTTAGATATCAGAAATTTATTTTTAAGCAGGGAAATAATTCCAAGAAGAATAAAGATATCAATGATGTTACGAATTTGAGAAATTATTTGAAGCTATATAATTCACTGCACCTCCTGCTTAATACTTATATGAGCAACCTAAAATCTAATCATGAATAGGTTTTGATAAAACAACAAAAATTATGCAGAGATGTTATAATATGAATTATAACAAGGTATGCTCAGACTTTTTCTTTGCACTGGGACCCTTTCTTTAAACACCACAGTGGAAAAAAGTAAACGTCTATGATAAATTTCACATGTATCTCACATTTCATGCACACTTTTCTGTTGATGGGAAAAATAATAATTAGTAACATGGACGTACATGGCTTGATGTTTGGAAACCGGTTTTTGGACCTGTTCCAGGGAAGATCAGCATCTGTTGAAGCAAGATCTGGAAGAAATTTGGGGAGTTCCTACAAAATAACACATACATTAGGATGTCTTTTAAGATGTTTTCTTGTAAATGGGTAACTATATAATTTAATCAGAAGTGAACTTGTACACAGGAAGTCCAGTTTTACTAGTTTACCCACTTCATCCACTGAGAGAGGCATGGCCAAAACAGTATTTGCCAATAATGCTTTCTAATTACAAGCCTCATAAATTTCAAAGTCCTTATAATTCTATGCCCCAAATCAGTTCATATACTTTAACCTGTATCTGTGTTTAGGTACTGCATGAAAGGAACAAAATACAAGACCCGTCATTTATTTCCATTTCTGTGAAGTATCTGAAGTAGAACAGTTGTTGTCTTTACTGATTAATACACAGGTATAATTGTATAAAGTTTAGATAAGTGAACATAAAGGAACCAGTAAGGATATTAACTGACCTAATATGATACACTATCGAAAACTGTATTTTGTACAATAAAATTGAAATTTACTGTAAGATGTGTTTTTCATATTTTGATACATTTTGACATTTATTTGCCTTTGCGAAAGAAAAGGTATGATGGTGAGTGCTATCAAATGGAACAACTGAACTCAACCATGCTATCCAGAACAGAGAAAGATTTTGGGTGGGGCTGGAGCGTGCTACATCTCCAAACGCAGCTGGTAAAACTGCAGAAGCCTTTCACCTCTGTGTCAAACCTTGTTACATCAGCAGGGTCAAATGCTAAGCTACAGAACAGACTACCAGGCTGAACTGCCTAAGCATATATGAACTTTCACCTTAAAATCTCTATAAAGTCACACTACTGCTTTCTGTGCTTTTGAGTAGCTTTTAAGGCAGCGAATCAAGCAGGAGAAGGCCTTTTCATGAGCCGCTTTATGTGGCCTCCTTGGTCCCTTATTCTGGCCTATCTGTAAGGCAGTCTCTCTAAAGCTTTAAACCAGGAGAGCAGTTGCTACAGTAGGACAACAAGCAAGTATTTAATCAAGCAGAGACGACTGCCAATCTGTTATTCTTCACTGACCTCTGCCTTGGTAGAGGAAGGACAAGAAGATATATGTTGACCATAACGAATAGGGATAAGGAAAGGGATGAGCAAATCACTTTTGTGTTCCAAGTATGAAACATAATTTAAATACAAAGGAATGGAAGTGGCATAGTCAGGTCACGTACGAAGTACAATGCATCCAGTGGCAAACTTCAAAAACTTCTCAAGAAATAGAAGAGATAAAGCAAAAGAACAGGTTTACAATCTAATTATTAATAAGGTCTAAAGTCTGATGAGCAAAGCTTTGCAACTCCAATTAATACTAACAACTTCATTTGTTTCCACTGCACACTATTCACCTTATATTAGGAGAGGTCAATGCACGTCTAAAATCAGTATTTTGAATATGGGCTAATGCTAGATGCAGGGGAGAATTCTGAAAATTTGCAAGGTGCTATTATAATAGGAAAGCCATTTCTTTTGCTGAATAACATAAATCTATGATATGCCAATTGACTTTTTAAATTTTATCAATACATGCTGTAAATGCATACACATGGGAAGCTACATGTTAGTATATGGAAGAAACATACATTGTGAAGATACTTTCAAGCTATATCACTTTATTTCTTGAGGTAGAAAATCCTTTGCCCATCTATATGAAACTGCTGGGACATGTTGTCCAGAGTTATGGGGTTTGGTATCACCAGTATGCAGATAACACCAACTCTATTGCTCCTTTCCATCTAAACTGAAATATTATAACCAAACAGCGTAACTGCCAATTGATTTTTCTTCATCATTCACAGGTCCAGACATTGTGCAATTCATGGTAAATCTATACATCTAAAATAATAAAGTAATTGGAGAATGACAGATGTTGTGGGGATACCAAATCATCTCATATAATGATGAACACAACACTTCTGGGATAACAAAAAAAGGGATCTATCTTTGACATTTTAAAAACTTGATACCCATATAAAAGAAGTGAGTTGCAAAAACAATGAAGAACCGAAGGCTTAAACAGACTTTTGGTGTGACATAGCTATCATTAAATGTCATGCACACTCTGGAAGAAAGGCTTGCAACAGTAGTAGATCTGATACTGCCCATTGTGATTATCTTGCTTGCCGACCCTTGTGAACACCCTCCTGAAATGGAGTTAAAGAAGAGCAATGCTGTGCAGTGTTCTAGCCTAATTCCCATTTATCTCACAGGGCTTTATACATGAAAGGTGTTTGGGAGGTCAAGCCCTCCACATCGTTCAACACGAGACTGGGCATTCATTATGTGTTTGTTAAATTGAGCTGAATTAAATTTGATGTGACTACAAAGGCTATTTGCCATTTGCCTTCAATTTACTCTAGCAGCAGTAAATGTATAACACTGGTTCTTAACCTTGGGTTACTCAGGAGTTTTGGACTGCAACTCCCAGAAGCCTTCACCACCAACTGTGCTGGCTGGGGTTTCTGGGAGTTGCAATTCAAAAACATCCGAGTAACAAAGGTTAAGAACCACTGATGTATAATATCTTGCCATTATACATTTTTAAAATGATCTAATCTGTAGAACTACAGGTGCCCAAGGAGTAAAAATCCAAACAAACAAAACAACCAAACCCCTTCAATAACAACCACCCTCTAGCAAAACAAGCAGAAAGAAAGAAAGAAAGAAAGAAAGAAAGAAAGAAAGAAAGAAAGAAAGAAAGAAAGAAAGAAAGAAAGAAAGAAAGAAAGAAAGAAAGAAAGAAAGAAAGATTCCCAGCAGCCAATAAAGCCATTAGCTATGGTCTTTATAATATTATATAATATTAAATTTCTCTGCTCTCCCCTGCCTGCCATGCAAAGTGGTGAGGAAATCATGTGAAATGTGATCCCACATAACACTTCATTCACATGAGTGCTGCATGTAAAATATCTGTAGAGTAAGGCAGAGACATAACAGTGCTCTACCATCCAAATACAGTGGTGCCTCGCACAGCGAGGTTAATCCGGCGGCCATTTTGGGGCTTCCGGCGGCCATTTTGTAGCTGCCAAACAGCTGATCGGCGGGTCGCAAAGCGAAGGTCGGTAAGTGAACTGCTTACCG
Organism: Pogona vitticeps; assembly: GCF_051106095.1. Taxonomy (NCBI): domain Eukaryota; kingdom Metazoa; phylum Chordata; class Lepidosauria; order Squamata; family Agamidae; genus Pogona; species Pogona vitticeps. The sequence continues at coordinate 150,236,917 of NC_135787.1, read as the reverse complement.
ACTTTCGCTCTGCGATTTTCGCCCTATGCAGGCATCGGTGTGCGATCGCATTTGCGATCGCAAAACCGGCCTCGTAGAGCGAATTCATCGCTCTACAGTGCACTCATTGTGTGAGGCACCACTGTACTCCTGGTAATATATGAAATGAAACAAGGTTAAAAACATTCTCTTTACAGTGATCAGTCAAGATTGCAACCATAACAATTCACAACTAGAGATGGGGACGAATATCAAAACGGATCGCTTTTTCCAATGAATATAGGTGATTCATTAAATATTCATCAATCCGTATTTGTGGGTTCCAGAGACCCCCACAAATACAAAGGGATGAATATTTGCCCATTTTTATTCGTCCTTCGTATTAAAAACACAAACACACCATTCTGCCTACTAGCCACTGATCTGGTGATCAGTGGCAGAAAGGCAGCCACCATCCCACACAGCTACCCAATACCACAGCCTACCTACCACCTCTACCCAACTCCACCAACACCCTCGTACCTTAATCGCTGCTTAATTTTCTGGCCTCATAGCCACGCATGTAAAAATGGAGATTGGCTGCCCTAAGGGAATCCAGGCTGCCCATTGCAAAGAAGGCAGCTGCAGCTTCCCTACCCTAAATGAAGTCACAGCCGCCATCTTTGCAAAGGGCAGCCAATCTCCTTTTTTACATGCAGTGGCTGTGAAGACCTGATGGAGACCTCAGCAGCAGCTATTAAGGTAAGTTGGGTGTCAGTGGGAGTGGGGTGGGGGCTAAGGTAGGGAAAGGAAGGGGTGTGGTGTAGGCTGTTGGGGTGGCTGGCTGTGTGTGGGGGGGGAGGGGGGGTGGCTGCCTATCGGCTTTTGATTGGCAGCCGGTAGACAGAATGAGCTTCTGTGCCATGTGGTAAACTCTCCTGGGGGGACCCAATTTGTGGGTGAATAACTTGGATGTCTGATATCCAATCTTCACCAAAGTTGGCAGGCATGTTGGGGAAAGAGATAGGAAGCTCTGTTGTCATTCTGGAGTCTCTAAGTACCTGGGGGGGAGCTTTCCTGGGGGGAGTTCTCTTTGTGACTATATAATTCAGGGGTCCAATATTCACCAAACTTTCTGGAGTTGTAGAGAAGTGTCTGAGGAAGCTTCCCTGCAAATTTGGTGTCTCTAGGTGGTTGGGGGCCAGTGTTATAGCCATTTAAATAGCAGTTGAAGCGACAGAGCGATTCATTGATTCATCGAAGAATATTCGTATATTCGTATTTGTTGATCCATTAACCTTAACGAATAACAGATCAAAATGAATCATATTTTTTATTTGTCCCCATCTCTATTCACAACCTATTTACTTCCTGAGCAATTATTAAAAATAAATGGGAGGACTTCATAAGTACAAGTGGCAGCATATTTCGATTTAGGCCTGCACACAGTAATGTTTGGCTAATATATTCACAATGTGATATAAGTGCTAGTATAATATGTTGTAAACATCTGATTCAATAGTCAACAGTATCAGAATTCATTTTTCAAATTTTTTAATACTTTGACTTTGGCCTTATTGTCCTGAAACTCAGCTACAATAACTTGCTTTACAGAAGACCACATTGTTATGTGCTTGCTGAAACTTAATGCTGTGAACAAAGAGTAATGGATCTTCCAAGAATTGTCAGTAGCCATGCTATAGAAAATTATGATTTTAACAGCCTCTGCCACTAAACTCTCCCTAAAAACCACATAAAGTGAATTACAATTTAAACAAAGTAGCAATTACTACCTAAGTGATGTAGCATGGGGAAGGAAGAGCAATCCCTCCCTCCCCATAAATCAAATAAGAATTATCATCCTTTGTAGAAAAAGTTCAGTCTACTCATATTTTGGCTGCTAACGAGAGACAGGTTTCACCTATCTGCTTCTTATTCCATGTCAAAGTTCTGTGTCTATCTTCCAAATATTCCATGTTTTCCCAATGATGATTATAAACTTACAATTAAGTTACACATGCACTAGCAACATTTTTAAATGTTTATCATGCAAGTCTAACAGATAACCCATACTGGTGTCATTCTTTAGGAAACATGCAAAAGATGGCTATTTGAATAATTCTGATAATACAGTACTTCCATTAGAATACTGTAATCGCCAAATGAATGTAACACAAATTTCTAAACAATCAGGATAGTAACTGGGTATTTATGATAAAGGTCGGTGTCTTTAATGGTCTTCCTGCTTAAAATGGACATGAAATGTGACACATGAAACGAGTGGAGGTCTTGTAATGTTGTGACAACTGCTTGTAACATACCGAAAATTCTTCCTGAAATTTTAGGTTGTTGTTTGCACAAAGCTCTTCAACGTGTTGTAGAAAACATTTTTTGCCTATCGGCCTAGAAATAAAGGAAAATGAGTTATTTGTAGAAAGAAAAATGGCTTTAAAAGAAGAAATGTCTAGCCAAAACAATGTTACAATGTTACTGAGATATAATGAATATAGTTGCATGAACAGTTTACAAAAGAGAATTATATACATATGGAATTGTTCTGAAATAGTAACCTCTTCCCACTTTACACCTCCTCTGATTTTGATGATACAGCATGACTGTTGTGTACATACCATGTTTTACAAAGATCATTACTCCACAGTTCAGTCTTTTGATATTTACGTATATATGTTTGCAAAGTCACCTTTCAGTTCAGTTCAAGCACATAATGCTTCTTTTGTCACACAGAAACCATTTTATACTGTACAATGCAGAGCTTTAGATATATAAAATATAGCAGTGACTTCATTCCCATAATGACATGGTTTTTAAACCCCAAGGAGTTAAATATCCCTGTATTACTTGCCAAGCTAAAACACAGACATGCAAGCTTCACCCCAGAGAGAGAGAAAGCATTTCTCCAGTTACCATGCAATTAGACATGCTTTTATGATTTATACAAAGTTAGGACCTTTTTCTAATAAATATACAAAAAGGAGCCACACATTACAGAACTAGCAATGTATAGCCACAATGTAAAAATTAGCAGTCAACTTACTTGATGGATTTTCTATAACTAAGTAACCTGTAATAGAGATTATGTTAAGTGAGTTAAGTTGTGAGTCAGACAATACTTTGCATTTTGGTTAACAGTTAGAGGAAAAAGAGATAAAACAAAGGAGTCGAAAACATATTGGTTTGCTTTTAAAATCTAGTTTTGCAGTTATGCCTGTAGTAGAAATATGTGGAAACATTTTACTGGCATAGAGAAGATGCTGCAATTATGAAGCAGTATTTGATTTGCAAGAATCATTAACCACTAGAGCTTAAATGATAAAAGAGGCATTTCATAGCATAATTTTAAAAGAAAGTTTACGCTATTCCTCTGCTCACATCTTTTTTCAAACTCTTGTAGTGACAAGGACAACATAAAGTCCACACACCAAGGTCAATTATTGTAGTTTGATGCTGCATATTGTTCTTGTCTCTTTCAAAAGCAGAAATTAATTTCATGTGATCTGTTAACTGTTAATACACTTGATGGAACCTTAGGCTTTGCTTCTGTAAATTAGTTTAAAAACACTAGTGGCCAGCAGTGGCACCAAAAGTGTTGACTGGGGGCAGGGATTTGTGTTCAGTTGCAGCCTAGCTCTTCCTGGGACAGCTAATCAGAGGTCAGATGATTTCCTGAATATAACTTGCCTTCTGCTCTCCACAAGTGTGGAGGGTGCATGCAGCACCTACGACATGAGGAACAAGGTTGGAGTAATAAAGTCTATCCTGCCATATGAAATTGTAATATATTTATTTTAATATTCACTTGTTTTTGCCTTGTATTGAAAAACAGGCTTTCCAAAACATGAAACATAAGGAGTTGTATATTATTCCAGTAAGTTTCATCTAGCATCGATAAGATACCCCCACACATTTACACTCAGACATAATGATGGAAAAGCTAAATCAGAATCCTACCCTCCACCCCATTCATATTTAGGCATTTCATTTAGAAATGTGCTGGGTGCAATGCAATTGGATGGAGAAGTTCCCAGCTTTATATTCTGATTTGAGTAGAAAATATTAAGGAATTTTGATTACTACAGCTGCACACTTTAGTAGCTGAAGTTCCAATTCTCCGGAATGGATTGATACTGAAAGAGGGTAATGCTTGGGATGTTTGCATAAAAATAATACAGTAGAACTCTGTATATATGCCATTAAAATGTAAAGGAGGAACATTGGACCAGAAGAAAAAAAGTTAGGAGAACTGTTGCTGAATAAAAGTCCAGGGCTTGTTTTAAAAGGTGAAGATGGAAAGATATATATATTAACAATGCCAGTGTAGTCGTAATCCCCTAGCTCAGGCTTATGGCCATATCAAGTTCCTGTAATATCTCCCATGTGTTATACATATCTAACCAGGGAAATCTCAAGAACCCTGTTCAATTTAGAAAGCACAGTTTAAACAGAGAGAAAATGGAATCATATACTAAGCAGCCTTTATAAACTCATTTTAATTGTTGTGGCGATAAAGCATGGATATGATTCTTCTGTTAATAAATGCAGAAGCTGTACAATTATGGTTTTGAAGATTGAAATCTTAAGAGAAAATTATCTGTACTGAATGAAAATAACACAACTGTTTAATGCAGCACTGCACTTGATCTATGCTTTATAGCACTTCATAAATTAAATGGAAACAACATCATTTTGAAGATTTTGGTCCTACATGAAACTCCAGAAGCTGCTTTGACAAAATATTATTTGTGTTAACATAGCGACCTAACCAGAACATTTGGAGATTTCCAGTTGCTTAAAATTTTGCTTATATTATTATGGATTAGCAAATGTGAATATTTCAAGAAAACGTTCAGTACAATCCAATTCAATTTCACTTCAATGTGAGGCCCACTGTGTTCAGTATTGGTTACTCCAAGTTAAGTGTGCAAAGGCTGCAGCTTAAATTACTTTTAAGTTGCTAGAATAACAGTACTGTGTCATATCAAATATGGTGCAGATCGAAGCATATTTTAATTGTATAACACCCTGCCTTATGGGCAGCCTGATCCCGTCTGGAAATATGTGCCACTGTGTTAAGAATCAATCCTACGAACTGTTATTAAGATTGCGGCCAGAAGAATTAAACAAATAATAAATGTGTGCCATCAAATCAAGTCCAGCATATGGCAACACCTTCCAGGGTTTGCTAGCTAGAGAGTCCTTAGAAGTAGTTTACCATTCCCTTTTTCTGGGGGAACTCTGGGACGGTGCAGCTTGCCCAAGGCTACACATGCTAACTTTCCTCCTGAAAGGAACAGGTGGGAATTGAACTTCACAACTTCTGGGTCTAAAGCCAGATGCCATTCATGAAAGGGCTATCTCATGCAAGAGACTAAAGTTACAGCAACCTTGCTGAGCCACTGCCATGTACACATTTGTAATGGATGGCCAGAGTAGATAGTATTGGTCCCCTGTTTGTGGACTAAGAACATTCACCCTTTGCTTCTCCTTCCACTCTCCAATAGGTAATCAGCACAGAGAGCCAAAGAATGTAATTTCACTGGTCTGAGATTAAAATTAAGACCATGGAGGGCTACAATGGAGGAGGGGAGGAAAATCCCAAATCCAGTTGTCTGAGTATGGAAGTTTGTCATTGTAATGGTTTGAGTGCATTAGCTAATTCCTAATGTATATAAGAATATTATAGTGATTGGCTTTATTATATAGGAGTGTAGTAGAGCCATATCCTACTAGAGACTAGATACATTATCTAAGGAATTCAAGTGCATTCTGCAAAAGAAATGTTAACTCATCATAGCCACAGTTACAGTATCATTTTCTTCCATGACTAGCATAGCCATTGCAATATAATTCCCTTGAACGCTGCCTGGACACTGTGCTGGGACGGATGAGGGACAATAGACTGAAGCTGAACAAGGACAAGATGGAAGTCTTGCAGGTTGGTGCCCCTAATGTCTGTGGTTTAGGGGCCTCCCTCTAAGGATGAGGTTTGAAATCTGGGTGTACTTTTGTACCCAGCACTATCAATGGAGTCCCATGCAGTGTCTGTGGTACATTCTGCTTTGTCCACCTGAGACAGATTGTCCAGCTGCATCCTCACCTTGACACCAGGTCCTTCACCGTGCTGGTCCATGCAATGGTAATCTCAAGATCAGACTACTGTAATGCTCTCTACATGGGGCTGCCCACGAGGCTGCTATGGAAATTTCAGCAGGTCCAGAATATGGTGGCCGGATTACTGGGCGGAGTAAATAAATGCCATCATATTTCCCCTATTCTGACTGCCTTGCATTGGCTGCCTGTTTGTTTCTGTGCCAGCTTCATGGTGATGATGTTGACATACAAAGCCCTAAATGGTTTGGCACCTCTGTATCTGGCAGAACATTTTATTCCAGTGAGATCTGCCTGAACAACTTGATCTTCCCAGGCAGGGTGGCTGAGAACATTGACCCAAAAAGAGGCCCAGAAAGACCAGAAAATGGGCCTTCTTTGTGGTTGCTCCCCACCTTTGGAATGTGTGCTGTTTTACTATGTTGTCAACCACCCAGAGTGGCCTTGGTAGCCTGATGGGTGATATAGAAATGTAAAAAATAAATGCATGCCTACTAGAGATGGGGATATTCATATTTGTAAACAAATACAAATATCCCTGTCCCAGCTGGACCTAATGAGGGTCTGGTCCCTGAGACCAGCCCATCCACTCATGCATCTTGGTACTGAGAAGGTCCTGCTCTTCCTGCCAATAGCACCAAGAGCTCCGCTGTCACCCTGCTTGGCAGGGTGGGAGGTTGAATCTGAGAAGGGAGACAGCAGAGCTCCTTCCATCATTGGTGGAAAGAGCAGGACCCTCATAGCTCCGGGACTCATGAGTGGACAGGCTGGTCCAAGGGGCTAGACCCTCATTAGGTCCAGCTGGGACAGGGATATTCATACCCATTTACAAATATGAACATCCCCAGCTCTAATACATACATACACACACACACACACACACGCACACACACACACACACACACACACACATACATACATACATGCACGCACGCAAGCAAGCAAGCAAGCAAGCAAACAAACAAACAAACAAACAAACAACAGAAGTAGCAAGCATTGTGGTCCTCTGTCTACCTACCTATCTACCTATTTCAGATGATACTGGGATTCAGTTTCTATATGTCTTGGTATAACCAGTGGTGCAGGCAAATAGAAGTATCTTTTATATAAATACAACACGTGCATTTAATGTACCTTTTACTGTTTATCTTATCTTTAGTCATTGGTGGAGCCTTAAGCCTGGTAGAAATTTCTACTTCACATGACTACCCCAACCCCTCCCTTTAAGTCATTTGTCTTGGTTTTAAAAGAACCCATTTGTTTATGCTGGCAAAAGTGATCAGGGATCATGTTGTCACATAGAATTAGCTCACTCTCTGGGTCAGTGCATTGAAATCTACTGGGATTTGTTCAATAGAAACCCCCAGAAATGAATATGTAGACTAAAGGCTTAACTCATAAGCACCACAAGAACTTGGTAGGAAAAGCCAAGGAAATAATTTTCAACAAGTTAATTGAAATCTTCATAGGCTTAACCATTCAGGGACACTGCAGAACAATAATTCCTTGTGAAAAGCCCTTATAATATTTTTCCCCTCAGCCGCCAGGCTAAAACTCAATACTAGGTTTTAGACTATTTCATTATGGTTTAAGACATCCACATTAAAGAAAACATATTTTAGTTTGCTCTGTGAACACTTACAGCACTTTTTATGCTACCTCTTCGCCACATTGAGAAGAGTTTTTCTTTTTTTTTTAAAGTGACTTTTGGTAAAATATAGTATTGTACATGATACAATATTAACAGAGAATGGTACTTGAACTGATCTGATGCATATGACCTTTAGTCTTCCATACTAGTGAGACAGCATATGGTTCCTTGAGATTCTTACAGACATTGGTATCATAATTATTACTTCCAACATCATGGTGGAATCCATTGCTCAAAAAAGCACTTCTTGGAGCTCAAACCATAATATTTTGATTGGAAATTAATTGTCAGACATTCTGGTGCTTCATCTGTTAACGAACATGGTATGATGTGCAGCTACCACAGGTACCAATTGCATAATGTTTGTAACACCACTACTGGCAAGGAACCAATGCAGGCTTGCCCTGTTCTATGAAATGTTACGTGTTTTGTTAAAAGAAGCAGTTAAATGTTAAGAATCCAATCCCGAAAACAGAAAATACTGTTTCCTACTGAGAGCACATCCAAGAAATATACCACTGATGGAATTAATTACCATTGCTAGCAAATACTCATAGAGTTTCAAAACAATGAAATGTGAAATGACCATTACTGAAATTAGAATGAAAAATACATTTATAAATTTGACCGCAAGAAGTCCCAAAGTACACATTTTCAGGACTCCTATGACAGCCAGGAATTCATTGCTGCCATTAAAATGGAAGTCCTGTACTCAATTCCCCATCCCTCCCCCTAACATATATTTCATTTATCTATTTAAAATGCTTTTACCCTGCTTTTTTTCCTTTAAAAGGACCCAAGGAAGTTTACATAATTAAAAGACAATATTTAAAGTTAAAACAGTCAGTATACAAATACTAAAAAGGATCAAGCAGTAAAGACAGTAAAGAAAAGCAATACCAAAACATATTCAAAACAGTAAGGCACAATGATCCATTCAAAAACCCCACTCACTGGGGGGAAGCTTGTCCCAAGAGAAAAGGTCTTCATCTGGTTGCAGAAGGACAGCAAAGATGGGGACAGCCTGGCCTCATGTGGGAGGGAGTTCCAAGGTTTAGGGGAAGCGACAGAAAAGGCCCTGGCCCATGTCTCCAACAAATATACCTGTGAAGTTGGTGGACCTGAGAGAAACGCCTCTCCAGATGATCTTAATACCTGAGTAGACTCATAAAGGGAAATGCAGTCCTGGAGATAGCTTGGATCCAAGCTGTTTAGGGCTTTATAGGTTAGAACCAGCACTTTTGAATTGTGCCCAGAAATGGATAAGCAGCCAGTGGAACTGCTATAACAAGGGGAGTTATGTGATCCCTCTGACCATCCCTAGTTAGCAATCTGGGTGCTATGTTTTGGACTCACTGAAATTTCCAGATACTTTCCAGAGGCAGCCCTGTATAGAGCACCTTACAGCAATCCAGCTGGCATGTAACTAAGGCATGTGCCACTATGGCCACATCAAACCTCTCCAGGAATGGGTGCAGCTGGCACACTAGTTTTAATTGTGCAAATGCATACCTGACTACTGCTGAAACCTGGGCATCCAGGTTAAAACTGTGGTACTTCAGTCAAGACTCTGCTCATGACCTGAGTTGAATCTCAATGGGGTCAGGTAGCTGGCTCGAGTTTGACTCAGCCTTCCAACCTTCTGAAGTTGGTAAATTGAGTACCCAGCTCACTGGGGGTGGGGGGGCACTGTGTAGCCTGCATAATTAAATTGTAAAGTGCCCAGCAAGTGCTTTAAGTCCTATGGGGTGGTATCTAAGCAGCACACTTTGCTAAAACTTTAGTTTTCACATCATGATTGCTGGAAGAATCTTCCGGAAACACAATCTCTTGCACCCTCTATCACAAAATGCCTAATAGACAAAGACAGGAGAAATATCAGGAAACAAGGAGGGAAAAAACCTTGTTTTTCCTCTGGCTCAGATTTGTACCTTAAAAACAATTGCAAGGAAAGGCTACTCAGAGAACCCTTATCAGGCAGAACTGTGGGAGTCATAAGGCAACAGATTCTGCCAAAGAGGGAGTTTATGCCACACAAAGAGCAAAATAGAAAAGTGAATGCTCTTAGGATCCTAAACAAAATAGACAGCAATTCTTCAATTAAAGCTAGTCAGAGAGTTTGACTATGGAACAGATTTCTATCAAAGGGTCTATTTCATTGACCTAGACATGAATGAAAAGGGAGACCTTTTTGGAAATGTCTAAACGTTTACTAGATGATGCAGGTTTGCAACTTAATTAGGTGCTTAGGACAAAAGAGGTGCGTAGGACGACAGAATAGGTGCCCTGCAAAAGCAGCTGAAAAAATTCCATTCAAATTGTGGAGAGGATACGAGCCTCATTTAGGATGTCTGAGAGTATTTTGCTGTAAAGCTTAGGTGTTTATGCCAAAAGCCAAGAAGTAAATGGGACAAAAGTTGTGAGTGTGGAGTTCTAGGAGCCCTGTGGTGCAGTGGTTAAACTGCTATACTGCATCCAAAACTGTGCTCATGACCTGGGGTTTATTCTGAGGTTAGTAAAATGAGTACCCAGCTCACTGGTGGGGGGGGGGCAAAGTGCATAATTAACTTGTAAACCACCAGAGAGTGCTTTAAGTGCTATGGGGCAGTATATAAGCAGCACACTGCTTTTTTTTCTTTCTTTTTTTCTTCTTTTTTGGTGGACTATACTGCAAAAGGGAAAGCCTAAAGGAATTTGAGTCTTCTCAATGTGGGGGAAGTGAGTGTGTATTCAGTAGCCTGGTTTGATGAGAGGAAGAATCAGAATGCAGCAGAGCCAAGGCTGTCTAACAGGACAGAGAGATATGTGTTTCCTGAGAGATGGTGTGTTAGGCTATAAAAGACAGTGAGGTGCAAGAGAGTGTTGATCATAACATATATTTTTACCCTAACACTAAGGTCATCTATCACATTTTACCTACATTGGTATTTACAATTCTGAAATTATTTTCAATCACAGTTGTAACCTGCCGTGTGCAAATCTAAATCCTGGAATCCCCTTGGTGTTAGTTCCAGGCTTACGTAACTTGCAATGGTCAATTGCAGCTACAGTGGGGTCTTGACTTGAGAACTTAATCCGTATTGGAAGGCGGTTCTCAAGTCAAAAAGTCTCTAAGTCAAGTCTCCATTGACCTACAGTGCATTGAAAACTGATTAATCCCGTAACAGGCCGTTTTTGTTTCATTTTGGGTTTTTTCTGGTCTGTAAGTCAAATCTCAGTCTGCAAGTCAAACCTAAATTTTCCGGCCAGAGAAGTCTGTAACTCAAAAAGTCTGTAAGTCAAGCCATCTGTAAGTCAAGGGTCCACTGTAATTGATTTGGTGACAGCAATCCGAGTGCCATAGTTGGGCATATGGCTAGGCATGCAATGGAGAGTGCCCTGGAACTTCAATAATTAGCCACAATTCGTTGTGGCAGGTTATAAAAATTCTACATGAACAGCAATAGGATTCTTGCCACAATTCACAACACACAATATCTATTTGAATTCCCCCCCCTTGATTCCATTATTATTACAGTATGAGAATTATAGTACAGTAGTCATGGTAATTTGCATTGTATTTTTTCCCAGGGTTTTTTTTTCCAGTTACCTCACAGAAACTAAGTTCCTGAAAGAGTCTATATTCCATTTGCCTGTAGGTTTGGCAAACCTTAAAATTTAATATGCCAAACTTGAATCAGACCGTTCCTACACAGGGTTTTCTAATTTCACCACTGGCAAAATGGTCACCATGTTTCAAGGGCCTTTCTAGATAACCTTTTCACACTGTAACTTTGGCACTGTTGCTCATTTTTTGTATGGTATCCACATGTCAGTTTTGCAAGGAAAGACCTCACCTGCATCCTTTCACAAAGAAAAAGTGGCAGACACCTGGAATACTTCATCTTCTTCCATGTAACCATGTCCAACCATTATGTGAGCTTTCTTTTTTCAAATTTATATTTTTCATTGCCACATGCACTCTTTCTCCTGCACTGGAGCATGCATCTCCCCGAATTCACACCTTTGTTTTAAAAGCAGCAAGTGGACTATCTACCCACAGCAGGACCACATAGCCACCAGCACTGTGTGAGAATAGAACATTAGACTACTGATGGTGGGTTGGGAAGTAATAGTACAGCATTAATTATAACATCAAATTATCTGTCATCTGGAAAGACCCTGCATTGCTTGTTGATATCAAAAGAAATCTTATTATCACCCAGTAGTAAAGGTTTCAAGATGCACCTAAGGATCTAGGGCAAAGCATTTCTTTTAGATGTAAGTTAGCAGAGTATAGTATCACACAAGTGAACACAGCACAGTGGAAACCACACATGGACTTTTTAGCCATGCAGTAACTTACTGGATGACAAATATCTCCTTGCGTCTAAAGAAAAAGGAGGAATATCTGGAAACAAAATCCATTCACAGTTAAGTATTCAGACAGAGACCAGCATTCTTAGTCAGATCAATGTTGCCTACGTCAATGTGCAGACAGTGAGATAAGTGGTTGCTTTAAAATGCATATTTAAATCAAAATGTTATGGGTATATAAATTTTTCCTATCCATTTCCTCTAGTGAATATCTTCAGTATTATTATTATGACCAATTTATTAGTGGCAGGAACATTAACTATTTATATTAAGGAACATTTATCAGTCCTCTAGATAAAACAGATCAACAACCAAGTCTCTCCTAGTCACCTATAGTTTGTAGTACTAAGACTTATTTGACAAGGTTGCGTAAGCTATTCATTTGTGACTTAACTCATATATTACATTGTCTGCCAGTTGCTCATGGGTAACCCACCAGCGGAATATGGCTATAACTGCTTTTGTCCATCTTATGTTTCCCAGCAACTGATATACCAAGATAATATAAAGCAATCCTGATTAGTAGCTGTTAATGGGCCTATAATTGATTTAGTTCCACTGAAATGCATGGATTGAGCTCAGTTTATACAGTATTCAGTTCTCAAGCACAGATTCATCTTCTCAGGTGGTACTCTGTCTTCCAGTGTGTTAGTATAAACATGAATAATCATGCCTTCTAGATGTGTCTTTGTTCTTTTGCCAAGCATCATGTGAAAGCAAATGTTAAAAATTTTAAAAGGGCATTCTCCCAAGCTGAGGCATTCTCTGCCAAAGAAGACTAGGCAGACTCCTTTCTGGTTGATATTCTGAAAGTAGGAAGTGATCATTTTATTCAGAGTTTCAAAAACTGAGTGACTCTGTGAAAGGAGCTTTTCTACTTTCTTGAGCCAGACAGGAGCAATTCCCTGGCAAACAGAAGGATCGCTTTAAGACAGATCACTCCCATTAAAGCAACCCTTTCTGGTGCAATCAGGCACAAAAGCTTGTACAGCCATCTTGATTCCATCCTGTTCTTAAATTTCTTTTTAACTCATCAGTGTTTTAGTACTATAATTTGTTTTAGTTGTACACTGAGCATGGTAGATCTTGATACACACTTGCTTTTATCTCGTTTTTACCTGTACAGATTTTTAATTTTATCAAACAAGCAAACAGCTTATGTTAAAAACACATCCAAAGCTTCACTGAGTTACAGACTGGGATATAGTAAATTCTAAAATTTTAAGTGGTAATTAGTATGAGCAATGCTCATACTGCTTGCTATTTCTGTTGAGGAGGATGAGTATGAGCTGTTAAAAAAAAGATCTCAAGCAAATCCTGAACTGTTTTTGTAAATGATTAAAACTGTCTTCATATTATTTCATCTTACAGCTATCATACCCATATCCTGCTTCTTCATTCCCCTTGCCCCTATTTTCCCCTCAAAATCATGTGAAGTTAGGCAGAAAGAACAGTTCATTCAACATCCAGTGAACTTTATGGCTTCCTGAATTTTACCAGGTTTCCCTGGTCCAAAAGCAATAAACTATTCACTATACCACACTGGGTTTAATGTGGATAAGATTATTGAAACGTAGTCACAGAGTGGCATATTATAGAACATCTCTGAGTCAATGTGAACACCAGTAACACATTCTCAGAATATTAAGAGTGCATATTTTATTCTGCCCACCCAGCCCATTCTACATCAGAGATATTACTTTTGTAATTAAAAATCATGTAGCAAATGTTCTAGGCAGGATTATACAATGATTTGCATTTTGGCTTTGCTCCATGGTGAGGAAGAGCACATCATTATCTGAATTCCTGAGAGAAATGTCTGGAGGTCAGCTTTTGAAAGAGGATCGTTGTGACCTGTGTAAATAAGAACACCACAAACACTTCCAAATAAGTAAAAGGTCACTATGGGGTCATTGCTCAGATCTCCAGACCTACTGTTTTGTCAAAGGAGTATGCTTACCGTGTAAATCTTTCATCCTTCATTTCCAGGTCTGCCACTGTGATCAACTGATCTAGTTTGAATTTTGTGTCAATAATTTCTGCATCTCGTGGAGAATATGTGCCTCCTTCCTTTTGCTTTTGCCGAATTCTAAGCCAAAGACCACAAGAAGAATGAAAGAATGAACTACATGAACTTCTGGAAAGAAAGACATAGTCAGTATTTCAAGGAACTAATAGTAGGGAAACAAAAAAAAAAACAAAAAAAACAGAATGGAAGTTGGTATGTGCTATCAGATTGGAAACAATTTATACATAGAAAACCCTAATAGGGCTTTCAAGGTAAGTGTGATGTTTCAAGGAGTGGTTTTACTGGTTCAACACCCCCAGTAAGTTTCCATGGCAGAGCTGGCATTTGAACTCAGGTCTCCTGAGTCCTAGTTTATCACTCTATCTACTACATCAAACTAGGTATAGAATGGAAGTACCAGTATATAATCTGTTTCCCAACATTTTGATGGAAACTGTAGCCATTCTCCTCCCTGGCATCACTCTACTAGCTTGCAGTCCAAATTAAGATTGTGTTTATTGGCCAGGATCCTATCCATCAAAATATGTGCAGTAGACAGTAGTGTGAGTGGCCTGATATGCTTGATGCTCATTTGAGTACTACTGGAGCAAGATTAACTAACACCCCCCCTTTTAAAGTCATAATTACTGTTTCAAAGAGCAAGTTGTAAGGAAACTATAAAAATAAGATGGAAACTCCAAATATAGAAGTGCCATGTATAATCTGAGGGTTTTTTTGGCCATCCTGAGAAATGGGAAGTCAAAATTTTGTGTGAGAGAACTTGCATATCCAGTAAGATTTGGTCAGACAAGATTGTTTGAGATAATACATAGCTTGGCTATAGCTAGCAAATATGTAATAAATCTCATCCACCTACATCTAGATTGGGGTTACCCCAGTTAGTTGTGGATCAGCTGACTGGAAACTTAGAAATAATTTTGCCTTGATTGGCCATGAATGGGAATTGTTTGTTTGTAGCCTTCCCTGGGGTACCATCTTGCACTCAGATGATTGTAGTTATGATTATAGTTATCATAATGTCGGCAGGTGGAAGGGAAGACTGAGGCCCATAAAAGGAAGAGTTAGTGCCCTCTTCTTCTTTGGTGGACACAAATTTGTGGGACTAGCACAATGGTGTAATATCATCTCCAAAATCTTAGTAACAAATTCATATGCTAATTTCTCCTTAATTTTAATGCAGATGAAGACCTAGGGCTGAAATCCTGTTCATTCAAATGATTGTTTTATGTCCTCTAGGATAATTCAGCAGAAACAAACAGCAAAAGTGCATACCTTGCAAAAGCATAAATGGCAGCCACAAGAAGAATTACAGAGAGTATACACAAAGTTACTGCAAGTATTATTTCTACAGCTCTTTCAGACAGTCCATCACCTGTAACACAAAGTGGTTATTATGTTGAAGACAAATTTAATATCTGAAAGCTGCAGGGTATGGTTTACTTTTGCAAATATATTTTATGCAAAAGTGATTCTACTGAACTTCTCTAAAGATCTAACTTCATAGAATTAAGAAAGACCAAAAACAGGGAATTATTTTCTAAAAAGGGATATTCTATAGCTAAGATGAGAACCACAGTGTTCCCAGTACCATGTTAATTACTCTAGTGGTGTAACTATGCCAATTCCTCAAAGCTGCTTATGGACAAAAACTAGTATACTTAACTAAGTACATCACTACTGAAAACATACATGTCTTGTAAACCAAGTTGCTGCATACTAGTATTAGTACACTAGCATTAGAGCTGAGTCCTGAACACAGTTCCAGCACATGCACACCAGCACCATATGTAGGCTAAAGCAAGTTCAGGTGCCCTAATATTTTCTCCCTTCTCTTTCTGATGCAAACTTTCCTCCTATAGCCCAGACCGCAAACAGCTGGTCAAAGAGAAAGGACTGGGGACAGCTCATTATGTACCACCTGAAGCCTTGCTTGAGAAGTTTTGAATCTTATAAAAAAATCCAGAGTCTTTGCAAGTGACTTCATCATTGTGTAATTTGTTCATATCCCATATAATTTATGAAGAGGAACTCATATGGGATACAGGTGCAGGCTTTCCAAGAGCAATGGCAATATAAGTTATTGAAATCTTCAATTTTGATGTGAATTGCATGCAAAGGAACTAGCAATTAGGAATATTTTATAGAATATAAACAGGTTTATAATTCTATAAAATGTTCTTTTTCCAACTATTTTGTTCTATTCTGTTGAAAACAATTGTAGAAACATCCACTTTACCTAAGGTTTTGATGGGGTCAGAGTAGTCTGAATCTGTAAATTGGCCTTTGATATTTGTAGCTCTGAACTTAAATCTGTAAAAGAAAATAATATAGATTAGGATCTATAGTAGGCCTGGCTGGTGATGTGCATATCAGTTGATGCAGTAGAATACAAACCATGCTGTATTTAGAAGCAGTCAGAATCAGGGATAATGGAATAAAGACATAGACATTTATGGGTCACCCATAAATTAAGGGTTCATCAAAATGCTACAAAATAAATATCCTAAATATCAGATGTTCCTTGCATGAGCACAGAAGGCAAGTTATATATGAATGCAGAAGGCATAGTATTAGGTTCCAGTTTCACTTAGCTTCCACACTTGCCCATTTATTGTGGGAGAGGCAGGACTTTATCATGATTTCTTCCATCTTTAGTGTGAGAAGCACAGTATCTATCGTAAACTGGATCAAACTTAAATTGCAATCAGCTTGAACTATGATGATGATATGATAAACAAATCTCTACATTTCTATTTAATTTTTTCATTAATTATTTTAATTCATTAGTTTCAGCATCATTCTATACAAATAATTTAGATAGATTGCATGAAAAAAATGTTTTTGCTTCCTTTTTCACAAGTTAGTTTAATATAAAATGCCCTGGATCCGTTCCAGTCAGGCTTCAGGCTGTGCCATGGTACGGTAATGGCATTGGTCACCCTGCTAGATGACCTACTGAGGGAGGCCAACAGGGGCAAAAAGTCCTTGTTGGTTCTCCTTGACATCTCAGCTGCCTTTGATACCGTCGACCATGGTATCCTCCTGGGGAGGCTCTCTGAGTTGGGGATCGGTGGTCTGGCTCTTCTCTGACTCTTGTCCTTCTTGGAGGACTGTTCTCAGAGAGTCCAGCTTGGTGAGAATGTTTCAGCCTCGTGGCTCCTCAATTGTGGGATCCCACAGGGTTCGATAATCTCTCCAATGCTGCTTAATATCTACATGAGGCCACTGGGGGGGTGTAACTAGGGGTGTGGTGCCTTCTGTCATCAGTATGCTGATGACACTCAGCTCTACATCTCCTTATTTAATTTTGTCAACTGATTTTTCCATCTCGGATTATGTTTGCTTGTTTTAGTTTTTTTTTTTAATTGATGTTTTTAATTCTATTGCTTTTTGGACTGTAAACCATCCAGAGTAGATGTATCTAGATGGGCGATATAAAAGCCAAATAAATAAATAAATAAATAAATAAATAAATAAATAAATAAATAAATAAATAATGCAAGAAAAATGCAAATGTTAGATCAGAGTAGATAAAACTCAAGGTAAAAACAGCTTGAATCAACAGCAAGCCAAATGAAATAACACATACACATTTATTGATGGACAGTGTATACTACATATAGGGTGTCAAGAAACTGGAAAATAGGAGGTCATGGTTGAAAAAAAGTCTTGTAGTTTGTGTATGGAACTAGTAGGCTAGGAGAAAGGGGAGAAAATGCTCATTAATTGAGGGACCACACGATCTGTCCCTTATCTCTATGAGAAAGGAAGCTCCAAGGGCAGAGCTTCTTCCTTGGTACTGAACTAATTAGCAAAGAATGGTTTCAATTGAAGAGAAGGGAAGGTGAGAAAACTTTCTCTCTTCTTTGAGAAGGTTTCAGGTGATTTGAAACCTGACTGGCACATTTCCTTGAAAGATCTAGAAATTGGAATGATGGATATAAAAAATGGAGAAATAAGTGACTTAGCTTAGCCTAGTATCTCAAAGGAAAACACTATGCTCATCTGCTGCTCCTTTTCCTGATTTGTACTCTGCATATGCTCAGAAACTATGCTGAAATTTTGCCAGAATGTATTAGCTAATTAAATTAAAGATAGCTTTCTTGTTTTCTTGTGGAATTGTTCTTGCCTCAGTTGTTTTTGTAGGTGGATGTGGTGGCACTGCGGGTTAAACCACAGAAGCCTCTGTGCTGCAGGGTCAGAAGACCAGCAGTCGTAAGATCGAATTCACGTGATGGAGTGAGCTCCTGTTGCTTTGTCCCAGCTCTTCGCCAACCTAGCAGTTCGAAAGCATGCAAATGCAAGTAGATAAGTAGGTACCACCTTGGTGGGAAGGTAACAGCATTCCATGCCTAAGTCGCGCTGGCCACGTGACAACAAAAACTGTCTTTGGACAAATGCTGGCTCTACAGCTTGGAAACGGGGATGAACACCGCCCCCTAGAGTCAGACACAATTGGACAATTTGTCAAGGGGAACCTTCACCTTTACCTTTACCTGTTATTTTTGCACAGCTGGAAAGTGCTTTGGATTCCCATCCTGTGAACAGTCTGGAACAGGATGTTCACAAGTGCAACTTTTACTGTGCTAGAGGAATGCCACCAGTGGGAATAGGCCATGTTCTTAATCCAGATAGCTGTATGTTACGGTTAGCCATAGCATTACCTGTCTGTCACAGCTGGGAGGGAAAATTTCAACCAATGAGAGGGCGGAGGGTGATGCAGAGGCGGGAGGAGCTGTGATATATAAGGTGTGTGTGAGGTGTGAGTGGGTCAGATAGGAGATAGGAGAGAGGAGAGAGGAGAGAGGAGAGAGGAGAGAGGAGAGAGGAGAGATGAGTGTCTGAGCTGCATTAAAGTAATCTTAGTGTCAGTGTGAAAGAGTCTGTGAGAGCTAGTGCCTGAGAAACAGTAATTGATTATTTCTTTAACAGTGATTTACCATTCCTTTCTTTTTGTATTCAATAAACCAAGTTTTTATTTTTAAAAGTTATACTGGCCTTCTGTATGATTTATTTTATAAGGAATGGTTGGTGGCAGTAAAGTGGAGTAAAGTGTTTTAAAGTGATGTGGCGACCTCCCTTTGTGAAGTGTGAGGGTGGCCGTTACACTGTAACTCTCACAAGCAGTTGGGTGATAGTATTTCTTAGGGAGTATAACAGCTTACCTGTGTACTGGTTTGCTTACTACCCATTTATGTAGTACAGTGTATTTGTAAACACAGAGATATTTATAAAGCACTGCAAGTCTCCATCTTTCTGGAAAAAAATTATAGCTCAGAGGAAAGGGAGGATAGATTTTTTTTAAAAAAACACTCTTTATTTTAGAAACTGATCTGACTGCTTTCTTTCTAATTTTTTTTGAAATGACAATACTGAATTGCCTTTCTCAAATGGCCGTTAAAGTACTAGCGAATATTTTTGTCCCACCTTATACATATTATGGATAATCTATTATACAGATATAAAATTATCATCATATACTTACAAATATTGTTTTCGGGGCTTCAGTGGGCCATTGCAAATTTTGTCTTCACTGCCTGGGGTCATACATGTACTATCAGCCCCTATTACATATACATCCTCTTTGCTGCTTAGTCCTTCATTTCCTTCTGTGCATGGAGGGTTTGGAAAGCCTTCATTTACAAAATAGGGCCTTGGCTTTTTGAAATAGGCATCGTACCATTTAGTTACATTCCCATCATGCTGAACTAGAGATAGAAAAGAGTTACATATTACACTCTGAGGATGTCACAAAATAAAACAGGACAGTCAAATAATTCCATGAATACATCCCACTAAATATAATACTGTATATACAGAAATGCAAACAATTTCACATATGGGAGAATGCGTCAGTTTTGGAACAATTGTGCTGACATACATGATTCCAGAAGACAAATAGTGTGGAATAGATTGAAATAGGAGTTCAATGAACAGTGAATATTTTGATGGGATTCCAGTGCCAGAATTTCTCAATTTCATTTATCTAAGAAGTGAAATGCCATGCCCTTCCCAGTATATGTCTTCATTTGGTGGTTCACAATATAAAACATCTATTTTTAAAGCTGGACAGTAAAAGATAAGAACACATTGTGAAAAAGACATTTTCTTTTTTCCCTTCAACTCCCTATCTCCAGCTACTATTTTTGCCCCTTCATTTGTTTGATGACTCCCAAAATAGTGGAAGTCAAAAAAGTATATATTTTTTCTTGATCCAGAGCATCTTTCCAGACCTGTAGCTAGAGATGAGTCACTGGGGCACTGACCCAGAGTGCAGAAATTTGCTCCTGGAAGGACATAAACCCAACCCTTAGTATTTGCTGCTGGAAGGTTGTGATTCTGCCTCCCTGAGCATATAGTTCCCAGCCACTCCTCCCTGGGAACAAGGAAATAAAAAACAGGCAGGGGTGCCATGAAAGCAACAGAACCCTTGCACATTAGACCAAGGCAATCCTCCTCTGTCCTCTTCCCTCGTGAATCAGTTGAATGGGACTCATGCTTAAAGCATAAGGCAATGAAACCCTAGACATCAAAATGGCTAGTTGTTGCTCTGCCTTTTCCTTTTAATTGCTTTTTTTGTCAGATAAGAAACTTGCACAGAACAACCATATTGATTTTGGAACCTTGTACGTTTTATTACAGGAGGTGTGCAAGTCTGTTACAACCCCAATGCTCTCTTGCAACTGGCAGCTGCTTTTCTTGGATTAAATCAAGGAAAGATTAATTAGTAATAGAAAAAAAATGCATGTGTTTATATCCAAGAGAAAAATCTATTGCATACCTCCTACTTCTGTAACAAGAATTTGTATTTTCTTGATCGGTCCATGATCATCATTATAGTAACAAACTGGCATATGAATAGTGATTGTAGTAGCAGTGACGAGTAGTGTTCCACTGGCATCATAAACTGGCATTGGCTTCTTACTAGGTCTTGGTGGTTCTGTTTAAAATAAATAAATGATCCAGTGCTATTTGTTAAATCCAATTGTTAGCATCATTTTCAACTTCCTTTTTGGTCAAGTTTTTTTTTTCTGAATTAAATGCCCACAATATTATTCTAATAAGCCAATCCTATGAGCCCACAAACCTGGATAATGCAGCACTGATATTGTAACAGCCATTCTGATCTAAGTAGCACAAATGAAAGGGGAGGAGCATTTTTCACAAGGAAAGATATGGATACCGTTCAAATCAGGCCCATTAAACTCCAAGTAGTAGAATGGAGCTATCTTAAAATATTGTGTGCTCCAACCCTGATATAATTACTTGGAAATAAGTCCTGGTATATTCAGTGGGACTCTTCAGTAGTAAATATAATTAGGATTGAAATCTGGGTGTGAAAGACAAAGTAATCTATTTAAAACTATTGCAACTTCTCCAGAACATACCATTATTTAGTTTAGAAGCTGCTGCACAATAAAGCTCGACATTTTAATGCAGATCTTAGCATGAATCAGTAATAGCAACAGTGGGAATGAAAATAACTGTTAAAAAAGCTCTGGGATACAGTATGTGTTTCACAGATCATGGATAAGCAAATGAAATTTCATTTTGTTTCTACATCTATGAACTATCTACATCTATGAACTATCTCATAAAACTATATATCAATATAGTGTGAGCCTACCTTTAATGTCTGTTGTGATCTTAAGTTGGATTTTTGGCCCTGCACCAGCACTATTGATTGCATATACCTAAATGAATGAATAAATGAAACATATTGTTAGGCTTCAGTCTCTTTATCCTAATCATGTATTTTAAGAGCTCCATTAATTTATTCGGTGCTTCACACTGCATGTATGCATATGTGTATGTGTATATTTATGCACACCCACACCCCCTTTAAAGGTCATGGGTGGAAAAAAAAAGAGTTTGGTTTTGAACATACTAATACTGACAGTAAAATCAGTGGTAAATATAAAGACAAAGTATTTGGAGTTTGGTTTAGAAATTAGTGGGGCATTCTTACGTGCATAAGTTCAAGATTGGTCCTAAGAAAGTTTGATCACCATTCTTTGTGATATTGTTTTTCAAATTAAATATAACAGAAGGAAAAATATAACTGGAAATTAGACTCAGGCATCAAGACATGAATCAGTGTACAGCTGCCTTATTTTGGACTAACCTAAAGTATTTGGACTCTTTTTCAGGTCAGTCCCACATGTCTAGAGCCACCTAGAGTGGTCTGGTGGTCCACATAGGCAGGATAGATATATATATATATATATATATATATATATATATATATATATATATATATATATATATATATATATATATATATATATATATATATATATATATATATATATATATATATATATATATATATATATATATATATATATATATATATATATATATATATATATATATAAAATAATAATAATAATAATAATAATAATAATAATAATAATAATAATAATAATAATAATAATAATAATAATAATGTGATACATTGCAGTAATCTGAACAGCAGGGTGTCAGAACATGAATTACTCTGACTAGATAGTCCCTATCTATTTAGGGTCATAGTTGGTTAATCAGCCCGAGAGACATCCCCAAACTATGAACCTCACCTCTAGAGAGAACACTACTCCTTCAAAATGGCCTGAATGCTACTGGACACATTTTGGTGTTCCATTGAACCCTAAAGATTCCTGGAATTTATCATTACAGCTAGTGGAACTAACTATTCCTTCAGTGCCCACAGACAGTAATCATAGTGAATTTCATTCAAATTAGCCAAAGGCCATTGAAGCATTGATTCAATACACAGAACCAATGACAAGTCAACAAAACAGCATCTTCATAACCATATATAACAAGTTCCAAAATGGCTAGAATTTAAAATATACAGTATATATACAAAAGACTCTTATAAAATAGAGAAGAACTCTATTTTTATACTGTCATCCTCAGTGACCTGAGGGACCTTTGCTATCCTAAATGGCCTTAGTCACCATACACTACTCAACGGGGTCTTTATTCATTTGATTAATCCAAACTTGCCTTAGCTTGATGGCTTGCCAGCCAAATTTGGCCACATTGTAAGTTGTAGTCTTATTTCTATCTTCTAGCAAGGTCTGGAAACAGCCCTTCCTGTCACCTCCATCCCTGTCCAAAATAATTGGATTGATGTAGCTTTCCCAGATCTGTTTGTAAATTTTGCAGTCCCAAAGTACATGCTCCAAGGTCTCTATACTTCCTTCACCGCATACACACAGCTGATTCAAATATGGAATTTTCTTATACCTGCCCTCCAAGATGGCAGAAGGCAACATGTCCATATGGATTAGCATAAATGCCCTTCTACTTTCAGAATTTTCAAGTTTGCTTACGTAAGGCATTGATGAGTTTCTATTGATACCGATGATATCCCTTATATGTGCTTTAACTCTATTCAGATAATGCTGCCTTTCTATGTGTAAGATCCTTTGTTTGATCAGACTTTTGGTTTGGTCGTAACTCATAGATATTAGATACTGGTGTGAGAATCCATAGTACCCCAATTTGTTCTCCAACAGTTCCATCCATGGGGAAACATAGTTGTCCTTTAATATCAAATGGGCGAGCCCAGAGTTAGTGTGGTTCTATTTTAACCAATATGACAGGACAATTATCCAAAGTCTAGCCTCTATAGTTACTAGTCCTGTTTCCAGACGAACCATTGCATTTGATGCACTGGTTGGCAGCAATGGTATGGCTTTTAAAAATGTAGTTTGAAGCTTTTCCATCGTGGATCTGTTTGCTACAATACTAAAAGGAGCACCGTAGGTCAATTGTGCCAAGGATTTTGCCATAAATAGTTTGATGGCTGCTATCACATTTCATCCCCCTTTGGTCCAAAAGAATTTTTTGTATTGCACTAGCACTTTTTTGTGCATTAGATACAACATACTTTATATGCAAGTTTTTCTTCTCATTTGTCTGAACAATAACACCGAAATATTTGTATTTTTCTACCTGTTCAATGTGGACTTGATTTAAATACTGGGTATGCCTCTTTGGTCTATTAGCAAAGGATATGACCTTTGTTTTATCATAACTTCTCTCCAATCGGTTTTGTTGGCAATATTTAGAAAGTGTCCTCATCATTCTCTTAAGTCCTATCGGTGTCCTTGAGAGAAGCACGGCATCGTCTGCATACAATAGTATCAATGTGTTTGCTTGCCAATTTAGGGGGATGATGTTTTGGAAGATTTAACTGCCCACAGACATTATTTCCATCTGACCTGGACTGATTGGCCTTCTCCTTGTCTAGTATCATACCTAATTACAGTTTTAGAACATTGGTTGCCTCAGCTGTATTATATTAAAAGGAGAGGTACAACTGAAGGAATGGTCAGTTCCACCAATTTTGATAATAAATTCCAAGAATATTTAGGGCTAAATGAAATGCCAGTGTGTGGTAGTGGCAAGAATGTTGGACTGCGATTTGGGAGATAGAATTTTTAAAAGAATTTCACTTTTACTAGACTTTTCCAGAATATTCTGAAATATTTTGTATGAGTATCCTACAAGGGATGAGCAGAATAATGGAGAAAGATCCAGTTTTAAGTCCTCTTTCATGCATGAAACTCACTGGGTGACTTTGGGCCAGTCAATCTCTCCCAGCTTGATCTACCACACAGATCTGTAATAAGGAAATGTACAAAACAGAGGAGAAGAGTCAAGGGTGGATATAAATGTGACTAATATATTGTAATTAGGAAATAAATTAATCCTCAGCAGCACTATCTGGCCATCCAAGTAGGAGTGGTGAGAGGGGCAAGGAAGGTTGAAATGCTGTGCCTTGTGATGAGCATCTCTTCCCTACATCAGAAGCCTTCAGACAGTAAACAGAATTTCCAGATACTTTCCAGCATTCTATAAAGAGACACATTGCTCAACTTACACTGATATTGTATGTATGTCCTCCTTTTAATCCATGAATAATAGCAGTGATGGACTTGTTTGTTCTGTCTATGACACTTAAATTATGTATCTGGAAGACAGTTGGGTCATCTTCTTTGTACACAATAGCCTGATATATTTGAATATTCCCGTTGAGTTCAGATGGAGGCATAAATGTCACTTGAAATTTCGTTACTTCATCAGGTATCTTCTGAAATGTTATGTTGTTAAGTGGGTCTTTGGGCACTGAAATAATGTTCAATAGTTCAGTTGATCTTCTATTCCAGTTTAATTAATGCATAAAGATTATATTTATGCATACTGTATATCTATTTTCTGTATCAGATATTATTAGACACTTGTGCATTGCTATTGCATAATAAAATGAAGCCAAAATAAAACACAGAAGCACTATATCCATTTGAAAATATTAAAAATGCTACAATACAGCAAGCTTTTAAAAAGACAAGATCTACTTTTCCAAATTAATCAGAACAGTAAGTCTTAACCAATCAAGATAATAAATCTTTGAAAACCTGCTTTATATTTGTGTGTTAGCAAGGGCCCGAGCCTCATCAAAACTCATGCCTCTTTTGCACAGAAGGTCCTGAGTTCTATTCCTGAGATTAATCATCAAAATAATGATTTATTATGGGGATGATCTCTGGCAAAAGTATGGAAAACCTCTGCTAGTCAGAACAGATTCTATTGGACAAGAGGCAAGATGGACAAACAGTCTGACCTCACAAATAAGGCAGCTTTTAATGTTCCCAATTCAATAGATTTGTGTATGTCGTAATAAAACAATGGCTTGCTCTAATGCAGTTAAAATACCCAGTCCCCAGAATGGAGACAGAACCATCAAATCTTGCTACCCGACAGAGATATTTTCCCGCTAAGTCCTTATTTTAGAGGTTTTGAAACCAGAACAGAATTTCACCAGATCTTTTAACGTCAATGGCCAACAACAGTGTGTACGTACTCTTCCCTATAACTGATGTCTGAGTGCCTTGCTTATATTGGTGGGACACATTTATTAATAGGAGTGAGATGATTTTAAAAATGACATAGTAGGTAGATGTTCTGGTCTTTATCACCATGGTGGGGAAAAAGCTATATCATGCTAGCCTATATGTCTTAAACTCCATCATGATAGTAAGTTTTATTTTAAATTAATGAAAATGTTAGTTTAGTATTCCTTTTCTGAACAGAAGAAAAGCCATACTGAGAGGTTCAGCAGCCAGAGACTTTTAAAACTGTATGTAAAATTAATGTGATTTTGCTTTTTTTGGGGGGGGGGGAACACACTTAAGATATGTGCTTTAAAGTTCAAGATTTTAAAAATATGTTTCATACACTGGTTGTAGTCACTTTGCAGTTTTTAAGAGCTATGCCCTAAAAGGCAGCCTAAATCATTTAAATAAAATAATACAGTAAAATACACTGACCTACCTGCTTCAAAAGTAGAAACAATAACTGAAGGGCTTGCCTTGCCTTCAGTATGTGCGGCATGTATATCTCCTGTAAAAGCAGTGACCACTACAGAATACCTTGTAAACGCCCTTAACCCAGTGATAACAAGGATTTTATCTTCATCATTTGTTTTCACGAATGAAGCCTTATAATCATCTGTATCCACCTGCAGAAAGCAACAAAGAGGCAGGGGATATTTATTTCTGTATTCGTGATATCAATGGGTGGTATCTTGCTGAATGGAAAACTAGTTTAGCAGAACTGGTTATCCACTGATGCAAAATAGGAGTGGGTGGGTGAGTTAGGGAATAATATCAACATACACACCATGCATAATGGCATTGTCATGCTTTTTATCTCAGTAGCAGTGCTATAAATATTCTGCAGATTTTGTTCGTGGACAATGGCATTCCTTTGGATAGTCCTTAATTGGGCTCTAAGGATACTCCGGAGGATCAGTATTGCACATGGATGATTATAACCTTACCAATATAGAAATCTCATGTAATTTTCTAGAGATTTGAATGTAAGAATAATTTTATAACTCAAGTTACTGTAGATGTGCTCAGAATTTCATTCTGTTTAAACACTATATGATATATCAGAAGCATGACATACTCAAAATTCAAATTGGCTTTTTATCTGTTGTAATGGATAAACAATAAATCATAGTACAGAAATGTGCTTCTTGATTTCCTTTGCAGGGCCACAATGAAGGTCACAATACAGCCTGCAAACTAGGCTTCTTATATGTCTTATCATAGCAAGAACTTAAATTCAGTGTTTTAAAATTGTCTGTTTACATGGCTGAGTAAATATTTATATATTTTATGAATAAATATTTGCACAAAGAATTTACACATTGTATGAATAATAGTTCCTAACAGTATGACCTTATGAAACTTGGGCTTAGAAGGCTGAATTATGAACAAAATAAACATATAGCATTCATAGTAGATCATTGTGTGGATTTTTTTAAAATGCCCAGTTATATGGTGGTGGAAAACTGATCCCATGCCACTTTTAAAAGAAACATGTATAGGCTAGCTTACATTGTTGGATATATGAACTATAGTGCCTTGCATTTCCAAAGCCAGTATCTGTAGATAGACGCCACACAACTTGACCCATTGTGCTTGAACAGGATGGATTCTGTCCTAGTATTACAAGGAGTGGGTGCAACAGCAGAGGAACTAGACAGTAGGCAGAATGCTTATGTTCTCAGAAAGGCAAGTTGTCTTAAATTAACATACGATAAAGCACTACAAGGCACTACATTCTCTAAAACAGCAGCGCTTTATAATTACATACAAAATCTACATGCTCCTATCCTCATATTCTAACTTTGTTTTTCTATTGCACAATAGAAAATAAGCTTGCAGATCTCTACAGCAGCAGAATCAAAGCTGTATTGTGCACAGCTGCTCACACACTAAAAACATTCAAGAGTACATATTCTTTGACAAATGTGCCTTAGTATCCCCACTGACAGTGAAAGTCAACTGAAGATTCTGATGTGCTAAACAGGCACTCATTTTGTTGGGGGACCATCAAAATATGAAGTATTTTGTTTTCCTACATTAAAAAAAACCCTATGTTTAACATAGATGCATCAATCTACAATACCTTCACACTTGTATATTTATTCACAATGACTATTAGTGACTTTAACTTGTGTACTACAAATAACTATTGTGAACTGGCAATTCATTTCAAAAAGGCACACATTAAGGCTATTGGATTTATCAACTGCTCTTTCCCCTAAGGAAAAGGAAAAGGGATTTGAGCAAATATGTGCAGTTTGAGAAACAGTACACTTTTAATGCGACGTTGTGTTTAGATGAAGACATTTTCAGTCCCATCTCAGGGATGTCCTGCAGCAAACAAACATAGTGGGTGGCCCAGGCTAACCTGAAAATAGTTATGGCAAATTAAAGTAGAATGTAGCTGTAAAATGGCCTATATATAGAAAAACACAAATAACTACTGAAATCCTATTGCCAGAAGTTATGCTATATAATGCTAATGATACCACCAACCCCAATGATTTCTCAGAAATTAAAAGTTCCCAATTCCACATCCTTGGAAGCCCTTTTGTTGTGGGGAAGCAGTTGGGAAGTATGGGATAGGGAGAGAGTCTTTAATTTCCAAAAATTACTGGTGGCAAATGATTTTACTGAAATAGATGATTTTTGGAAATTAAAGACTTCCCTCTATCCCATAGTTCCCAATTGCTTCCTCATGACAAAAGGGAGCCCAAGGGAATCTCAGAACCTTCAAGGGAAGAGGAATCAGAAAAAAAAATAAGTTCCAAAACATTGCCATGACTGGTGACATCACCAGCTTTATGTGGCATAATTTGCATAACAGGATTTCAGCTCATAAGTAATATGCTCAGGACACACACATAGCTTAGCATTTTAGCTAATCACAGTAAAGAATAAGGAGAATGGGCCAGTTTATTAGACACAGATTAATGGAGAATCAAAGCAGTTAAAACCAGTCAATATAAAGAATAAAAATAACTGTAATTATAGCTTTTTTAAAACTTGGGTCCTTTGGGGGGAAAAGGTGGGATAGAAATATTATAAATATATAATTAATAAATAAACTTACATTTACAATTCCATTATGACAATTTTTAGCATTAGTATTAAAAATAACTAATGGCCATAAGGATAAAATAAAAATAACAGAAACAATCAGATTCCTCTGATACAGTCTTCAAGCTGTGTAGGGAGGTGGGGTTTTGTTTGTTTGTTTGTTTGTTTGTTGAGGTGTTATGCTGCTGCTGGGACTAGCAGCTCAAAGTGATTTCTCTCCCTTCACTCTGTGCTACCCATGCCATATCTTGTGCAACAGGGACTGGAAAGGAAGACATTGGATGAATTACACTGACACCCACATCCTGCCTTGCTCCAAATGACATGAGGTGAGGCTGAGGAGCCTAACGCCGAGGGAGGCCCGGAAAGAAAAGACAAGAAATCGGGCCTTCTCGGCGGTGGCTCCTCGCCTCTGGAATAACCTCCCTCCTAACATTTGCGCGGCTCCCTCGCTGGGCATTTTCAAAAAACAACTAAAAACATTGATGTTTCGGCAGGCCTTCCCCTTTGTCAGTTCCTGACCCCCTTTTCCTTCTTCTCCCAGTGTTTGTCCCATCTTCTGAAAGTCCTCCTTATGTAAATTGTTTTTAATCATATTGTTGTTGTTTATGCTGGTGTAAGCCGCCTAGAGTAGTCTTAATTGATTAGATAGGCGGGATATAAATAAATAAATAAATAAATAAATAAATAAATAAATGAATGAATGAATGAATGAATGAATGAATGAATGAATGAATGAATAAATAAATAAATAAATAAATAAATAAATAAATAAATAAATAAATAAATAAATAAATAAATAAATAAATAAATAAATAAATAAATAAATGATGGATCCAAGTGCAGGGGCTAGCTCTCTCTGCCAGTCTCCCCCCCCCACTTCCTGGCTTTCTGGTGTAAAATACACATACAGGCACCTTTGTATGGCACTGATGGTAGGTATTAGATGGAAATGGCTGCCAAGATTTAAAGCATGTAATAATCTATTTTTTCCTCCTGCAAAATCTGTCACTCACCCTGTGATTTGTACCCATGTCTGCAGACCCCGAGAGGCGTAACATTTCTCTGACATTTCATTGGCAGCCTGAGGCAACCCTAACGAAAGGCTATCTGGATCACGCCTCTGGGATATTAATGTATTTCATCTTCTAATGACTGTCTCTTGGTATAGTTTGACCCCCCAATGTCTGGTACCAAATCTTCAGGAAACAAGAGGAAATGTGCACATTTAGACATGAATATTTTGTTGGGGTTTATTTGTGTGTTTCCAATATAGTTATTAGACTTGTTATCTAAATGCGGTCTGTCTAATTTGACATATAAAAGTTCCTCTTGTTCCAATGATATTTGTTGCTGTTTTTTTTATTTTATTAGCTCCAGTATAGGGAATCAACCTATTCTGAAGAAATATATGAACATGAAAGAACCATGTCCCCAATATGTTCAGGTTTGTTGCCTAATAAGGGGTTCTCATGACTATTATGTTCCAATTATGACATTAGATATCTGCTCTGTTACATTTTGACCTAAGCGTAAAACACTGCACTACATGGACAAGAACTAACCGATATTACTATATTGGAATGAAATATGGGACTGAACCATGAAAATAATGTTGCCCACATCAGCTACAACCAGTTAGCTGTAAAGACTGGACTTACATGGTCAAAGGAAAATGAGAAGAAAAAGTGAACTTACAGAACAATCCTATAGGGCTACTCAGAAGAAAATCTCACTGATTTCAATAAAACTTATTCTCAGTTAACTAAATATAGAACTGTAGCCTACATTTGTTATAGATCCATAACAGAAAGTATTTAAGAATTATTTGTAATGGAAAAGGTTTGCTTTATTTTTTAAAAAAACTTTTTAAATGATGCCTAGAAATCATATTTTCATTAACTGATGTACAAAAAAATAATGAATGTGGCAAAATACACTTGTTTGTAAAATCTGAAGTAGCAAGACACCATTTCTCAAGAGAGCCACAATATTTTATCCCAGGATTTTCAGTGAACAAACTGCATAATAGTTTTATTGGAGTTTGAGCGTCAACAGACCTTTCCACACCGGTAGCTACTGATCACATAGAAGCAATTTTTTAAAGTAAAATTGTGTTATCCATGAATTACACCAATAAAAAGGTTGGAATTTTCTTAAACTATATCTATATATTGTTTGGAAGTTTCGTTACAAATGTTAAATTCTGAGATTTAAAAGTTAAGTTTCAATCCAATATGCATCTATCCAGAAATAAATCTCATTAAGTTTAAGAGGGCTTAGTAAAGGTAAAGGTAAAGGTTCCCCTTGTCAATTTGTCCAGTCGTGTCCGACTCTAGGCGGTGGTGCTCATCTCTGTTTCTGACCCATAGAGCTAGAGTTTGTCTGCAGACAATCCTCCATCGGTCACGTGGCCAGCGTGACTAGACACGGAACGCCGTTTACCTTCCCACTGAAGTGGTACCTATTTATCTACTCACATGTTTGTATTTTGAATGCTTTTAAACTGCTAGGTTGGCGGGAGCTGGGACAAGCGACAGGGGCTCACTCCATCACATGGTTTTGATCTTATGACTGCAGGTCTTCTGACCTTGCAACACAGAGGTTTCAGCAATTGTTCATACAGTAGGACTGGAATTAAGCTTGCTGAAATCAGTGTGAGAAAACTGGCTTCTTTGGGCAACTTGTTGATTTGTCCATCATTATGCCACCTATTGGACGTGGTGGCGCGGTGGGCTAAACCGCAGAAGCCAATGCTGCAGGGACAGAAGACCAGCAGTTGTAAGATCGAATCCACGCGACGGAGTGAGTGCCCGTCGCTTGTCCCAGCTCCCGCCAACCCAGCAGTTCGAAAGCATGCAAATGCAAGTAGATAAAAAGGGACCACCTCGGTGGGAAGGTAACAGCACTGGCCATGTGACCACGGAAGATTGTCTTCGGACAAACGCTGGCTCTATGGCTTGGAAACGGGGATGAGCACCACCCCCTAGAGTCGAACATGACTGGACAAAAAATTGTCAAGGGGAACCTTTACCTTTATGCCACCTATTTTATTTTATAATGCTTTTGACCGAGAGCTAAATACCATACAATATAAAAAGAAACTCAAATTGCTAGCAGAAAAAGAAGAACAAAAGCAGTCCACAGAACCAAAATAAGGTTTTAAAAGTTCACACATTTCATGAAATAGAATTTAATCTTTTACAGTGGCAGAATACATTCAGACTTGACAGTTTCCAATGGTGTTAGGCAACACTTTACCTGAACAATGACTGAGCTCAGGAACAAGTAAGTAAAAACAAAGAGAAGTTTGTCCCTAGGCATCTGCAGACTAACTTCTCCTCTTGACACATACAGAGGTATTTCCAGGACTCCTTATTGTGACTCCACAGCATCTTCTCCCTTTATAGCTCATCATCTATATTGTTGGTATGTCTAGCCAATCATACCCTGTCATTTTCCTCTCACAACCAAGTATCTAAAACGAGTTTATGAAAAGTTTTTAAGGCATGTTTAGTGGTCTAGGTTAAACCAATTTTTGAGGACATCTACAATTTTGAAACAACCACTAACATTATGAGATATTAACCTGTATTGTTAATTATCAAAGAGGATAAAAAAACCTAGTGACTTACTGAGCTAATGTCAATGAGGTAAAATGTTGGTCCAGTAATGATGGCAGGTTCGTTCCAGCTAATATTGATATTGTAAGGAGATGTAACTACTACAGTTACATTTTCTGGAGGAGCATCTGGAGCTGTGGAGAAAGTTGAAATACTTCTCAAGAAACATATTTAGTTTACAAAAGAAGAAGAATTAATTCAGAGAATTTCAGTAATATTTGTCAATTCTAATTCTCTCTGCTTTTTCAATATTATTTGCTGGTAGACATAAATATAGGAAAAAAGAGATACATGGTAGTATCTATGTTGCTTTTAACTGTAAACATGTTATAAATGTAGAAACTGCATGTATGGTAATAGCTGACATACTGTGCTGTGCAAGGCATTTCAGCAAAAAGAGAAACTGTTAAGAGGCAAAGACCGCTAAGTTATTTTGACACATGAGGCAGAAAATGCCACAAGCATCTTGATAATTTCTGGAGGTTAAAATGCAACAACAGCATAGTAAATAACTAAGAATCCAAAATCTGCTGCCAGAAACAGTCAGCCTCCTCTGATTCCTGGTAGGATAGATTGTACCCATAAAAGCAAAAGCCTAAAAGCTATTAATAAGGTTCCATGGTATTACTCAGTATATTCAACAGCAAAGTAGCAGAATTAAGGCCCCAACCATCAATTCTAAAACGATATTATAATATCAATCAGATTGTGTATTATGTCTTGTCAAACTGATTCTGATTTATGGTGTGGTTTTTGAGGTATGTGAAGTATTTTAAAGAATGTTTTTACCAGTTGTTGTGGGTTTTTCAGGCTCTTTGGCCGTGTTCTGAAGGTTGTTCTTCCTAACGTTTTGCCAATCTCTGTGGCCGGCATCTTCAGAGGACAGCATTCTGACTCCTGTCCTCTGAAGATGCCGGCCACAGAGACTGGTGAAACATTAGGAAGAACAACCTTCAGAACACGGCCAAAGAGCCCGAAAAACCCACAACAACCGTTAGATCCAGGCCGTGAAAGCAATGTTTTATCACTGCTCCACTCTTCGTGTGTTTTCATACCTGAGCGGGGATTCGAATCCAGGTCTCCTGAGTCCTAATGTGACATTTTGTCACTATGCTACACACACTCTATTGCAAACGGAACACTTGCCATACAAAACTGCTACAAGAATATGCATTTAAAACATTACACTCCTGAAGACCAGATCCAGTTGATGAGATGCTTAAGGCATTCTAGACTTTGTACAGTAAACTCTCTTTTTCAAACTAGATTTTCACTGATACCTATGAGATTAGGGATTAGCCACATAAATATTAACATAGAATACTTTTTTTTCTAAGAGAATCACTTTCTGGTGCTAGGCACACTGCCACAGGCTGAGTTGGCTATACTACATGAATTAATTGGCCATGCACTTAAACTTTGTTTAGACCACTTTGGGGAATCTGACTGAAACTGTAACTTTTAGAGAGCTATACTTAAGTACTGAAGTTGTTTTCATCTGAGTTTGGCATGTGGCAATCAGCATGTGGCAATCAGCATGTGGCAGTCAGCAGCTTACGTGGACAATCCAGCCTGTGGCAGCAAGTTTCCAAATCATCAAAGCCTGAGTGAAAACCACAGCTGCCATGGGCTCAAAGGGATGCACATTTGGGCACTTCCATATAAATGCATTTAGGATTAGAAAGCTAATGCTTTTCAAACTCTTTGCCTGTAGTGCCAAGCCATCACTTGATTAGCTTTCATCACAGTTGAAGAATGTTCAACAAGAAACAGAATTTTACAACAGATAATTGGTATAACCAAAATATGACTGGAAATTTGAAATCTATTAGCTTCAGTCTAGGAACCTTACTACAAACATCTCACATACACAAAAACTGAGCCAACAGTAACTGTCACATACTGATTTACAATTGTTTGTGAAATGAGTCTAGCCAGTAATGGGGCAAGATATCACCATACAATTTTTCTTATAAATCACAGCAATTTACTCAGTAGGAATGACCTGGTCTTATTCACCCATTCCCCCTATAATCCAATCACTTCCTCTCATGAGCACTTTTCTCCTGGTTTTCACAATAATGCATTTTCTGTAACTAATAACCATCATTTCCTGATTATCATGCTTCTATGCTTGCACTGGAATGTGGGTCTTATAGAGGTCAGGGTCATTTTTTCCCATCCATCTGTGTCCTGATGCTAAGGCAGCAGTTAGGTTTGTTAGCTGGATGGTTCGACTGGATAGCTTATTTTACAGAGCAGGTCTTCAAAAACTAGGATTTATCCTGTGTTGCTCAAACACATCATCAGGCTTCAATCACTTCATTAGGGCTTTTATTAGCGTAGTAGTTTAAATAATAAGGGTATGTCTATAGAAAGCAAACTTAAGTCTAGATTTGCACAATACAAGAATAATACATAAAATTAGATAATTTGAACAAACATTTTAAAATGCTTCAGGCTGCCAATGCATTCATTCAGAGGCAAAATTACAGGAATGAAATTCTTTCTTTGCTGCCAAATCTGTGAGGAATTTGGAATACAGAGAGGGTTCAGTATTATTACATCTGGCCTTTAATCCAGCACAAGCATCTCTACAAGAAATCTACTTTGTGATGATAATCATATTTTTTAGAAGTAAGATAAAGGCAAACAAAACAGTGAAAGTGGAGAGTACTTCTGGATTTTGTTTCTGATAGAGGCTCAACTTACCCAGTTTCCCCAACATGTGAGGCCCTTCCCCCTCCGTAATCACATTTCTCCACATGGGAACAATGTGTTGTAATGACACATTACAGATGACATATATCAGCTTTTCTGTGACCAAGAATCTTAGAAAATCAATTCTTGCTCACATGGAGAAACTACATTTGAGCAGACACCTCT
Source organism: Pogona vitticeps (assembly GCF_051106095.1). Classification (NCBI taxonomy): domain Eukaryota; kingdom Metazoa; phylum Chordata; class Lepidosauria; order Squamata; family Agamidae; genus Pogona; species Pogona vitticeps. The sequence continues at coordinate 150,201,316 of NC_135787.1, read as the reverse complement.
CCTCTATGGACATGTCTGGGAAGAGGGGAAGAGCTAGGCACTCCTTTCAACGCAAAGTGAATTTATCCAGTCAATAATGATGGATTGGCCTCTATTAATTATACCTTTTCCCTTGTTCTGGACAGTGCTGGTAAACAGTGTTTTAATACAAACTCCCGACTATTTATTACTTTGAAAAATACCCTGTTCTACAGATTGAGTGGAAATATTAAAACACATTGCAGTATTTTCTTCTGTCCTGTTTTGCTTTATTTGTATAATTTGTAGGCTGCCATTCTCCCTATCTTCTAAACAGAGCCTGAAAATGTACATGCTGTATATATGCCTCTGTCCACCCAACTTTTAGAATACATTGTGGAAAGAAATATTATGAAGACAATAATTGTACATGAATAACTTAGGTTTGGATGAACATATAGAGATCAGGATACAGTCAGTAGGAGTAATGTTGGACTCTATGCTTTCTACTGAGATTGTCTTCTGCACTGGCTGAATGGTTTCCCTGATGTATACTCAGGCACTAGAAAAAACAATGAAATATCTGCATGGGAAAGGAATTGTTCTAGTTGCTAAATTTTGGAAGAATGAGACAACATTGACTTTAATGTTGCACAAAAGGGAGAAGCTCAGCAGATAAGTCTGGCACATCACTGATTTTGAACATCAGACAAGCTTTTCCTCCTAAATTCACATTCTCATCCATATTTCCTAGCTTCCTAGTATTTTGAGCATCCAGATACACAAGAAGAAAAACAACTACTTTATAGTTGTGTAAAACAAAGAATTTCAATATGGTCAGCTTTTATCACCATCCTATGATTAGTTAGAGCTATCAACATTTCTTGTTCTTCTGTGAAACAAACTTATGGTTTAGCAGTATGGTAACGATATAGTTGGATTCTTTAGATAGCAGATCTCATTGCAAAGCAGAGTTGTATAATTTATTAGCAGTGCAATAACAGTACCATCAAACTGTTTTATGAGACAGACAGTTCCTATGAGGACAATTTATAAAACAGAAGGCTGAGTACTCTATCTGTCTAACTGTGGGAACAAAAATACCATTGGTGATATAACTACAAAGTTAACATTACTGTTTTTATATTTGCCAGTGTGTTGGATACTGATAAATCTTTCAAGAATTATTGATGTTTAAAATATAACAGAATCAAATGTTACACATTCCTGTGGAAATTTACATAAATATTTCCTGATTTCCAAAATATTTATTTGATTATAATATCATCATCATCGGTAGGTGGGGCTCGTCAGCCTTGGAAGTCAGCCCATCTAGGAGAAGGAAAACTCCAATTTCAAACCTCCACTGCCTTGTGGCTATATCCATTCATGGAAAAGGCTTCAGGAGTTAACCTTGAGGCAAAATACGGAGCTGGAGTCCCGGAGGCAGTTTGTGTCGTTCTGTCAACTCCTGCAACGTCGCTGGAACCAGTTGTATTGGCTCTTGCCTTTCCATTGGACTATTTCAAAGACATGGAGAGGGGGGATTTGCTGCCTGGGTAACAGCCTATCCTCCATGTTATTTTACCCAGGCTTCATGCTTTAGAGCCCACCTTAAACTGGGCAGTCCCCAGCCAGTAAGGTACTACCTCGTCACGGTCTGTTAACCTCATGGGTTGCGTGGGGTTTAGGGTGAAAGACGACAAGCAGATCAATAACTTTGCACCATGCAACAAACGTAAGAAAACTTCTACCCTAAAGTTGGGCACCTGGAATGTATGGACAATGACCCCTGGCTTTTCTGACAATGGCTTTTCTGACGACCTGCAGGAAATAGACGACGTGCGCAAGACAGCTGTCATCGACATGGAACTGAGTAGACTGCAGATGAACATTGTTGCTCTGCAAGAGATGAGATTGCCAGACTTGGAATCTGTCAAAGAAAAGAACTTCTCATTCTTCTGGCAGGGAAAACCATTGAATGAGACCAGGAAACATGGTGTTGGCTTGGCAGTCAGAAATAGTCTGCTGAGATCCATTTTTCCACCTACAGTGGGGAGTGAAAGAATCCTGTCTCTGCAGCTTCACTCATCAGCGGGACCAGTCACCCTCATTAGTGCATATGAACCAACACTGTCATCCACAACCGAAGTGAAAGACAAATTCTATGACGATCTGGCAGCTACTATCAAAATAGTCCCTGAGAAAGAGCCACTGTTCATTCTCGAAGACTTTAACACTAGAGTTGGTGCTGATCACAATTCTTGGCCCATTTGCCTAGGCCATTTTGGCATTGGAAAGATGAACGAAAATGGCCAACGCTTGCTGGAATTTTGCTGTTATTATGATCTTTGTGCCAGCAACACATTCTTTAATACGAAGCTTCAACACAGAGTTTCCTGGAGACATCCAAGATCCAAGCATTGGCATCAGCTCGACTTGATCCTCACTTAGACGTTCTAGCCTTCCTAGTATTACAATCACACACAGTTAACAGAGTGCTGATTGTGATACTGACCACTCCCTGGTGTGTAGTAGAGTAAAACTGCGAACAAAGAGATTGTATCACACGAAAAAGGAAGGAAGACCACGTATTGACATCAGCAAGACTCGCAATCAAAGAAAAGTGGAGGAATTTGCCCAAGCGCTTGAGGAAACCCTTCCAGGCCCGGTTGATGGAAATGCACCTGAACAATGGGAACATTTCAAGAATGCTGTTTATAACACCACATTTGGCAAGAAGACCAAAAATGCAGCCGACTGGTTCAAAGCTCATTTGGAGGAGTTGATGCCAGCCATCGAGGATAAGAGGAGAAGTCTAGCAGCATACAAAGCGTGCCCTAGCAAGAACAACTTGCAGGCTCTTCGAGCTGCTTGTAGCCAAGCCCAACAGGCTGCCAGGAGATGTTCTAACGATTATTGGCTTCAGCTCTGCTCTCAGATACAGATAGCAGCAGACACAGGTAACATCAAAGGAATGTATGATGGTATCAAGCAGGCTTTATGTCCAATACAGAAGAAATCTGCTCCCTTGAAATCTTCTACAGGCGTGATCATCCAGGACCAAGCACAGCAGATGAACCACTGGGTGCAGCGCTACTCTGAGCTATATTCCAGAGAGAATGTGCTAACTGGAGAAGCATTAAATAACATTGAGTGCCTGCCTGTCCTGGAAGAGCTGGACAGTGAACCAACCTTAGCAGAAATAAAAGCGGCCCTGGATTCCCTTGCTTCTGGAAAGGCACCTGGAAAGGATAACATCCCTGTTGAAGTACTGAAGTGCTGTAAAGAGATCATCACCACCAAACTGTATGAAGTCTTTCGTCTTTGCTAGAGGGAAAGTGGAGTAGCACAGGACATGAAGGACGCAAATATCATCACATTGTATAAGAACAAAGGAGACAGGGGTGACTGCAATAACTACTGTGGCATCTCTCTTCTCACCATTGTAGGGAAGCTGCTTGCCCGTACTGAAGAAGTTCCAGGTGCTTGCAGACAGAGTCTATCCAAAATCACAATATGGATTCCGAGCTAACAGATCCACCACTGAAATGGTATTCTCCCTCAGACAGTTGCAGGAAAAATGTAGGGAACAACAACAGCCACTCTTTGTGGCCTTCATAGATCTCACAAAGGCATTTGATTTGGTTAGCAGCGTTGGCCTTTTAAAAATAGTTTCCAAGATTGGATGTCCACCTCGACCCCTTATCATCATCAGGTCCTTTCATGAGGGAATGAAGGGCACCGTAGTTTTTGATGGCTCGACATCAGATCCCTTTGACATCAGAAGTGGGGTGAAACAGGGCTGTGTCCTCGCACCAAACCTGTTTGGGATCTTCTTTGCTTTCATGCTGTAACATGCCTTTGGAACTGCAACAGGAGGTGTCTATCTCCTGACTAGATCAGATGGAAAGCACTTTAATCTCTCTAGATTGAGAGCAAAGACCCAAATCCAACAGAAATGCATGAGGGACTTCCTCTTCACCAATGATGCAGCTGTTGTTGCCCACACTGCTGAAAATCTCCAACAACTTATGAATTGTTTTAGCAAGGCCTGCCAAGACTTTGGATTAACAATCAGCTGGAAGAAAACACAAGTCATGGGCCAGGGTGTGGACTCGCCTCTCTCTATTACCATCTCCATGCAAGAATTGAAGGTTGTTCATGACTTTGTGTACCTTGGCTCAACGATCTCTGACACTCTGTCCCTAGATGTTGAGCTGGATAAATGCATTGGCAAACAGCTACCATGTTCTCAAGACTCACAAAGAGAGTATGGCTTAATAAGAAGCTGACAGCATGAATCAAGATCCAGGTCTATAGAGCCTGTATAGGCAGTGAGTCCTGGACCCTTTGTGCACGGCAGGAGAGGAAGCTGAACATGTTCCATATGCGTTGTCTCCGGACATTTTTGGTATCACCTGGCAGGACAAAGTTCCAAATAGAGTAGTGCTAGAATGAGCTGGAATTTTTAGCATGTATATATTACTGAAACAGTGACGTCTACATTGGCTTGGGCATGTTGTGAGAATGGCTGATGGTCGTATTCCAAAAGATCTCCTGTATGGAAAATTAGTGCAGGGAAATCGCCCCAGAGGGGACCACAGCTGCGATACAAGGATATCTGCAAGCGGGATCTGAAGGCCTTAGGAATAGACTTCAACAGATGGGAAATCCTGACATCGGAGCATTCAGCCTGGAGGCAGGCAGTGCATCACGACCTCTCCCAATTTGAAGAGACCCTTGCCCAGTAGGCCAAGACAAAGAGGCAGTCCTGGAAGCAGCAAAATCAGGGAGCTGGACGGGGACGGATTGGATTTGTCTTCAGTGTGGAATGGGTTTTCACTCTCGAATTGGCCATCTCAGCCACACTAGACGCTGTTCCATGTCCTCCATACAGAGCACGTCACCATAGTCTCTCGAGACTGAAGGATGCGTAACATAACATCATCATCACATCTAGGAGCATCTAATGCATTTCTGCCTCTTAATAGTGTGCCAGAGAATCTGTAAACTATCTTTTAAAATCTGAAAAAAGGATCTCAAAGTTTAGTGTAAGGTTTTAAAGGAAAACTGTTCTTAGCATTTCAATGCCTTACTTTTAAAAGCTCATGCATGTGTACATGCATACATAGGCACCCACACATATCACCAACACACACACACACACACACACACACACACACACACACACACACACACACACACACATGTACCACCCTACAGTGGCTAATACCAGATAAGTTCTGATGCTAACTGTAAGTTATTGGAGCAAATAGTGACTTAAGTCGTTGAAGAGATTTAAAAAAACATTTTAAAACATTTTTTTAAAAAAACATTTAAAACATTTTAAATAGTGGTTGATTCCCCCCCCCACCTACTGGTTTTCCAAAAAGCAAATAAAGAAAGATTGCTCAGTTTTAAATTAACTGTGACAGCAAAAATGAGACATACGTTTTCATTTTTGTTTGTGAAAAATTGTAGAATCTGAAAAATGTGATATTGATCATTTTTGATAATTAGTACAACAGGTGCTAAAATCTACAAGTGAGAAATCTTTCTCAAAATTACTGAATGATACTATATTTCCCTGTATATTTTTTGCAGAATTTGGAGCAGTAAGTTTATTTTAAACATTCAAAATCTTCCAAATAGCTTACATTATATATATATATACTTTAAAGACTGTAATAAGCCATGAATGTAAGGGAAAATATTTATTGATATCAACAATATATTCTGTTTATATGTTCAAAATGAACCTCTGTTCTCCTGAGATCCTCTTTCTTTTCATGATCACGATATACAATATACGGTACTGTAGACAACTCCAGATGTAGACATTACTTACATGTTTCCTAAGAACAGTATCGAATATAGAGGTGTAATACAAATGCTTACAATAAGCAGTCTTTTTATATAGATATTCTGAATTTTTGAATTGGATAGCTGAGAGAATGTCCTTTGACAGGCGCAAAGGAATTATATAATCAATTGTGTATGGTGTAAACTACTCCTGAACTTTACAGAGCTGATGTAAACATAAAACTGTGTAACAGTAATTTTTACTTACATCCAGGAAGGGTCTGTGTAGAAATCCATGGTGAAGAGGTTCCATAACCAGCATTTGTACTAGCGGAGACTCTAAACCTATACCATCTGTATTTATTCAGATCATATACTGTTTCCTCTGTAAAAGCATCAGCAAGATATGAATATTGTTCCTTCTCATATTCAATACATTCAGCTTCCCAGTTATTGCAATGGATAGATTGCAACTGTGTAGTAATCTTGTAGTTTTGAAAATAGCCAAAGATAGCAGCTGGCCTTATCCATCTCAGGGTCACACTAGTTGACTGTACCTTGGAAAAGGCTATATCTCTGGGTGCCGTGGGAACTAAAACAAACACATGAAACAGAGCCAACAATCAAAAATTGTTTACCTCAGCTTACAGAAGGCAGTAGCTTGTATTTAAACAAGGTAATATTCACAAGAAGATAAACTAGATGAAACTATGTAAGACTGTACATGGAAGAAATTCTCTCAGGATATTGTTTGCTATGTATAATTGTCTTCTCCCATACAAAATATTAAAAATTACCTATTTTTGGAATGATGCACATTAGCATGTGCTTCCTTTGACAACATGTGTAACTGTAACAAATAGGTATCTAGGCAAAGAGGGAATATCAGTCCACCAATACTATGGAAACACTGAATATATGTTAAGGATTTCAGGCAAATCTTCTATTATACCCCATTTCACCGAAAATAAGACCTAACCTGAATATAAGCCCTACTATGATTTTTAAAGATGCTCATAATATAAGCCCTACCCCAAAAATAAGCCCCAGTTAAGTGAAACCCTGCCCTCCACCATTGTGCAACAACCAGAAGAAGATGACATGACTGTATTTGAATACATCTAGATGGTTGTACATGAAAAAAATAAAACATCCCCTGAAAATAGGCCCTAATGTGTTTTGGAGCAAAAAATTAATATAAGACCCTGTTTTAGTTTTAGGGAAACACAGTATATATATAGGAAGCTCATATGGGGTGATGCAATCCTTCAAATAGCTGTATAGGAAGTAACCAGCACTTTTAATTGAGCCAAGAAACAGACTAGCAGCCAGTGAAACTGTTATAATAAGGTAGTTACATACTTCCTGTAACCAGAGCTCATAATGGAGATTCCATGGGGATGAAACCAAATCCACAAGCTGTACCATTTGGGATTGGCTATCAATGAATGACCAGAACCACAAAGAGAGCAATTCTTGATCTGTAAGCTCAATAGTTTTCTCAGAAAGATACTGTGGTCAATGGTATCAAAAGCTGCTGAAATACAGTGGTGCCTTGCAAGACAAATGCCTCGTGGAATGAAAAACTCGCAAGACGAAAGAGTCCTGCGAGTTTTTTAGTGCCTCACAAGACCTGTTGTCTTGCAAAAAATTTGTCTTGCTTCCTGGAATGCATTGAAATTTAATTAATGTGTTCCCAAGGGGGAAAAAAACTCAGAAAACAAAAAAAGTCAGAAAAAGTCACTTACCAGGTACAGTAGACTGAGCCCCGCTCCTCACAGTGCTTTGGTAGCCCCAGAACAGCCAGATAGAGTGCCAAACAGCTGAGAACTGGCAACCAGCAGGGAGGTGGCAGCCATTTCGTGGTCTTCTCTGCTCCCCGCCCCCCCGCACCCAGCGTCGCTTTCACAGGTCCCCTGCCAGTCTTCCCAGCACCATTGGAGGACTGGCGGGGGACCTCTGAAAGCGGCGCTAGGTGTGGGGGGACGCCCCCCCCGTGGCAAAGCGCTGCTTTCAGAGGCTTCCCCGGGCTTTCCCAGCACGGAAAAAGGCAGGGGGAAAGCACCATTTTTGAATTTCTCGCTTTTCCCCCCTGCCTTTTTCTGTGCTGGGCAAGCCCTGGGAAGCCTCTGAGACCCAACGCCGATCAGCTAAGAGGTAGGGAGAGGGGGGGGTCTGACTTTTCCCCCCATAGGAATGCATTTTCAGTGCATTCTTATGGGAAAACACGCTTCACAAGATGAAATTTTCGCTAGATGGCATTAACCCCAGAAGGATTAATTTCATCTTGCGAGGCACCACAGTATCTAGAAGTACCAGCAGGGTTACATTCCCCCGTCTGCCTGCCTTAGATCACCTTGCAGAGTGACCAGTGCTGTCTCTATTCCATGACATGCCCTGGACCCCAACAGAAATGTCTGAAATGTCTACCCATCTCATCTAAGAATGCCTGCAGTTGATCAGCCACTGTCCTCTCTATTAGCTTACCAAGAAATGTGATGTTCGCAACAGTTCTATAGTTGCTTAATTCATCCATTGCCATGTGGGTTTTCTTATGAATACTGTAGGTCTTATTATAATTCTTTTAAACAGGAAGCACTAATAGCTTGACTTCAATGGCCCATATGGGCAAGGATCCACAGGAGAGGTGACTGTGTTATAGCAAGCAAGTACCTTGTCCTCATCCTTAGGTGTCACTAATTGAAACCGATCTAATAAACCTTAATTAAGCAGTGTATTGGACATTTCAATTTGATCTACTGGTCTCAAAGTTCAGGTCCTGCTGGATGCTTTCATTTTTAGATCTGAAATATGCTGCTACCCTGTTGCATTTTTCTAAATTTGGTTTTACCATTCAGTCTGTTAAGCATTGGTTAGGCTACTGACAACTCGGAAGATTTCTGCTTCTTGGTTATAAGCCTCATTAACATCAACCTGAACCTAGATTAACTATGAAACTGCAGCCTCACCTATATTGGACAGCTCCAAAAGGGATCAAGTGGGCAATTTGTTGAGGTGTTCAATAGTTGCAGACGTTGGTGTTTGTTATCTCCATTATCAGAAGCAGTAATCTCCTAGATCTCAGTTGCTTATAAGTCCTTCTATTTCTGGTTTTAGCTTGCAGCCATGTGAATTATAATGCTGGTTTTACTTTATTGTTTTCATTGGACTTGTGTAAGCTGCCTTGTACATTTTGTACTAAATGATAAGTATCTAAACTGATTAAATAAATAATAAAAATATAGGTAGCACAGCGGTGTTCTTTCCCAGCTTGTGTCCTAGTAAACTTTTATAACATCAGAATATGTTGTGATTCTATTCAGCTCTAAAATATTCTGTCTTTGAGCTCCTTATTAAGCTGAATTCTGTTGTGATGACTGAAGCAAACAATGAAGTAATCTTTCCAATGTCTATTGTTTGGAAAGTTTGCAATGAGACAGTGAACCTAATTTGATTTCACTTGGTGTCAAAAATAAATGCTTTGGCAGTGACTAAGTGTTGGCTATGTGTCTGTGACTAACATAGACCAACATAAATAAGAAGCTGGGAACTATAAAACTGTTTCCATTCCTAAGCATGAGTCTCCAGTTTCAAGTAGCTACTAAGCAGAACACAATTCATGTGAAAACATATTTGAGGTACAACTGCTGTAATGATTGTTACTTTCTTGTCATTTGTACTGACCCCAGCTCTGGCACACACATTTATATGGAAATAAAACACCCATAACTTAAATAAAATTGTGACTTATCTAAGAATATAGAAACACATTAACACAGCAGAAATACCGTACATCATTTTCATGTTATGGCTTTCTTCTTTTCAACACCGATAACTATATCCTAGTTCATAGTGCATCAAATCACAAGAGTGCTCTCTTAATAGTAATTGAAATGAGAAACAAATTCATATGCTGGGATAGCACAGTAGTAGGGCAGAAAGCGAGTGAAAATCCCAAGTGCAGTTTTACTTGCAGGACTTGTTACCTGTTTCTGAAAGTGTGCTGGCATTGCATGTCTTTCCCTTCCCTTCCCCACCAGCTGTTGCAGCTTTTATTATAAAGTGGTACGAGGTGTTTGACAACAAGTCTCCAAAAGTATGTGTTGTTTCATTATCAGAAGATATGATGGTTGAATTCCCTCCAAATGCTATGATGTAATGGGTGATAATCCCATTTGTCTTCAAAGGCGGGTCCCACTGGAGTAGGATTGCCTGCCAACTGGTTGCAGTGCACTGAATATTCTCGACAGGATCTGGAGCTTCAAAAAGAGAACCGTGCACAGAAGGTTAACATTCCTATAAAACCGAAAGGGAAATTACAGTGCAGGGCAGTTCAGAGTGAGCACAATAATGTCTGAAGTAAAAGCAAACATCACAGATCTTCATAAGGCTGCATAACAGCACCACATGAGTGGGCTTGCTCTGGAAAGACCTTGGCTATACTTTGTGCTAACTGTGAGAAAACCATGGAAGAAAGAGAATGATCTGCACAACTGGCTTTTAACCAGACCTTGGAAATTAACTTTTTAAAAAGGAATTCGTTAACAGCTACAATTCTAATGAAGGAAAAGCAGAAATTTTCTTTTATAGTTATGTTTTTAAAGATAAGTATTTACTTACAAGTTTCTCTAGTGACTATAGTTGCTTTTAAAGGGGGCGAAAAATAATCTGCATGGTACAAAACACTCTCCTCCCATGCACTTTGTTGTTATCATAGCACCCACCACAGAGCATGGGACCACAGCACAAAACACAACAGAAGCTGGCACTTAATCTGAGTAATATTCCCTTTTAGTGAAGTCATGCACCTTCACAACTATAAAAGTAACTTTAAAGGCTACAGTTAAACCACAAAAAGAGTAAAGTTATCCTTAATAAAATTACAATCATGATGTAACTTAGAGTTATCTGCTTTTGTTTATACAGCAGTTAATGTCATATTCTGTATCAGGTAAGTGAGACAACATGAAAAAAGCTTTTCCTTTCAACTTTTAAAAGCATCTTTAAAATCTTCTAGCCTATTGATTGCCAATTTCAGCCGGCCTGGGGCAGGCAATTTAACTCTGTTGGACACCACGGGGGCCAGAAACCACATGCTGCCACTGGAATTTGGTGATGTGGTGGTGGGGAAAAAAAACACTATTGGTTTAAATCAAGGGAGCAAGGAAAACATGTCTTAACTCAAAGGAGAATTGTGCTTTCACAGTAGTGCGGTTCTCCTTTAAAACAAGAGATACACACTCCTTGCATCTTGTTTTAAATGGAAATGTATTTTAAAAATATATATAATACCAACATGACTATATTTTGCAGTAGCAAAGGGGGCAGGAGCCACAAAAAAGGACAAGTGATAGATGACATTCCTAGGTTTAAGCCCCTCCCAACTTCACTGTCCACCCCACTCTTCAAGTGCAATTGTAGTAAAGCTATGGATATGACATAAATGCCTAGGACAGGAAGTAGAACTTGTATCCAGCATTGGAGCAATAGAGTAAAATGCTCGGGCCTTGCAAAACAAAAGCAAAGTGTGCTGCGTATATGCTGCCCTGTAGCATGGGCAGTTAAGAATTCAATTATGCAGGCTACTGATTGCCCCGCCCTGGGGCAATTTACCAACTACATTTAAAGACTACAAAAGGATGAAATGCTAAGCCAACTTTGAGCTGGATACCAGAACCTGTTGGGATTGAACTCAGGTCGTGAGCAGGTTCTTGACTGCAGTACTGCAGTTTAACCACTGCATCACAAACTCTTCATGCAAGAGAACATAGAGTTGAATTTTGTGTTCTATTGACCTATGTGAAGATAAGTCAACTGATCAAATTGAGTGGCCCAGGTTCCACATGTGTATGTTCATCTAGTAAGTTTAAACTGTTCATTCAGAAATAGCTAGAATCCAGATAGAATCAAAGAAAAGGTTTTTGACCCGTTTTCTTCTTCTAAGGTGCAAAAAGAAATATGAATTGTATTTTAAAATCTGTATTAAAGAAAAAATAGAGAACTCTATAAACCTATTCTATGTCATATTGGAATAGATTAGAAGAATGTATTTCTGTTGAGAAAGTGAATAATAAGCATTCATCACCACACATTAAGCCTCTAACCTGATTCCATTGTTGTGAATTGTACCAGGTTGCTGATCTGATTGCCATTTCCAACTTTTGTGAATGCAGAAACACTGATATAGTATACGCTGAATGGTTCCAGACCAAGAATATTTGTTTCATTGTGTGAACCTGAAACATTCTTAGATGAAGAAAATAATTACTATAAAATTACAATTTTCTACATTTAAAATTTTGTTTAGTATTTTTTTTGTTATGTAAAATGGCTATATGTATATTATTGTATTATTTTTAGGTTGTTAGCCGCCTAGAGTGGTCCTAATACGACCAGATAGGCGGGATATAAATAAGATGAATAAAATAAATAAATAAATAAATTCTGCATTTAAAAAAAAATTAAAAGGTCTTATAATACCTTCAAGACTAACAATTTTATTATGATGGTCAGAGTAATCCTAATGCAAATATGTACCAGCAGAACTATCCTTGAGCTAGTAGAAATCTCTTCTAGTGGCTGATCTCAGAGATCTACTGACAGAACACCAAATGCTTTGCTGCTAAGATCTGCCAGCAGAGGGGCCAAAAAAGGGACAGAGAAAGCGTAGGAGAAGGAAGCAGCCAAGATATGTGACATCCAGCAATCCCTCTGCCCAGGTACACAGCCATAATATTCTATCTGCTATGTGAACAATTTTAGAACTTGACCCATTCTATCCAAACCACCTGTGCAAATCCTCTTCCAGGCAATATCTGGCACACCCCAGTGCTTACAGAATATTGATTCATAATAATAATCATAATAATGTATCTACATATAATACGACAATTACATACTTGATAAAATGTGGTTTCACTGCTGTTATCAAAAATGGTAAAAACATATCTTCTAATAATACCATTTGGTTGAGGACTTGGGCTCCATTTCAATTTTACTGAGTTAGATGTGTAATTGACAATTGTCAGATTTTCAGGAGGAGCAAGCGGAACTGTGGAAAGAAACATTGTTTGTTTGTTTGTCTGTTTGTTTTTAAAAAAATTCTCCCATCCAACTAGTGGCAGAGCTACTACCCTGGGGGCAAACAAATCATAGTAACAAATCATAGCAAAATACAAACAGCCCGAATAGAAACCACATAAACAAACAAGAAACATAATATCTAAAAATAATATTACTAATAACAAATAGAAACAATAACATAATTATAAATATTAATTATATTTATGTAATTAGATACTATTGATTACATGCTATTCATGCTTTGTAAGACATACTCCCCATTAACAGATTTGTAAGGCATTAATTTCTCAAATTTTAAAATCATAAGTTAATGTTCTTATTTTGCAAGAAGACCATTTTTAAAAATTGTTCTTTCAACCAGTGTAAGTCACATTTTTTTTCAGAGAAGTGAAATTCTTCTAAGTAATATAAGAAACAGTAAGACCTATTTGCTGGAGGTTTGTTTGTTTGTTTAATAAAGTAGAAGATTTTATTCAAAGAAATAAGCTAGCCAGCTGAACTATTTTAATGCCAGTGATCATAATATTTCAAGATTTACAAAAGGCTATACTTGCTTACAGACAACGCCCCCATCTCAAGCAACTATTGACAGTAATCCAAGAAATGGGGACTAAACCCTCCTCTAAACCCTGATGCCTTCTGTACCCCATATTTACGTTGGCAACAAAATTACAGGGCCCAACAACGTTACACACACAATGTTACACAACATCAAGGGCACTTTTACTTATTCCTCTGCCAATGTGATCTATGCCATTTTATTGATTGATTGATTGATTGATTGATTGATTGATTGATTGATTGATTGATTGATTTTATTTTATTTTATTGCCCTCTGCACTCTACATAAGACAAAAGGGACAATCTCTATACAAAAGAATTAATGGACATCAACCAGACATCAGGAACGGCAATACACAGAAACCTGTTTCAAAACACTTCAGTCTACCAGAACACTCTTCACAGGATTTGAAAATTGCTATTCTGAACAAGAAAAAAATTACAGAATAAGAATCCAGAGAGAAACAGCTGAGTGGACATGCTCCATGAAAGCTCACATTGAAGCATAATTTGTGAATCTGTCCTATATTGGGGGGGAGCTACCTGTTAGATGCATCCATTAGTAGAGTGGTCCAAGAGTGATCTTAGGAAGAAAGAAACATGGGGTCTGATTTCTACTCAGTTCTCTGGATGACCTCAGGCCAATTGCTATGCTTCAGGCTAATCTAACAATTTTTCCTATGGATAAAAATGATGACATTTTATTTGCATCTGTTGATCACACTGCATCCTTAGTGATTACTCACCTGACTCATCTGTGGAGAACCTCAGTAGAGCATATGGACCAAGTCCTTTTACAGTTCTTGCAGAAGCAAAAAAACTGTATAGCGTAAAGGGTGAAAGATCTTCCAAAATAACTGAATTATTGGAGCTAGTAAAAGACTCATTTCTTTCTGGCCCATGTAGCTTTAAGTCATAACTTATTATAATGCCATTTGGCTTGGCTGGAGGATCCCAGGATAACATTACGGAGGTAGATGAAAGGTTTTTGTAGGATGTCATGACAGGTGCAGAATCTGGAACTGCATCAATAAAAGAAGGGAACAGATATTAAACTGTGGAAATAAATTTTGTATAGAGAGTATACACAAATATATAGAGAGCATACACAAATATAAAAAGCAAAAAGCAAAGTGTGCTGCTTATGTACTGCCCATAGCACTTAAATTACTCTGCTCCTTATTATATTTGTTGAATGTATGTATTATTTTATTTTTATTGTGTTTTGATATTTTGTTGTTTATTTTGTTGTTAGCCTGATTGCCAGATGGTGCGGGGTATAATTCGAATGAATGAATGAATGAATGAATGAAAGAACAAACAAACAAACAAACAAACAAACAAACAAACACTCTCTGGGCGGTTCACAAATTAATTATTCAGGTTACACATTGCTCCCCCTAGTGAGCTAGGTACTGATTTTACTGACCTCAGAAGGATGGAAGTCTGAGTCAACCTTGAGATTGAACCTGGTCTGTGAGCACAGTTTTGGCTGAAGTACAGTAGTTTAACCACTGTGCCATGAGGCTCCTTTATATACATAAAAACATTTCCTTTAATGATTTAAATGCAACTTTACCAAACACTTTTGACAACTGTAGCTGTGGCTGAGTCTCTCACCACCTGCAATCTTTTTCATGAGTCTCTCCAGTTGTTGAAGAACAACTACTCCCGTTATCACTTACCAATGGCCAGGATGGCAGGGGCTGATACATTTGCAGGACCATAGGTTCCAAGCTCAAAATCAACTCACAGCAAGTAGAGTTACAAGCTTGATGGATAAGGGGAATGCTGGGGATGTTGTGCATCTTGATTTCAAGAAGGATTTTGACTAGGTTCCACATTATATTCTAGTAGCCAACCAGGCAAAGCTAGAGGTGTGTTATTCAATGCCATTGTGTGGTGGCTTTATAGCTGGTTGGGAAGTCTTAGCTAAAGAGACCTCACTAATGGTTCCTTGTCATTCTGGAGAGCAGTGACAAGCAGACTGCCAGAGGATTTTGCCTTGGGCCTGGTGTTATTCAACATCTTTGTAAACTACAGAGATGAAGGATTGGGGGAATGTTTATTGAATCTCTACATGTCACCAAACTAGGAGCAATAGCTAATAGTTCAGGAGATAATCAGGATTCAAGATGTCCTTAACAGACTGGAGAACATGGCCAAGATGAACAACATGAATTTGAACAGAAAAAAATTGTTCTGCATTTAAGCAGAAAACATCAGATGCACATATATAGGATGGCTGACACCTGGTTTGATGGTAGTATGTTTAAAAAGATTTAGTGGGTCTCAGTGGACCACAAGTCAGCAATGTGACATGGCAATGAAGAAAGCAAATGCAATACTAGGCTGCATAAAGATAATTACTTGAAAGATTGTCATAAAAAGGAAGGGCAGAAGAGTACATTTAATAATGGGCCCCAGTTACAGGAAGCAAGAGTACTAACTCTTAGAGTAGTACGATAATGGTACCAATTGTTTTGAGAGGTGGTGAGTGCTCATATACTGAAGTAATTCAAGAGAAAATTAGACAGCCATCTATCAGATATACAGTGGTACCTCGACTTACAAACTTAATCCATATTGGAATGGTGTTCGCAAGTCAAAAAGTTCATAGGTCGAGGCACCATTTCCCATAGGAATGCATTGAAAACCGATTAATGTGTTCCAGGGGAAGAAAAAAATACCAAAAAAATTAAAATTAAAAATAAAACACTGCAAGTCCCATGCTGGGACTGCAAAACAAAAACAAAAACAAACAAATCCAGAAATAAACATTGGAGCAAGTCCCACGCTGGGACTGTAAAAAAAATGTCCAAAAAACAAAACAACACGGAAACATACCCCCCAGCCCAAACTTACCCTCCAAAACCCACCCAGATCAACTTTTTAAAAGAAAAAAACCAGCAGTTTCCTGTCTGAAGCCTCCTGGGGGTCCCCCGCCGCTGCGATTGCCACTGCTGTGACTGCCGCTGCTGTGAGGCTTGAGTCTGGCTGGGGTGCTTTGGCTGCTTGCCCCTGGTTGTGGCAGAGGCAGCGGTCACCCAGTGCTGGGAGACTTGAGCTGGCCGGGTTTCAGCCGCCTCCCTCCTGGCTTGCCTCCCGCTTGCTCCGCGCCACCCTCCATGGGCCCATGGTGGCAAATTCAAATGGAAGAGGGTGGCGAGGAGTGAGCAGGAGGCAGGCTGGGATGGAAGTGGTGGAAGAAAGCCAGCTCAAGCCTCCCGGTGCTGGGTGACTGCAGCCTCCAATCCCGGCGGCGGAGGACCCCCCGGGAGGTCTCCCGGGGCTTCCCCACCACCATTGGAGACCTCCTGGGGGTCCCCCAACACTGCGATCAGCACCTTTGGAGGTCTCCGGAGGCCTCCTGGGGGTCTAATCGCGGCAGTGAGGGAGCAATTTTAAATTTCCCACCCTTTTTCACCACCATGATCGGACCCCTAGGAGATTTCAAAGCTGTCATGTTAGAAATGCAGAACTCTATCCAGCTCATGGTAAGTCTTGATTCTGAGACTTAGAAATCTTAACAACTTAAGCGAATGCATCTTTCAACATGTTTCCTTGTTTCTGAATCTGTGACAGTTGTTCTAAATCAATTTTTTGTTATATCCAGAAACTCTATTTATTTTTAGAGATATCATTTCAGAGATCTCTTTTAAAAATGAAGGCTACCATACTAAAGCGATTTGAGCTGTTCACTATTCATCCCTGAGCAAAATAATACCTAGGAAGACCTATAAAATAAAACTATAAAAAGGCAAAACATACCATCTTCTTCTGTTCTGATGCAGAAACTAGTGGTGTGCATTTCAGATGGTCCTTTTTCTGTTGCTGGAGTAATTTTTAGAATATAACCTGTATATTTTTCCAGCTGATCAATAACCATATTTGTATCATATGAAACAAGTGACCACATCTCAGAATCTGCTAGAACATCCTGCATTGTCAGTGAAACATTATAGAAAACAATTCCATTTGGCTGCAGTGGGGGCATCCAGCTTATATTTACAGCAGTGGAAGAAATGTTTTGGTAGGCCAGTTGTTCAATAGGTCCATCAGGAACTATAGCACAAATGAAAAAAAAAAGTTTATCTGTCTGCATATATAATGCAAAGTACATACACTATTTTTTTATAATCATATATAAGCACATTACAGAGAAAAAAAATCCTAGTGATTTTGATAAGACCTGCTTCTACATAAGATGCTTAGTTTAAAACCACAATTACTTATATAAAAACAAAACCTCACACAAAATTAATTAATTAATTAACAGATTAATTAAAATCAATCAATCAATCACTCAACCAACCAATTAATTAATCAATCAATTAATTAATAGATTGATTGATAGATTGATTGACTGATTTTAATTGGACATGTCTAAACACAGATTTCCTGGGCATCAATCTGATAATCGAAGCTTATTCAGATTCTGCAGAAAATATGGCTGCAAAGGCAGAAGATCTTCCACTTATCACACTGTTTCTGAACATTTTGAAATTTACTCTCATTCACTTTCAGATACATATGACTGGGATCACAGCCTCTATTCAAAATTGGCCCTTACTTATAGATGCTTAAAGAACTAGGCTGTTTTAGTATTCAGAACGAACTGATCTGATCCTCATCTGTCAGGTTAATGAGCAGATTGAAACATATTCCAGGTCTGGCACTTTTGTGAATTCAGATATTTCAAGTGCTAGGAAGTGGTCTGAGGGCAGCCTTTTAAGCTTCCATTCTTAAACAGATAATAGTCAGTCCCTATGGCTACAGAATGATGGAATACAGTGATTTGTTATCCCATTCAGGGATTTTATAGAGAAAAAAATGATTTCTGTCTGCATAGGTCTTACAAGTCTCTATTTTCCATGGAACATTTGCGCCCCCTCCCACCCACCAATTTTGAAGACTTACGCAGATTGCTAAAGCCAGCTAGTCTTTTTTGCTGTGTGAAGCTTCTATTACCTGTTTTTCAAAATGGAAAAATTTAAAGAAATCCCTTGGATCACATCATAACTCTGTAAATTATGTACATAAACATAGATGGATGTTGACATCAACTGGAAATAGGTTGATTCATTCATCCACCTCCTGTTTTAACATTCTGCTAATAAGTTGATAGAAAGTAAGGCCAAATGGAACTCCAAAAAGAGAGTTTATCCTAAAACTAAAGTAAAAAGCCAATAGAATAAATAGAGAAATCCTTGCTGCTTATATCTGTTTTGTCAGACATTGGAAATTATGAGAAAAAGCCCAGAATAATGGGCTAAAGGATTATGCACTTCCGTAAATTGGATCAGGAGAGAGACTCTGCCACAAAAGAGGATAAGGATTCATAATTAAGAAAAATGTTGAGCATAGCACAGGGGTAGAGACTGTTACAGCTAAAAGGAAGTGCCATGTAACAATACAGGGCATGAGAAGTCAACTTTGCCATCGAAAAACAGTATATGTAAATGTTTATTTACATACTATCTTGATCTGTGTACAACTGCAATATTTCACTGGTTTGATTTCCATTTCCAACAGCTGTATTTGCAGTCAGCCAAAGTGTGTAGTGGCTCCACTTTGCTAAATTGCTTAATACTGTAGACAAAGTTTCATTGTCAGCATCACTTTCAATATCATAACTGGTAAAATTCTGGGGGAGGGAAATATTAGCACAAAATATTCAGTTAAAACAAAACAAATATATCTCTATATCCTATCTTTCCTTTGCCTATGTATACATTTAGCTCAGGACAGATACAAACATTTAAACACACATTGGCTGAAACGATACATCACAGATAGCCTGTTATTAGAACAAGCAATTTTTAAAGTGCTGATGGAGTCTGATGGTTGCAGCAGGAGCTTTTCACACAATCTATGATTTCATATTAGCTTCATTCTGTTGTTTGCTCATTGGGAGATAAGCAATGGCTTCATTAATTGCCTAGTCACAAAGTTCTATCAGAATCTAATACATTTCGTGTTCAAATGACACAAGTTATCTGTAATGAGAAGTTTGGTCTCCTGATATATACAGTAGACCAAACTTCTTGTTACAGTATATAAACTGTATATAACATAAACTTCAATATACAGTGGTGCCTCACATTACGACGTTAATTCGTTCCAGTGAAATCGCTGTAGAATGAAAACATTGTAAAGCGAAATTAAAAAGCCCATAGAAACGCATTAAAACCCATTTAATGCATTCCGATGGGCTGGAAACTCACTGTTCAGCGAACATCCTCCATAGGGCGGCCATTTTCGCTGCCTGTGCAGCGAGGAATCCATCCCAGAAAACAGCGAGGGGCCATTTTGTTTACCCAGTGGCCATTTTGAAAACGCCAATCAGCTGCCCAAAAATCATCATTTTGCGAAGAATCAGTTCCCGAAGCAGGGAACCGATCATCGCAAAGTGAAAGTCCCCCATAGGAAACATCGTAAAGCGATCGCAAAAGCGATCGCGAAAAGTTCATTGTAATGCGGTTTTGTCATTAAACAGAGCGATCATAAAGCAAAGCACCACTGTATACATATTTTTGCCCTAAATCAGGAAAGCTGAGGCCTGCAGATTGACCTGAAGTGACAGCTCTACTCAGTACAAGCTGTTCTAAAAATGTAGCAGTCCTTGTTAAGGTGCCTGCTTCCTCTCACTTCTTCACCTTGCACATATAAAGGAGTATGCACACATGTATCTGATATGGTACACAGAACTTTTCCTTTCCTATTTCTTGCCTCAGAGAGCTAGGTTCCTAACCATATCAACATACGGCACTGCCTCAGAGAGTCAGAAGAGTTCCATCTATCCCAGCAGCAATTCTCTTAAGTTCTTATTTAGATTTTTCTCTCAGCCTTTTTACTCAACTAAACCACAGAGCTTGGGGCCTGCAAAGCACACACCCTGCCACTGTGTCAAGGCCCCTCTCTGGCCTACAGTCTTCTCATGTTCCCTCACCTTTCTAGTCACTTGATCCATTTCCTAGCAGATGATTGAGGCACTGGGTCATAACATCTGCTTGAATTTTCTATCATTTTAACAAGCTCAGGATGAATTCAAATGCTGACTTGTAGCACTCTGGCCACTTTCAAAGAGATCAAAATGTAAAACTGAAGCAACAATGAAAATGTTGTCTGTACCCATCTGATGAAGTAAACATTATCCATGTCCCCAGAATGGAAATGTACATGAAGCAAGGACAAGGTGATTCTTGTCCAAGAGGCAACTACTCAGGTCCCTTTAAATGACTGGCTTCATATAGGATTTCAGTCATATTGTAGTGAGTTTAGAAGAATACAGTAAGCTTAATCATCTCTCTGCAATGTCCATCAGCCAACTCTCTTGCCAAACTCCTCCAACCATCATTAAAAAATTGATTTCTTGTACAGGATGATCTCTGTCTTGGACATGCATTAAACAAACAGGATCTCTACAGGTGCAACATGGGATATGCTATCTTATACACAGAGGCACATTTTCTCATGTATCCATCCATTCCTTCTTTCCTTTTCTTCCTCCTCAGCTGCCCTCTCCTAGTCCTACATGAAACATTAGCCTTCACAAAAAAAAGTTCCCATTGGCATTGGTGGGACCTTTTTTCTATGCCGAATTATGATACCTGATCTTGAGGGTCTGGTCATGGCACAGAAGAATGAAAAGGTTGGCTTTTTATTATTATTATTATTATTATTATTATTATTATTATTATTATTATTATTATTGTTGTTGTTGTTGTTGTTGTTGTTGTTGTTGTTGTTGTTGTTGTTGTTGTTGTTGTTGTTGTTGTTTTAATAATAATAATAATAATAATAATGTTCCGTATGCCCAGTTTCCAGTAGTCTATCTGATCACAGAACCTGCACTATGCAACTTGTATGCAGAGAGCCTAGTCTACCTGGAAGAGTGTTCTCCTTCATTGGAAGCTTTTAAAAAGAGGATGGATGGCCATCTGTCAGTGATGTTTAGCTGTGGATTTCCTGCACTGACAGGAGACCAAGTCTTGGGGTATTCTTGAATTCTACTGTGATTAGAAACACAATCAAGCTGTAAAAGTTTTACGTTTTATACAGATAATCAGAATAATCCATGGGGACTTGGAATGGAGGCAGTGAGGGCCATGCCATTACCATTCCACTCACGGATAATCTGACTAGGGGGTATGATGAGTAGGATTATTTTATGTATATCACAGCTGAGCAAGAACGTGATCACCAATCGTCCCCCAATACTCTAAATCCAGACTCACAATTGGGTTACTTGGTAAACTGGAAAGCCCCTTTAGGATGTTAATTTATCAAAACCTGTTTAATTTCTAACCTTTCATTTGACAAAATGTGGGTCACTGTATTTATTTTAGAAAAACAGATATCATATCATACCCACATAGCTGCAATGAGCACAATGGTATATATGCCTGCTCAGGAAAAAGTCCCATGGAATTCAGTGGGGCCTACTATGAGGTGTGAGGTTTGTGTAGCATTGCAGCCACAAACCTTTTTGGGACAGAAAATGTGGGTGTTCGTTATTAATTCTGCTATTCATTCAGCCACTAGAGGGAGCCTCACTTATAATAAAACCATCAGGGAAATACTAAGTAGAGTGAACTTTAACTTCCTTATATGGAGGAATGTATTAGATACATAAAATTTTAAATACCATTAAAAAGCAAAACTTTAAGAATTTTCATAAGACTGCATTATATGTGAGAGTGCTATATATTCAAAAGTCTGCCCCTATGTTTCAATTTTTTTACATCAGGTCATTTTGATAGTTTAAAATGTATTTGTGACACTACTCTTTAAAACATATATTCAGTAGGAGACCAAGTTCTGTGTTTTTGCCCTTGTATTCTATCCATTTCTCTTGCAGTGCCAGGATTTTCTTCATTCATAGTATCTAAGGGCTATTTGATGACAGAAGGGCAAGAAAAAATGACTCATCATTCCTGGCTCCACAGCAATTGGCACAGAACTAAGGTGGTTACTATCCAGCAACAGACACTATTTCAAGAATGATGGAGAAGTATGCCCATATGTTCCACCCATTTTTTCTTACCCATTTGCAGAAAGAAAGAAAGAAAGAAAGAAAGAAAGAAAGAAAGAAAGAAAGAAAGAAAGAAAGAAAGAAAGAAAGAAAGAAAGAAAGAAAGAAAGAAAGAAAGAAAGAAAGAAAGAAAGAAAGGAAAAAAAATCTCCCAAACCCACAGGTTAAGGGTGAAAGAAAACAAATTAAGAAGATGAAGGGACAGAAAGAAATGTGGGATGGTATTCTGCATACCACATCTGGTTCATGGTTACAGCATCTGATTTATATATTACAAAACAACCTGTGGACAAGTCTCACTGGATTCAATAGGACATAGTTCTGAGTAGACACATATAGGGAAGCATTGTAAAAAATACTGCCACATCTATTGTCATTTTAAGGAGCTATTAGGGTTTCTAATGATGACCTAACCATCTATATATTAGATGGCACTCTCACAAATAAGACATAATCTCAGTACATCCAATTTATATAATATAGACAAAGGCACAATTCAAAACTGAAAATTTAAATCTCACAGTACATCCCTATTACTGTCATACATTTTATTTTATCTGAATTCACTGTTATTTCATTGCAGTTTGCAAAATAAAATATTGCATGTTTACTTATGTTGTTATATATTCATGTGCAATAAGAAAAAAAAATCTCCAAGGAATGAAATAAGCCAGAATCAAAGTAAGAAATTTCAAGTGATTAACTGAATGCACAGAGTTTTCTCTGCTGTTTTCTTTGAATCTACTTCTTTCTGAAGAAGAAATACAAGCTTCATATGAAGAGCAGCTGGTTCCATTATTTGTGCAAAAATTACTTCTTTAAGTAACATAACAAAAATTACAATATACCTGTACATAAATAAAATAGGTCTCTAATCATAAGAAAAACCATTGATATAAATCGAACAAATAAAATTAAAATAAAGTAATAATAAAACTAAGCTATGTACCATATTCTATAATACAGCCTCCTTATCTAATTTCTGCCTCTTAAATGCAAAATTTCTAGAAATTTAACACATGACTCCCCAGATTGTATTTAATGATGTCAATGATGAAAAATTGCACTCATCTTAATGGGTGAAGTCAAAGCCTGAATGTAAAGGTTAGTTAATACTTCCTTCCCTACACTAGTTATGCTCAATTTTTTTTCTTGTTACAAAATTAAAAAGTGTTAGATATATTTGATAACACTTAAGAAAACCGCTGTAATTTTTTCTAATTTACAAAATAATTCATTTCATCACACAATTTCAAAGAAGAAAAAGAACAAAGCAAATATACCTGTATGTAAGTGTTGGAATCATTTTTAAGGTAAATGGAGTAGAACTGAATGGCCCCATTAGGCTTTACAGGAGGATCCCAGAATATATGAATTGATGAAGAAGTGAGATTTTTATACCACACATTCCTAGGTGGGTCACTTGGAGCTGAAAAATATGTGCAAAACATTTGTACAAAACATGTGATTTTTCTTCTGTGCAAATAGGGGAAGAGGATTTCACACTAAATAATAGGCCGGAACCAGCATGGTAGTATATGCATCAAACTTCAAATTCCATCCAACTCCACTTGGAATTCCATCAAACTCCACTTGGAATTCAGGCTGCCTTTGAGCAGAAATAGTTCTACTGAATAATAGACTAAGTTGGTCCAGAAGTATCTGACCCATTTCAGAACTCTGGACAGCAGCTTTTTCTAAACCTGATTGGAGACATTTTTAACTGCCGCAAACTCTCCATAAAAGGAAATGCTGGGCAGGAGGAGGGAGAATAGGGGATGCATTTGGTAACTCTTTATTAGGGAATAATTTCGACTGGAGTGTCTAATCATAGTACTTTTGGGAGAGATCTTGAAGCAATGTAGCAGAAGTTGTTTCTTCTCTTTATGAATACTGCCTGTTTCTGCTCTTTATTAATACCAGGTTCTCTGTGGTTCCAAAAACTACTTTAGAATCATCACAGAACAGAGCTGTGCCCACATCTACATGGAGGTCTGCCCAATATATCTCTTCAATGGCCAAGAGGGTTTTTTGCCTGAGGCTGAACAATCCATAGTGTCTCATACAGGGTATGTGGTCAGTATTCAAGAATGCCTATGTTATTTTGGTACCTGAACCAAAAATAGCACATATATCTCTTTATACAAAAATACAAGGCAACACTAATAAAATCACATCACAAAATCATAGTTCACATAAGGTTGATCTTAAAGGTGAACCACTCATACGCATACGTCAAAAACTAGTGATTTAAACAACTTGTATGAATCTCATTACCATATAACTACAAAATTTTAGTCACTGTCACCTTCCATGCTCCCCTGGCTGCTGGCTCTGAAGGAACAATGATTAAGAATTCCATGAAAGGAAGCAATGTATTGAAACTTACCACCCCTTTTTTGGATGGAATAAAAGCAAAATTCTGTACAGTATCTTGAAAAGAAATGAAATGGAGGGAGAAATATCATATTCTTTTATGTTTAGGTGCATAATCTATGGATTCTGCCATTAGCCATGTAAGTTACTTCCCTTATGAAGCCTAAAATTTTATTTCTCCACCTAGTGGGTAAGAACACATTCAACAATAAACCAAACTCCCACTTTCATTAGAGTAACAGGACACACCTACCTCCCTCAGATGTTCTGAAGTTAGTCATGTTACTCTTCATGTTTCCATCACCAAATCTAGTACTTGCTGATACATAAACACTATATTCGCTGTTATTTTCCAAATCCATGATCTCTAAATATGTTTCTGTCACATTAATACTTTTTCTTGATGTTTTATTCCTAAGCAAACACATTAAGTGTGATATATAAATATTTGACATGAAAAATAATGGTTTATTAAATTGCCCCTTGTGTTTAGCTTTCCTTGCTGGGACAGAGGTAGGTAAAAGAATACAGTTTGGATCTACTGCATAGGGCAAGAGGATTTAACCCCTTGCTCACATCAGAGTCATTATCTGTATTCTTCTGTTTCTGTGGTTGCTGCCTCCATTTGCCACATTTTGCTGCTATTTGGGGGCAATTAGATTAAAGAAATATAGTCCAGACTAGGATCATGATCGGTGGAAAGATTTTTAATCCTCTTCATGCAAGAATCTTCTTCTGGACAGAAAAAAGGACACACACTGGTCAGTCCTCAATTTAATATCTCAGATTCTATGGTCTGAATGTTGCGATCTGAAACACGCTTTCAAGTGAAAATACAGATATTACTTCTGAGAAAGACATGCATGGTAATGAGATGATAGGCACTCCACAGCATCATTTTACAAAAAACAACAAGTAAACATTACTCTTAAAGTAGCAACATTACTAGTCAGTATGCTCTCAAGGCACTCACGCTACTGATAATTATATTAGCTTTAAAAAATAATTGTGGATTGTGCTGCAGATAACACCTGTACCTGTGACCATTTCTGTCCAAGCTCTGCACTTAGCAAAAGGCATCATAAGGCACCAGGAGAAACACTAGGGATGCTATTTCAGTACCGTAAGGGTGCATGGATGTTTTGTATATAGCCATGCCAGGTATGAACCACTCATAAACTACTTGTGCTGCATGCTGTTATTCACACACCTGTCCTATGCCTTCATATTCTGAACCAGCTGTGGAGGGGTCTATGCCACTGTTTGTTGATGCCCCCGGTGAGTGTCTCAGATTCTAATCCACTCAATTATATCCAGTGGCAGAAGCTGGCAAGTTGCCATGGAATCACCAACTGTAGTACGGTTGCATGCACTCTAGCAGCTTGAGTGGTAAAACGTCTTGATTTAGGAACCCAGCATCCAGAAATATTTCAGCAATCTGGAATGTGCTGACCTCTGCCCCAATAAGAAGCTCAACTTGAATTTCTAAAGGACAGGTTATTTCAAGTGATATGTTTTTATTTAGGTAAAACATAGGGCCAACAAGAAGTGTTTTGGGGGGGGGGAGTTTCTGGTAGGTGCTGGGTTAATATTTATCTCCAAAAACTTACCAGATGTACACTGTGTAATAGAGGATAATTCCATTTGGCTCCAATGGTGGTTGCCATGACAACTTCACTGTGACACCAGACAACTGTTTTACTGTGAGTAACTGTGGAGGAGAACTGGGAGCTATAAAATGAGACAATATCTTGTTAAATGGTTATGCTTTCAGATATAATTAATTTTTTAAAAGGGACACATCCATATTAGCATTATAAGAATTGATTTGAGTTGGCAGCTTTTCCATAGTAAGGTGACAAAGGAAAAAGTTTGCATGGTGATGGAAAGGCATCTGTTTTTGTGATTCAATGGAAAACAGTATTCCATGAGAAAACAGAGCAACAGATGTTACAGTGATTCACCTATTATCTAAGTACATTGTTGTAATTTCTTCCTTCCAATAAAAATATGAATTTCATAGGATAATATTTATGTTAAACGTAGTAAAGAAGTTTCCTTGAGAAGCACAAATCAGTTGGAAATGATTGCAATAGCTTCAAAATGTGGGAAGACAAAAGAACATCAGGCTGACAAAAATGCAGGTATTTAATCTATTCATGTTATAAAATTAAAATAAGCAGAGCTTTATATGTTATGACGAATATAGACAGGCAGTTAAAAGTCCAATCAAGATATCTATAAATCAAGAAACAAAGAGAAAGTACTAGGTGCATTCAGTAACAGAACATTTGCCTTGTCTATAAAATATATCGTGAAGAAATTAAGATGAAATATGGAATTCAGCTTGTCTGTGAGGATGTGGGAACTTAATCACTTAACCAGAGATCAAATGGTAAACAGGCAGTTCAGTCTTTCCATTTCTTTCCTGTAATTTCAAAGACAAATTGAGAGGAGAAGATATTTCCATGCTTATCTTCTTTCACTCTAGAAGAGCACCCTAACACCTTGGGCTGGAACCTCTGCCCTGAGTTAGATTGCTTCCTTTTTCAGAGATGTATGCAGATCTGGTACATCAAGAAAGCTGCCTCATCCACCAGATCAAAGGATCAAAAACGATTAAGAGCTGTTATATGATGGTAGGACATTGGTCTGAAATGGTCCATTCATTTGTATAAAAAATGAAAATTGGGAAACGTTTGAGCTTAGTATAGCTCTGCAGAGGCCAAGCTTTGCTTCTGGGACATGGAGTGACTCACAAGGAGACCTCTATGTGCCATTTCATTAAGCTATGCCAGGGAATGTTTGGAATGTGCCCCAGAACTACTCCATGTCTCTGCTTAGGTATCAATCAGATAAGGTAGATTAGATTTTATTATTTTCTGGTGTGTTTTTTTTAATTCAGATTTTTGAGTAGCTGTTCCTTGGAACCATTCTTTTAAATTCTCCTCTCCCTTCATCTGCTTTTTCTCTTCTTTGAATAAACTACAAAATACGTTTCAAGCAACTGTCTGGATTTTTGGCTAAGAGGAAGTGCAGTACTGTACTAAAGCCAGTTCTAACCTTGAACAAGCTACTGAGCTTTTATTTTATTTTTTTTATGGGAGATGGCGGTCTACCTCACAAGCTTGGCATGTCTAGCTTGGGAATTTTTGATGTTAAGCTCCCTGGAGCACAACTGGTCAAGGACACTGGTTGATGTGTTAAGTAGTAAAACATTCTCAGTCAAGACTCATAGTATCTCCTGATGTCTGTTCACCCTGGGTGTTCCCATCTTGGGATCAGTAGGAGGTAGATGGCTGAGTGACAATAGAAAGAACTTTTGACAGGGAAACTCTGACATATATATATATAGTCCTGCATCCATTATGCTACTCACCTAGCACAAGGACATTTGTGTTAGTTGTTTCCCACTTTCAGAATCAGCACAAGTTCAGCGTTCACATGGTTCACAACAATGTGCACAATGATCTAATCCAGTGCAAATGCACAAGCAGAGATTTTCAGTCTGCTATCACTGAACTGGAGAGTTCAGGTTAATTGCCCTGTATCTTGAGATCTATTCACATGTTACATGCCTGCAGTTCACTCTTTTACTGAATTACCGGTGCTTCTGTACTGTTGCCTTTGTCACTGACATCATATACTCAGATTAGACCTACCCTGACATCTGCAGTTGAGCATGTCCATGACACTCTTTACATATATATATGCTCAATGTGCAAATGCTGAAGAATAGGCATAGACTGAGCACACAACATAGCCCACTGCTACTTCCTCATTTAAGTACTTTAAATGCATATTGCACATGAACACAGCTTTTTGCTAATATACATTTGCACAGATTTGGAAAGGTTATCTGGCAAAAATTTTGAGAGCCACCCTGAATTAGTACTGGGCCACAGGATTGATTCATATAAAGAAATTTTATCTACCTCTATCAAATTTATGTCCCACCTTTCTCCTAAAACTGGGACATAGGGTAGCTTATATCCCACCTTTCTCTCAAAACTGGGACCTAAGGTAGTTCACAACAGGATTGAAAATTAATTCAGATTTAATATAGAGCTTGGAATTGTTCATTACTGTTTAAAGAATGTTACAATCAAACACAAGATACATTTTGGAAGTAATGACTGCCAATGCAGTTCCACTCTACTAGTAATGACACTACTAGATGTTACTTCTTCCAAGAGTGTGAATGTGTGTTACTCATTGTATCTTTGTGCCCAAAATTCCTTCCTTTCTTCCTTCTTTCCCAGTCTTACTGTTTCTTTTCCTTCTTATAAAAATGAATCAAACTAAATTCAATCTGAAGAAAACTCTGGGGAGCACTATAGATGCAGTTTCTCCAGTTTGCTGTGTCTATGTATACTGTTAAAGTGTTCTCCCACATACTGTTAAATCTATATAGCATAGCAGTGTATCTCCAATTTGCAGTTCTTGGATGCTTCTCAAGAACGTGTAGCAAATGGCATGAGCCACGTGGGGGCATACATGGCTTATCTGGCTTCTGACAAATGCTAATGATGTGCTTCTCCCAGGATGATCTAAGAACCTATTCTGTTGGAACATTAATGTAAAGGATCGTTCCAACAGTGTATCATCACCCAATTATATAAAGTATAAATCAGCAATATAGCATCATTCAGAAACATTAACTGTAATCAGGTCATAGCTGTAGTGATGAATGGAAACAGGGGACATAAACAGAGGTATTAACAAATCTGTGAAACATTCTGTAGACTTGCTGTCACAAGCTGTGGACTCAGAATAACTGTACTTAAAATATTTTTAATTTTTTTCTCATAATACCATCTTTTGATCTGTCATCGTTTTCTGAATTCTGTGTACTTTGCAACAGTTTAAATTTACCAAATTTGCTTTACTTGTGCTTCTCTTTTCTTTAAGGTCTGTGAAAGTTTTAATATCAGCCTAAATCTCAACTTTTTTCTCCCTTACTGAAGATTGTCTGAAAACGTTCTGACAACAGGCATACATTCCAGATTTGCTGTTTGCTGTGAAAGGCTTCACAACTGCAATCCAAAAAACATCACTGTAATTAGATAATGATAGAAAACTTACCATCTTCATCGGTCATTATGCTCAGAGGTGCACTGCGAGCACCTTCTCCCTTTGAGGTGCTTGAAGACACTTTAACAACATATTTTGTGTATGTTTTTAAGCCTAAGTAAAGAATATGTGTGTTAAATAGATTTCACTTTGTATTTTTAGTAATGTATTTGTATAATTATTGCACTATGTGTTTGTTTCACAGATATAAAGATGTTGTAATTAGCAAAAGTCAAATTAGCATAGACTAAATAATTCTTAGCTTATAATTTACAATGTGTAAATGCTTCAGTCCATGAACATTGTATGGAAGTTTAATGGAAATTAATAGGGATTTAGTTACTTGCAGCCATTTCAATAGGACTTTTCAAGAGCAATACTTGCTCTCCTACATGGATCCAAGAACATCACATAAAGAAGAGCTACTTTTGATGTGTCTTTAATACTTTCAAAGCACAAACAGGAGTTCTGATTTCAAGACGTTCTTGTGTGGTTTCCTGTAAGCTATTTGGTTCAGCAGCAACTGAACTGCACATTTAAGATGAAATTACATGTTTGCTTAATTTTTAAAGCTGTTTCCTAAAGCTGCTGTCTGTGTAATGGTGAGCAATTTTCAAGTAGTATATACTATAACCTACAATTATAGATCACGTAGTATATACTATAACCTACAATTATAGATCAGTTTCTGTCCAAGGGAAAATATATCATTCTGATTTTTAATTTAAATTAAATGCATTATGAAATACAAAAGGCATCACCCAGTGCAAACTAACCAGCATGGGTACTATCGTTTTAAAATAATTGGTTGCTAGAGTGATCACCTGTAATCATTAGTGACAGACTTGTAGTGTTGATTATTCTTTCTTCAGTTCCATCAGCTTCCCTGAGATATATAGTATAGCTCTGTATAATCCCATTGGGCACAGATGGGGGAAGAAATGACAGTTCTATTTCTGAAGAAGATATGTTTCTGTAGGTTATGTTTTGTGGTGGAAAGTCAGGTACTGAAAGGAGAAGTCAGGTAGATAGTTATTCAAATAAAAATGCCAAACTGTTATTATGCTTGCATTGCTATCCAATGCATGACAGCAGCTGAAACTAAAGAGTACATAGACCAACTCACCAAATATTACCAATATTGCTTTGTCCAGTCAAGTCCCAGCCGTCATCCCTCATAAATCTGCTTTAGTTTTGTTTTCAAGGAAATAAGAAGTAACACCCCTCCCCCTTAACAAGATAGGGAATTGCTCAATGTGTAAACATTGCAAAATTCAAGGGGGGGTCAGATTTCAAGATTTGAAAAGTTAGAAATCCTGGCGAAAGAAAGATGGAGTTCTACAGTATCATGTCTAGAAAGCTTGCATGTATGGAACTCACACATATACAAGTTGTCTCCTACGGGAGGCTCATGGTCTGTACCATGGGGAAGGGGTGACTCACAGTAAACTTTTGAGGTAAAGTGACCCCTGCTTTAGAGTGGCCACTTGTCCTCTTTTAAGGAGAGCAGCTGCTCCACTGAAGAGATGGAAAATGACAATTCTCCTTTTGAATTGTGTTTTCATCTTTTTGTGTTGTCCATATGGAGAGCACTCCGGTCCAAGTCTGATACAACGTAAAGAACCACAAGGAGGGTCTTTGGAGTCACCTGTTCACCGTAAGCATCTAGAAAGTAGACTCAGCAGAACTCAGAATCATTTGTCACAAGTGCTCTCCTCTAAGGCGAGGTCAACTGCATTTCTCTTTTAATCTCAAGTCTTTATAAGTCTGTATCAATTAGCACATGCAAAATTATGTAGAACAGTCACATCTATTGTCCCTCTTTTGGTGATGTGTCAGTAGGCATTCTAAAGCTGTTCTCTTTTGGGATTTCTCCATTCCCCCTGTAGTGCCTCATATCAAATACTTTAAACAAGTTGCATTATTGTCTCATTATGTCATTGACTTTTTTTTATGGTCTTGCTCTGTCAACTGTTTTGGAATTATTTTAAAAAGAATGAAAAACAGCATATAAATAGTGTAAAATAATTTGAATAATATTTCAGAAGTAAATCTTATCAATTTCACATATGGGACTTCTTTTTTATAATGATGGTTTAAAATCAAAGTGTTACAAGTGTCCCAACATTCCATACTTACCCGTTTCAGCTGTCTGTATAGCCAATAAGGGAGACGACTGATTTCCATGACCAAGGCGAGTGAATGCTCTTACTGAAATGTTATACAGGGTGTGTGGTTTCAAGCCATTTAGCAGAAGATTTGTTTCTGTTGTATTTTTCAGAGTTACATTAGTGGCATTATTATACATAACTTCATAATGAGTTATGATCCCATTTGGCTTTTCCGGAGGTGACCATCTTAAGCTTATTTCTGTGGCAGTCACTTCTAATACTTCAACATTCTGTGGTGGTGAATTGGGTTCTTTAGTTTGAAAAGCATAAAAGAAAGTTGTTCAGAGTTTGACATGTGTCACATACATTTCCAATTCATTCATAATTGTTGTTTTTTAAATCATTATTTGGAAATTATAGGAAGACAAAAAGAAAGAGTGAGGATGGAGTGACAGTCCAATCACTCTGCTTGTTTTTCTGCCACTATAGCAATTACAGACATTTTCTCACTATGACAGCATTATAGTATAACACGAATAGCACTGGACAATCTTTTCAAATGAAGATTTCCAGCTTTGGAATTGAAAAGAATATATCCAATTTTTGTCCAAATTATTGGTTTCTTTTAATGCAAGACCAAAGCAACTGTATAAAATTTTTTTAGCTATTACTTTTTGGTTATTACAAAAACTTCAAAATACCTGATCTAGTTTGTTGATTTTTGTGTAGTTTAGGGGGAAAATACTTTTATCACAAATAAAACCATGTCTGCAAGAGCTGTCATCCTGTTATGAAAGCATTTATTTAGAGAAGGAAAGAAAAATTGGGGTGAAATCTACTATAGGTTGAATACTAAGAATGCACACATTTATCAACCTTCAATTCAGGCTACAAAGAGAATGAAAAAGATTCAGTTCAGTTGAGCTCAGAATGAGCTTTTCGGTTCACAAAAATCAGATATAGTTCATATTCATTCATTCATTCATAGCGTACATTTGTAACTCATTCTGAGCTTTTAAACAGGCAGATGAATCAATCAGTAAAGATAGAGAGAATTATAAAAACAGTAGGAACCAATTGCATACCATCTTCAGGAGTTCTCACAAAAATGTCATTTTCTTCTGACAGAGCACTTTCTCCCATGGTAGTGGAAGCTGCCACCCTCATTTTATAATCTGTATATTTTCTTAAGCCTGGAACAAGAAGAAGACAACCGCACAAACACAACCTACCGATACAGAGTATGCCCCAGTAAACAAATAGATTTACACACTTTCCTTTCACTAGAATCGATACCAAATAAAAATTGTTGCCAAGAAACATTTTCTAAGACATTACAGGACTGAAGATTTAGAAAAGAAATTAGATTTTAACAAAGTTTAGTTTTACAAAAAAATTACTGGTTTTTAGTGCAAGATGTGGTAGGTGTTGCTGTAGTCGTCATTTTTACTTGCATTGTTATGGTCCTAGATCAAGAGTATTTTTAAACTGTTTTTGCCTTTTTTGCAACAGATCTTGATGCCTTGTCCCAGCATGCCTTCAAAAGTTTCAAACAATTGTTTTGCCAGATTTTGGGGTGGGAGGTGCTGTTCAAGGATGTGTTAAACATGTTTCACTTGGATTCTGGTCATTACCTTTCACAAATTTTATTTTCCTAAATTCTCTATTAGCCATCTACCATAATTGAAAACAGAAATGGAAGAAGATATAGTTTTGTATGTTTATCCTTTACTATGAAAGCACAACTTGATAAAAATAAATTTTGCATAACTCTAGGTAAAGGTAAAGGTCCCTTAACATTTAGTCCAGTCATGTCTGACTCAAGGGGGCAGTGCTCATCGCCGTTTCCAAGCCATAGAGCCAAGCGTTTGTCCATAGACAGTTTCCGTGGTCACGTGGCCAGCACAACTAGACACGAAACGCCATTACCTTCCCACCGAGGTGGTACCTATTTATCTACTTGCATTTTTACATGCTTTGGGAGTGCTAGGTTGGCAGGAGCTGGGAAAAGCGATGGGAGCTCATTCCGTTGCGTGGATTCGATCTTACGACTGCTGGACTTCTGACCTTGCTGCACAGAGGCTTCTGCAGTTTAACCCACAGCGCCACCACGTCCCTCTTCAGAATTCTTCTGCAATATTTTTTCCCCAAATATAACAAAGATCAGCTTTAAGATACCTGGGAAGTTCTTAAAGATTCTTTGTTTCAACTTTTCTCCAGCCTATGGATGAGCCATATCAAGTGGGGATAATTTACAACCTTCTGGCTATTGTTGAACTTAATGTTCATTAACTCCACCCAGCACAGCGAGTGTTAAGGGTTTCTAGGTTGAGTAGTGCAAATACCAGCAATATGAGAAGGGCCACGTATTTCCATTCCTGTGTTAGATTTCACCTGAGAGAAATACCTCAGAATTGCAATGTGGATACAGGAAAACAGAAAACATTCAACTCAATTCTTCCAACAATTTTTTTACAATAATTTTAAACTAACCCTACCTGTAATCAAGATGCTGTTGTTTGATGTAGTCATGTGAAAAGCTCTGTTTGTATCCAGCTCCATTGCATATACTGTGTAATGTGTGATTTTTCCATTGGGATTTATTGGTACATCCCAATACAGCAAAATTGAGGATGAAGTAATATTTTTATAATTTATATTTTCTACAGAGCTTGGAACTGCAGAACAAAAACAACAAAAACAAAACTCTCATTATGAATTAGAAAACTGGAGAGAAGAGGTGCCATCAATGAAGTATTTGTTCATAAAAGTTTACCTTGTTCACTTGTTCTAGCAAGGAGAATAGCTGGTGGTCCTTCTCCAATGATTGTAAAAGCAGACACAGCAATTGTGTATTCAGTGAAAGGTTGAAGTCCATTTACGAGATATGACAGCTGCTCAGCTGGAAGGGTAATAGTATCAGTACATGCTTTACATTTTAAAAAGGGAAATAAAGTTATGCTAGTTTTGTCTTAACTATTCAGTACCAAAATTATGGCCAAATTCATAAGAGCCAAAGAAATGAAATTAGCAATTTCCCCACATGAAATTACAAACAAACACAAAAGTGCTGATTAGGAATAGAGGTTGGCCCCTGACAGAAGACAGAAATGAACACTCCCTCATATAATACACAACAGACAAAGAGAGGAATCTTACAGTACATAGATATGTAATCTGTTAAGAGGTAAATCTCATTTTATTCAATACAATTTATTCCCAGGTAAGTGTTTCTGGAAATGTAACATTAACAAGCTTCTAATCTTGCAATATACACACAAACTTACAAAAAAGAAGAAAAGAGGCCAAGTTATTCCCATCACAGTGGAAATGCAAAATGCATTTCTAGTCAAGATCAATAAAGACAACCAGAAAACCTGTCTGCATTTTGAAGTAGAAAAAAAACCTAGCCTTTATTTTATTTACAACTGACTTTCAAAAGAATGTAAATAAAGCCAGACATTGCCCTTCTATGTTGTTTAATGCCTACTCTTGAAGAAAAAAATCAGAAAGGCATTTTAAGCCTATATATCTGTTGTCCAAGCCTTGTTTAACGGCTCATTAATATCCATACATAGTTAAGAAAAATGATCCATTGATAATGCTGTGCCAGTGAATATGCTAATGACATCATTGTGTCATGGGGTTACCTCCACCTGTTTGTTGCCCCCATGCAGCAGAGTTGTAACTTTTTGACCTATTTACCTTCAGTGACATTTAAAAACCGATTAGTCAAAAGCCCTAAGGAAAAATTAAGATCCACTTGGGACATGGAGATATGTTAATCTCCTCCAATCACACCTGCCTTGGCAACTGTAATAACTGATTGTCTATGCAGCTTGTCCGATGGCTTTGGCATCTTCTTTCTGGAGGAGGAAGGTCAGATGGGTGACAAGAGGCTAGTCATTTCTGCTTGTGTGGCATTCCTCATTTGCTCCAGGAGGCTGTTTTAGGAGGAGGAGACGGATAGAATCCGACTTCAGCAAATGACCCAACCATAATCTGTCTGATCTCTTCTGGCAAGGATTCTGTATAAGACCACAGCCTTTTAACACTGGGGTAGGTACAGAAAATAACCTTTAAAACCTACCAGAATCCGAATGCAGTTCTACAGCTTCACTCAAAGTGGAAAAATCGTTGCCAGACACAGTAGTAAACTTTACTGGAGAAATTCTGTGCACTGTTGGGAACATCTCAGCTGAGCCTTCGTATGAATCAGTTACTGCTCCTATATCATTCCATGTGACAGATGGTACATACTCATTCATCAAGTCTGGATCCACAGATTCAATAAAATACTGTGATGAAAAGTGAGGAGAGAGAAATCCTTGCTGCTCAAAATCTTATTTTTGATTGTAAGTAAAAGGCAACACAAAATCAATGAAAATCAGTAGTTTAAGTGAGTTCAAATTGAAGTACCGTGTTTTTTTCTGCTAGAATTGTATCTTCAAGAGTCTCCCCTGTGTCTTCAAGTAGTACTTGTACTCTGTATTGAGTGATTATCCCATTTGGTTCTTGTGGTTTCATCCAAGCAATTCTAATAAAGGTTGCTGCTTCCTCAGCAACATGCAAATCAAATACTGGTCCTGGAACTAGAATGCAGTAAAAACCTATGAGAATATTTCCATTCACTCTTGTCCATATACAGTACTGCATAAAACCACTGACAGAGTGCATCAGATAAACCTTGTAACCAACAGGAAATGGTGCCTTCATAAGAATCTGGAATCTAGTTTTAAAATCGAATTGATTGCTGGTCTTCGACCATAACAAAGTTATCCATCCATCCAAAATCTAACTGCTGTTATAGCCATGAAAAGGTGGAGTCTCCAAAAACTGCCAACAGGGTTTGGATGCATACTGCAGGGGTCACTCCACTGATTTCCTTTTGGACAACTAAGGTTTGGTTTTGGTTATGGTGTTAATAGGAGCATTCGGAGTTACATTAAACTTTCTTATGATGAATGGGTTAACTAATAAATCAAAAAAGCCAACATAATCTCTGCACTGAGCACCAGCCATGATGCCAAGTTGTACATGCTTAGACTGCAACAAAGAAGTCTAAGCAAGTTGTACAAAGAAGGACCCTGCAAGTTGGCCAACAAACATTCAGCTATGGTGCCAGTAAGTTCTGAGTTTGTACTGAATGTTGGGTAGAAAGCCACACAGTCACTTATTTAGGATCCTGTGCAATTTCTTACGACTTTGCAAGCTATCAAAACAGTCTTCCTTTCAGCATCTACATCACATTTTAAAATTATATGAACATTCATTTCTATGGAAAAATGTTTCACCTGTGAACATCATTCAGTAAGGTTAAAATGTGCCTCTTGTCTACAATGTTGGCTTTCAGTGATACTTCAGGTCTTGCATATTAAAAGACCTATGTTATACTCCTTTAAAATATCTGCTAGCATTTTTGGGGAGTTACGGTTCCATGTGCAAAATTAACATATAAAAATGAAGCTTTATTTATAGGTGTTACACAAAAGCCATCTCAAAACTTTAGAAAAATTAGCATCCTGAGTCCATTTTTTAAAAAAATCCAGATTAGCATTTCCTGCCATCTAGTGGTCAAATAATTGCTGAGCTTTCACAATTCAAGAGGAATATTCAGGAAATAGAAAGGAGAAGGTCTAAAGGGGCATATACTGTATGTGATTACTTATTTATTCTGCCTTTCAAAAAGGCAGTCAGGGAACCAAAATGTAACTATAGCATTGGGATTAGGGGAGGCAACACTATAGTTTTCACTTAAATTGATTTCACACATTGTCTCTAACATGATTTTGGAGCTGGTTTCTCTCATTTGGAGAAGAGGTAGCTTCTTGAAATACAATTTTTTAGGAAAAGCAATTAAATGTATGTACAACGTGTTTCACCTGCTAAATAAAAACATGCAATTGTTTCAGACAGATGGACAGGCATCACAGACCTGGCACCGGATAAAATGGGATTCATCATAGTTTTTTTAAAAAGCAGATACAAAGATATCCAGATATTGAACTCATTTCTATTTATATCCCAACCTTTCTCCCGATAAAAGGATTCAGTAATTATCCTAATAAACGGATTGAGCTAAAACACAATAACTGTATTAAAAACCAATTAAAACATTAAAAAGCATGCTATGTAACAAAACGGCAACAGAATCAACTAATTTGATTCAGTTAACTTAATAAAACAATTCAAAAGCACATTAAATATTACAAACACAACCTACTCCTCATGAAAAACCCTTCCTTGAGAGACAACCACTGGAAAAAAATGAACAGAAAATTTTTGCCTGCTGGTGCAGGAACAGTAAAGATGGGACAGCCTGGGTGTCCTTACAATGCAGTTCCACAGCCTTGAAGCAACCACAAAAAAAAGCCTTCTCTTGTGTTCTCAT
Organism: Pogona vitticeps; assembly: GCF_051106095.1. Classification (NCBI taxonomy): domain Eukaryota; kingdom Metazoa; phylum Chordata; class Lepidosauria; order Squamata; family Agamidae; genus Pogona; species Pogona vitticeps. The sequence goes on along the minus strand of NC_135787.1, from coordinate 150,162,921 downwards.
GAGTTTTAGCTGTTAGGCTGGTGGAACCAAGAGAAATTCCTTGGTAGAAGATCATAAAATATGAGGAACACTCAAATAAGGAGTTATGATCCTTTAGATAGTCTGGACTGAATAGTTCATAGCCAGCACTTTGAATTGTGCCCAGAAAGGACCTGTAGTTAGTGAAGCTGTTATAACAAGGAATTTCAGCTCTCCCCGTACATCTCTGCAATTAGCGTTCTAGCTACAATGTCTTGGGCCCACTGAAGTTTCCAAACACTTTGCAAAGGCACATTAGAATAATCAATATGGAATGCAGCGGACTCATGTGTTACTATGATCAAATCAGACATCTTATTAGTGTACAGCTGGTGCAGTAATTTTAATGACGCAAAAACATTCTTAGCTACTGGTGAGAACTGAGAATCCAGGCTCAGAGAGCAGGCTTAGTAGCTCCAGGCATTGACCAGTAGCTGCTAACCTGAGTTTTCAGGAAGAATATATAACACCATTGAGAACAAGCTGAATCCTGATTCCTTGATCTGCCTTTTGATCCTGATCAGGTGCACCTCTCTCTTGTCTGGAATCAGCTTCAGTTTGTTCACTTTCATGCAGTCCATTACTGACACCAGAAACCAAAGACAGTCCACCTGTGAGAAACTGGTAATTCTAGGAACAGTACACATATTCCTCCTGCCATTGTAGACAAAGAGGGGGGAAGAGGATCATCTTTTATATACAGTATAGGGTGCTTTACAACAGTAGCAGCTCATCCAGAGAAATATGGGGGGGGGGGGGCTCTGAGTTAGTTCCATCTCAAACATCCAGAAATCCATAAGGACATGTCAGGATCAAGTAGCTCCCCCACCGACATCAAACCATCAGAAATATTATAAGGTTTTAGTACTTGTTTCTTTCAGAGCTTGGAATAGTTACTTTTTTCAGCTTAACCATGCTGATTGGGAGATTTTGCAAATTCTAATTTAAAAAAGAGTAAGTTTTCCAAGCTTTCTTTCTTTTACAATACAGCACTTTCAGAGTTTCTGCTCCCCATCATGCAGCAGCTAAAGGGACGGGGACCTCACTAAAACAAATACTGTGGCATTCAATTATTTACAGCAGAATACTGTAGGAAGTGCTGGATGGATAGCTCCGCGAGTAGACCATCTGATTGTGGAGCCAGAGGCCAAGATTCCCCACTGTGTCTCCAGGAGGAAAGCCAGGCTGTGTAGCTTTAGCACAGTGCCAGAATGCTCCCGAAAGAAAAGGATAGTAGTCTACTTCTGTAAAATTCTGAAAGAGGTTAGCATAAATTGAAATCGACTTGATGTTCTTAGAACTGCAGAGCTGGAAGAGACCCTATGGATCACTAAGTCCAGCCCCTATCAAGGCAGAACAGTGGACAATCGAACTCCCATCTTCTGGCTCCACAGCCAGATACCCAAACCGCTGAGCTATCAAGCAGTTCTTAATGACTTGTAACTAAATTGTAAGAAGTAAGTCACCATTACTGGGGACACTATTTGATGTATGAAGGACTCACATGTTTTAATTATTGGCTGCATTTGTAGACACTGATTTTTCAGAATAAATGATGAAGTAAGATGTTTTGAGAGGTACATTATCATCAAACATACAACTTACCTCCTGCAGGTGTGAAAACAGTTAAATTTGTCTTTGGCCCCACACCAGCACTTGTCTCAGCAGCAACAAAAACATTGTATGTTGTGAATGGTATTAGATTCCTAAAGGTAAACTTGAGGTCTTTCGTGGTGTTCTCCAAAATATGCCCTAAAATGAACAGGTAAGATTTCAGCGGTGGAGAAAGCACCTAAAGGGATGGTGATGTGACAATATGAGTACAGTGGAACTTCCTTCATTTCCCTACCTCCCTGCAGACCTGAAAGCTACCACAAAAACTGCTTCAGAGGGTTTACCAACCTCCTAGTTTTTCCACCATTCCTCCAATGGAACTCGAGCATTGGATCCTTTCCCTGGGAGAACTAACCTTGTTGATCTGGTTACTTTTTGTAATATTGAAAAACAACAGCAAGAAGGAATTAACATTTACCGCTAGTTTATTTCAAATATATACTATTCAGTGAGCATTATTATCACAATGGGTAATAGTTGAAAAGTGAACTACAATACATTGAAACGCTAACTACAATGTAAATTGGTCTTCATTATGTATTACTTATCTCCTTCAGTTCATATTTCTGACATTCTTCTCATTAACTATGTAGGGCAGGTTTGCACTACAGCTGACCCTTTCATCGTGTTTTTGCCACAGACCTAGCAGATGGTAGAGAACATATAATTTCTCTTTTAAGTGTGTAGTAATGAAGTAATCATTATGGACAGATTGCTACCTTCGCTGCATAACAGGAATGAATGAATGAATGAATGAATGAATGAATGAATGAATGAATGAATGAATGAATGAATGAATGAATGAATGAATGAATGAATGAATGAATGATCAGTGATCCTGCATTACTGTTTCAATAGAAAACAACAACCCTATTTTGTTGCTTTTGCTTGGCCATGCAGGTATTAAGGGCCACATATTTCATCTGTAAACATTAACTAAGAACATCCTGGGACTCTTCAGGTAGAGGTTCTGACTACTCTGGCAATCATTGTATTTGATTTCCAGCCTGTATTAGGGCTGAAGTTGCAGTCAGTGGTCACACAGGGGCTGCAGATAGATGCAGGAGTTCAGTGTTCATACTAAATTCAGTGAGATTCACACTTCAGTCCTAAGCCCCTTTCCTTTCTCCTCTCTTCCCATCTCTGCACATTTTATGGTTCACTATCAAGACACTTGGTTTTGAAAGGGTTGTACAGTGTTCCAGAATATGTGACAACATTCCAAAGTTTTTTTTAACATGTACTGAAATACCACATATCACAGGGATGTCTTTTATTTTGTCTGTCATTTGTTTTGTTCATAATTTTTTAACAAAAAATCATCCAGAAGTGATCTAGCAATAAACTAATATATCAATGCCAGTGATAAAGTGATAAGATATTCTAGTACTAATTTCCTATATGTTTTTTAAAAAGGAGGATGATCGGGGAAAGAACAGGTGTAATCATGGTCCTGAATTGTAGGAACTTCTGCTTAAAGGTTGTAGCTGCATTCTGTTCCGGTGACATGCATACACTCCTGGCAGGAAGCGGCAGTTGCCAGCAGGTGGGGTAACCCCTTATTCTGCCCTTTCGCTTAGAAGTAAAACATGTATATCAACCTTCTTTTCCATAATAACCACCTGTCCCAAAGCTTCACCCTCAGGCCTTCGCTGAAAAGATTTATATGTAGTTTGCAAATATATGAAAGAATATGTGCCTCTGTTTAACAAACAAGAAAAGGGGAAATGTGGGAAACTTCTTCTTAAAGGTTGTAGCTGCATTCTGTTCCAGTGACGTGCATACACTCCTGGCAGGAAGCGGCAGCTGCCAGCAGGTGGGGTAACCCCTTATTCTGCCCTTTTGCTTAGAGGTAGAGCGTAAGACCAAAGGATTATTTTAGACAATCCTAGTTGTGATTAGGTAAATAGAATCCTATCTGAATTCTAACAACATATTATGTAAATCATGTTAAGTAAATAAAAGAGCTCTAAGGGCATTGCCTGTAGGCTCCGCTGGCTCGGACATCTGCTGTCAACTCCTTTGTTCTCTCTCTAAGGCGATTAGCCTTCTTTTGTTCCATGATCACCCACACTGAATATGACACCCTAACTGCCTACATTATCAAAACACCACCCACAGACATGGCCCCTGTTTTTAAAAGAACAAATTAACTTATCACATGCAAAAAAAAGCTTGTTCAAATTGTTCTGGCTTGAAAAAGTCAAAGCTCCTAATAGCAGAGGAAAAAAGCCGCACTGGGAGCAAAAAAGGCTAGAATGATTTGAATCGTTCTTTGCGTTATGTGATCAGAAAAAAAAATACTTTGAATTAACCCATACTATAACCATGGCAAATCCCACAGCGTTTGACCATATAATCACAGTCTATGATGAGTGTCCCAGTAATTGAACTTTATATGTCTGCAGAGCCAAGACAGATGAGATTAGCATAACAGAACTGTTTGGGTCAATTTCTTAAATTGTTCATTCACTACATAAGATATGAAAACATTAAAGTCAGAATCAAACAATCAAAATTAAAAGCATTAGATATGATTCAAACATCCAAAATGGAATTACTAACATTATGTCTAGTAAAATCTACAAGTGTCTCTGTTAACACCAACAAGAATGTGCCAATTTTCCTCACTTTCTAACAACAGAATACACATATCTAAAACATCAGCAACATATTTGCATCTTGCAGATTTTGAACTGTGCTCTGAAGAAATAAAGGGAGGTAGCAGCACATCATTGTTCAAGCAAACAACTTCACATGTATGTTCAGTGACAAGGGACATACTACGACATACTACTAGCATACTTAGTTCAATGTTGTTGTTTTTATGTGCCATCATGTCAGCTCCAATCCATGGTGACTCTGACTCTATGAATAAATGACCTCCAAAAGATCCTGTTAATAATAGCCATGCTCACGTTCCACAGACTCAAGGCCAGGGCTTTCTTTATGCATTCCCAGTAAAATGATATACCTATTCTTTTTCATTTTTCATTTTGATTGTTTGATTGATTGTTGTTTTTGCCTACCGCCAAGCAAGCCTAAGGAGCTTCTGAAGGAGAAGAAGCTAAAGATGGAGCTAAAGATTTTTAATGATGTCAGATATTGAAACAGAAAAGTCTACTTTGCTAGTTAGACAATAGAATATCATTATCATACAGCCATAAAAGTTGCTGTTTCCGTGATCGGCCTCATAACGAATGTGTTCATCCAAAGAGAATGTGAATAAAGAAAATTGCTGTATATAGACTTTTGACTTACCAGACGGTCCGTACAGTTCAAGCCTGTAGCTAAATTTCCCAGTAACAATGGTTGGCGGCTCCCAAGAAACTGAGAACAATTTCCCTGTCACATTGCTTTTAACAAAATTTTGAGGTGGATCTTCTGGAACTAAAATCAAGCAAAGACACACTTTTTATGTCCATAAAAATTATTTAAGTTCAACTGCAAGTATCTTTTCACTCATATGATCACAAATAGTCATACAAACAAGAAAACCACAGGGGCCAGAATCCTGTTGCAGCACCTTTTGAGGATATTCCCTGCCCATATTACTGTATTTTTCCATGTATAAAACAATACTTTTTCCTAAAATAATTAAAAGAAAAATTGAGGGTTGTTTTATACTCAGAAGTAAGGAGGGGGGAGGGATCAAAGCGCTTTGATCCCTGCTTTCCCCTTCCATGTTTTGCAAATAAAATGGATGGGGAAAGCAATTCCTACTTTTCTCCTACATTTTGTTGCAAAAAACAGCTTTCCCCCTCCATGTTTTGCAAAGAAAATGGATGGGGAAAGCGATTCCTACTTTTTCCCTACATTTTCCTTGCAAAAAGCAGTTTTCCCTCTCCACATTTTGCAAAGAAAATGGAGGGGGAAATCAGAAATTGCTTCTCCCCCTCCACTTTCTTGCAAAGAAAGAAATTTTGGGTTAGAAAAATCTTATACATGGGGCGTCTTATACACAGAAAAATACAGTAATCTGCAATCTCCAGCATGTTGTTGATCTGCATGCTAGGAGGTCATTGTGTTGAAAGCAATAAGATTTACACTAAGCAGAAATGCACTAGATCTCTGTTTGTAGACACAAAAAAGGTAACAAACCATGGGTTGGTTTTTTTAAGAACCTTATTTTCACTCTGATTGTACACAAATTTGTTTGAAAATAAATCTTCTTGCTATCAATAGAATTTTATTCAAAGCTCATGAATCTAGGATTGCAGACTTTAAGCATAACATTAGGCATGTTATTTAAATTCAGGTACATAAAATGAAGTTATTTTAAAATACACATTATTTGAAACATAAATAGTAACATTATTTGAAGCTTCAAAAAGTGTTAAAATTCAAACTTAGTATATCACTTTCTATAAATAATCTTGACCATGAATTCAAGCTGTCCTGGATACTTGCTTGAACACTTTGTTAGTGATATCCCTACAGTATTGCTATTTCTGCACAGCTGACAAAATGCTTCAGCTGCCTGAAATGTAATAAAGATTAGATCAAACATGACATTACTCAAAGGCAAGGCTGGTCATAAAAAAGAACAAATATTTTTTATTACATTAGCTGTCAAAATGAGAACAGCTGTTAATGAATGGAAGTAAATCTCTTGTCCATTTAAAAGATGTTCTCTGCTTACCGAAGATTACTTTAACATTTCTTTGTTGACTTGCCAAACTGTAAAAGCACCAGCTACAATCAGAACATTAAATTAAAATGTATTTTTTTTGCAAGAGGTGAGGAAGATTTGGATTGAGAAATTCCTTACTCAATTGATAGTTCCAGTGTTTTAATAGGGCTTCGTTGTGTCTTCCCTTCATTATGGAGCTTCATAGAGACTAACAAGGATAATGGTATGCTGAAACCATCTGTAATAGAACAGTAGAACAACACACTGGGTCCCAGAGCAGCAACAGCTCTAGGAATGCCTCTAGTATGTCATTATAGAGTTCTTCATCCTAAGAGTAACTTTCCAAGTTTTGCAGAATTCATGAAACACCGACTCACTTTCAAGGGAGATGTTCAAAATGTTGTGCCACCAAACTGTGAAGATCTCTATAGAACAGGGGAGTGCAAAGACTGCTTGTATGCTATCCCTAACAGGACAAAGAGCTGCTGGAAGGGACAATTTGAATCAGGAAGACAGCATTGGGGAAAAGAACATCACATTTAGACCATATTTACTACGACATGACTAAACAGTTCAGAGATCTGATTGGAGATCTACGACCAAAATCCTGTTACTTCTACAGGTGTAAGGCGATTGGCATAAATCTCAGTAGTGAATAGTGTGAGTCAAGAAGTTAGTGTAGGCATTTGCTGTTGCAGGTTGAGTCAGTCTAAAAACTCAGCATGAGTTTGGTTTGTAAGTACAAAGTCTAGTTTTGTCCTTTAAAACAAGATGTGATGAGAATAGTTGGCTATTGCTTGTAGAACCTTTGCTATGAAAGCAGTAATTTCTTTCTTTCTTTTGCACATAGAATAAGCTTTCATCTAGTCATCTTTTGTAACTTCCTACATTACTGAAGAAAAAGCAAATATCTATACTGAACTGACCAAGATGAACCAATACAAAAATGTTTATATGCAAGGAGGATCTCAACATAGATACATTTGTGTTTGGGTCAAACTTTAATACTTTCTTGATGGTTTCAAAACAATTACTAGACCTAAATGAGTGTTGTGGTGCCACCCATTTGCTAATGTGATCAAACTTTCTTCCCCTCCCATCAGCACAGCTCTCTGTTTGCCCAAATGCCATATGGGGGGGTGGTCCTATTCCTTTAGATATTTTATGGGTCCACAGGGGCTGTAAGAGATGCAATCTTCCTCTCCCCTTTTCCACTGGCTAAAGGGGTTCCAACAAACTCTATTGGATGCCAGTTCGAATATGTTTTTCATATTGATTTGCCTTTGTCAACATTTCTTCCCTGAAAAATACATACCTGATTCTGGTGTCCTGACAATTGCACTGTCGATGTAACCTGCTTCTATGGTAGATGCAGAAACTTCAAAAAGGTAAGTAGTATACGGTCTGAGATTAGTCACAACAAAACTGATAGGTTCATTCCAGACAGAGGTCATTTTGCTGGGAGCAATTGTACTCGGGATAAATACAGTAGTTTTACTAGAAGTAGTTGAAGGGGTTGTAGTACTCCACAAAAATGACTCACTGTTATCCTGCAATTAAAAAATAAACTCAAAAAAATAATCTAATACTATCTGAAATACAAGAAGTCCAAAGCCAATGCAAGTGTTAAATATGCATCCAAAACAGAACAGAGGGGGAAACATTTCAGCTAGTATCCTCTTGTAAATTTCCACATGTGGAAATAACATTGCACAAGTGTTTGTGCTCTTTGGTGAGGTATCTCTTATAAGATTGGTTTTGCAACTGGTTGCACAGTTGGTTAGTCATGCAACCAATCACACAACAGACAAGTCATGAAATAATTGAACTGCTTGCATGGCCATAATTGCACATGCAGAAATCCCCAACAGAATCCTGGCTTTTTATAAGGAAACCTACATTAAGCAGTAACACGCCAATATAAGGAAAACAGATTTTAAACCCTACCCATCCAGTGACAAAAACAAATAACTTCTTCCTCTTTTGATAACCACCAAAATATTGTTTTCTAACCCAGGATAAAAGTGTGCAGCACGATGTGCTAATTTATGTGTAGACACTTTAAAAATAATATTAATAGACCAAGATATGCCTGAGCCAGGTTTCCATTTCTAATAAAATATGCTTCTAGCACTCTCAGCAGTTCAAAACTAATTAGGGTATAATGTATGCTGGGAAGATCCACCATATTGCCATAAAATATACCAGATGGGCAGGATATAAAGCGAACAAACAAACAAACAAACAAACAAATATTGTTGCCTTCCTCAAACAGGACACAACTGTGGTAGCTGTCACAGATAGTCTTGCTATGGTAAATGCAGCAACAGAAACATAGCCATCAGGCCTCTTTATAGTACTGACCTATCCAAAAGTGAGACACTAGGTAGGTAAGAGCAGTAAATAAGGGTCACCATGGAATATGCCTTCCCACATGTGTTCTGCCTCTAAAAGTAAAGTTTCGATGTACTTCATTAACATAAAATTTGCTAAGGTAACTTTAAAAAAAGCACCAGTTGCAAAATTCTAGTCATTCTTGCTATTAAATACACATCCTGCTATGTTTCTCATGGGATGGTCCAAAAGAAAAGAGAACAAGGCTCCTCCTTGTCTAAAAGTTATGCAAAAGGAAAATTTCACCCTGGACAGCTTGGATGACAAACTATATCCAGTGAAATTCCATCTTTCACACCTCTTCAAAGTGCAGGAGTTGTGCTGTTTTACACATCTGGCCACTTCAACCTTTAGCCATAACAATACCATGTATTGTACAATGTGACTATGATCTACTAAGCACACATGTGCCTTGATTTTTGTTTTCTTTTGACAACTGCTTCTAAGTATCGCCAAACTGTTACTTAAAATAATATGGATTTTAGAGGTAGGTTGTTGTTGATATGACAGCTGTTTATATGCAAACATAATGGCAATTAACATGTATGTCCTGATAGCAACTTATCTTTAAATAGCAATCACAGTGCAATCTCTTCAGGAAACGCTAGTGGTTCCAGTGTCAGGGGGCTGGTAAATTTGCATCCGGTTTTAGTCCAAACTTTAAAGGAGAATCCAAAGTTCTAGTGTAGAGGGTAGAATGACACACTAGGACACAGGAGATCTGTGTTGAAACCCCTGCTTGGCCATAGAAACCCACTGTGGAGTGAATGATAGTAAAAGCACTCTTTGAACACCTCACATACCTCAGAAACTCTACAAAGATCACCTTAAGTAGGGTGCAATTTGATAGCACATAGCAAAAAAATAATGAACCTGGGATGGAGTTCAACATCTTGTATAGCTGGCCTGAAGTTCAGACTGAAATCCAGAATGAGTTCATTGCCCCACTGATACTTGAACCACATCCTGTAGATGTTTACTCATAGGTTACGTCCTAATAATATAGAGGATAAAGGATTGTAACCTTCATCTCCAAACCTGGCAATAAATTTAGCAATGTTCAAGGACCACCCTGGGGGTTCAGTGAGGGCAGTTCCTGAGAGCAAAACATAGCTTTTAGTTATTTATTTCTGCATGCCTGGATGGCATGTATAGCTGCTATATAGTATTTACCTACTCCAGCAACAGTGGACTAGGTAATTCTGCTCTTCAATGATATATAGCCAGAGAAATTTACTGACTAAATAAAACAAGGGTTTAAATCCTGTTGTTTAATGCAGTGGTTCTTAACATTTGTTACTCAATTGTTTTTGAACTGCAACTCCCAGAAACCCCAGCCAGCACAGCTGGTGGTGAAGGCTTCTGGGAGTTGTAGTCCAAAAACACCTGAGTAACCCAAGGTTAAGAACCACTGTACTAAACCATAACTAGAGTAGACCACTGAATCTATGGAATTTACAAAGGAGTAAACTCACTAAATTCCTACTGATACAATAGGCCTACTCTAGCTGCAACCCAGTACACCAAACAATAGCATTTCAGCCACAGTGGCAGCACAATAAATAAATAAGTTGTTAGTTGGTTTAACATAAATAAAATAAAAACAGTGTCTAAAAAGCTTCGGCAAATAAAAAGGTCTCCTCCTGGTGGTGAGAGAACAATAAAGCAGGTACTGGGCTAATCTGTCTGGGAAGATATCCCCCAGCTGAGATGCTAAGCACTGAAAAATCTGATTCTGCGATATCTGTGAATCTTATACCAGAGGGAAAGGCTACCTGGAAGAGGCCGTCCATTGAATATCTTAATGCATAGGTAATTACATATTAGTAAAGACAGTCCTTCAATATCTGAATAGTTCATGCAAGTTTAGTGTAAATAATGCCACACTGAATCAAATCCTAAACCAAATAGCCCTTTCAGATTTGTATTTGTTTATTTTTACACAAAATACATCTTTAAAAGCTAGAAAGATCTGAGCAATGTAGTTTAATCACATTTTCTGTCCAGCTCTACTTACATTACATTCTGGCAACCTTCCAGACAGGAGATCCTCCACTTTAACAGTGACATCTTTCACTACTATCCCACTTCTTGCATGCTTCACACTAATTTTGAAACTGGTGATTTTTCCATTTGGTTGCTGAGGCAGAAACCAAATCAGATTTACAGCTGAATAATTGAAAGCTTCAACGGTGAGATTCACCACCTTACCAGGAGCTTTAAAAATAAAATCAAAAACAAACGTTAGAAAGTAAAATTTCCATTGCCACACTTTGATATAAAGGTAATCTATATAGAAAGTGACCCACAAATAGAGGTCAAGTAATCTTCGTTTTTAAAAGTCTAAATGTAATCTGCAGACAATCTGTTCTGCTGCATTTCTTGGTAGGAACTACAACCTACTTCTCCTGAAATGCCGTCATCCTACACATCTGTAAAGGATTCAGCAGCTTCATTCTGTATTGCATCTAGCCACCTTATGTAAATCCAAATATAACTGCTGCCAAAAATGCACAGGCACTTGGGAATTTGATTCCTCACTGTGCCTCACTGACAGGGACTGGACTTGATGTTCTAAGATGATGATACATTGCAGTTCTTCACGTGTGCAATATTATCTGTTAATGGGCGAAAACCTATTAGGCTTTACACTTATGGAAGCAAAAATAAGGAAGTCACTGAAACTAACTTGAGTAAATTAAAACAATATGGGTCACGTTCCTTATTGTGCACTGATGAGCCAGGCCCAGGATAAGGCCAGACACTAGTACCTTGTTAGTTCATTGACTATACTTGTATGTTTTCACTTACACGGACATTGAAAAACAACAGGATTTTGGCCCATATTAGGTAAGCACTTATGTTTCTTAATATTAAGTTACTGTTCAAGACTTGCCGTTTCAGGTCAGCTTTCCATGCAGTGTGGCCCAGCTACCTACATTTAATTTATTCATGATGTGACTTTAAATAATTTGTACTACATCAGTGGTTTACCTTGTTCATATTTGTAGCAATTTATGATTAAGTTGTACAGGAATGAAAAAAAATAAATAATGGACAGAATCCTATGAGCAAATTACATATGTGCAAGTGGAATTGTGTATGTTGGTGTGGAAAATTGCTGCTAATTTGCCACAAGCAGCCTTAGAGAGGAAGGCTGCTTGTGTTCCTGAACATGCAATAAAACTTGGAGTTTTTTTTAAAAAATAAGTAATTGCCTCTATATATACCAGAGGTGGGTAATATACAGCATATCCAATAGCTTCCTGATTGCTTTCCTGTGCCCTCCAACAGCACCTCTAAAAATGTTCTGTGCCATTCAGTTTCAGCACATGGGAGATCATGTTTCCACATTAAATGAAGGAGCCATAGGAGCAGGCACATTGTTTTAGCCAGGAATCTTGCATTTCCTAAATGTTTTTGGAAGTGTGATTCTCCTCTTTAAAAAAAAGGCAACCACTCCTAAATCCTTTGTTTTCACAAGGGGAAGACAGGGATGAAAATAAATACTAGAGAGGCTGTGATTACAGCTGAAAGACTTTAGTGTTTAAGAAATCAGACCTGAAAAGAATGCATGTTAAAGTCATGAAGGCTAATCCCACAAAGCAAGCCAATTTGCAAACTACAGGAAATCCCTGCCATGCACTCAGGTGCTTTCCGTAGATATGGAACTCTCTCTGCTAATCACATCTCAGCATCCGTTTCTGCCCTAGAAGCATGTTTTTCCCATTCCTGAATGACTCCATGACCCCTGAAGGGAAGCATGGCCAATGGCAGGATCCAAGAGTATGAATATAAAATTGGTCCTCATAATCACTGAGCTTGCCAACATCTGATATATACTGTTAGTGCAGCATCAAGATGTAATTAGCCAGCAAGCAAAAGTAACCAAAAGGGAACATGTGGCCCATTACATTTCTACAAGCATTGTTCTTGCACAACAGTTAAATGAAGCACCAGTGTTCTGGCCAGTCATCCCCACCACATGTATCAGGAACATCCTCAACACAGAAGCTTTTACATTAGTGAGAGTCACAACACAGATATCCTTGTTAGCTAGCATTTCAGCCATTGAGAAAGATGTTCATTCTAATGCCTAGCCCAGCTTTCCTTGCTCATCCACTTTCCTTTCATTGTTCATCCACTTTTTCTTAAGGAGGGTTCTTGCAATGTATAATTGCAACATCTGTCAGGTCAGTCCTCATCTTGCCCACAGAACAACCCATGCTAAGACATAGATAGCGAAGTCAGTAGCTCAAAAATGTAAAAAAAAAAAAAAAAATCCCAACAAGCTTAAATTTAAAAAAAGAAACAAACAAACCAGAATCGTTGCGTAAGAACTTATCTAGAACCTGGCATTAGTGTCAGTAAATTCCAAAAATCTAAAACAGAAGGAGGATGTCTCAGTAGTCATCACCCCTGTTCTTGCTGTCTTATCGCCCATACAGCTAAGTTGAATTATGATGTTTGAAGCAAACTCTGATTAAAAAGAATTGTAAATCAAGTTACCACTTTCTGCAGTTTGAAAAAGAAATGGGTCACTAAATATTCCAATGCCAGCACTGTTTACAGCAGCAACCTAGAGGGGGGGAAAACAACCAACACTATTACAAGGTGAAATTGAGATATTCATGCAATATCTAAGTTAGCAAGGCTAAAACATCAGTTAAAATCTGCATAGCTTAACTTCCAAGCAGGAGAAACAATAGTGGTGCATCATGAGATAATCAGGAGATTTTATTCCTTCTCTCCCTTCCATTGGCCAGATACATTGTGCAACCTTGTCCCATTGAAAAAACAACCAAGAAAAAATGTGACATTTATTTATTTATTTAATGTATATCCCGCCCATTTTAGACGTCTACTCTGTAAATATAGTGTGAACTCTATCTTCCATAGTCCAATACGTTTTTGTACATCAGCACAGTGGTTTAGAGAGCAATGGAGAAGGAAGACTGGATATCACTGCTGTTTCTACCAACATTACTTGAACAATAAGAAAAAGAGTAAGAGGAATATGTTTGATAACAGAGGTTAGCAGGAAGGAAGTACTTGAGCAGGCATTACGCCTTCTATTTTAATTTTGAGCCATAAAATAATTTTACACTTGAAAATCTGCCTTACTTTTGAAGAGGGACTCTCTCTTTTTCTCTTATTTGTTTATTTTTCCTGAACCAAAACTGGGATAACTTTCCTAGTACTGTATGCCTTTAATAAATCTGTTTCTGAAACACTTAAACAGATGGTCATTTCACTGGTGCAATGGCTATACAGAAAGCTTAGTAGAAAAGAACTCTTAAAAAGACTTATCTTTTATATTTTTTTTAAAAAAACTACTATATACTAACCTTAAGCTGACTTCTGGTTTTCAATTTGGTTCAACTTGTCCCAAAAAGTGAATAGCAGAAACAAAAAATACCCAAAGCAACAAGAATAAGATCAGGAACAGGATAGAGATCCATATGAACAGAGAAAATAATTATTAGGATGGCTTAGTTTATTGACTACTTTTCATAAGAGGCCAATATACATCTACAGCGCTCTTTTTTTGTATCTGTTTTATATGTATGTTTTTAGTTTCTTTTTTACTTCTATGAGGTAAAAAAGGGGAACAATAAATTGTACTCACACTTGGATGCAGTTTTTTTAGTATAGCGTAGTAAGATTGTGAAGTACAATTAAACAAAAAACTCTATTCGGCCAATAAAATGTAGCCTGATGACCAACCATGATCTTGCTAAAAAAGCAACTGCTTTCATGTGCAAACCAGATGTGTGGGGTGACTGTACAGTAAACTGTACAGTAAAACTCACCTAATATTTCTGTGCAAACCTCAGTAAGTTTACAAGTGACTGGCTCCATGAAAACGGCCCCTGAGCAATGAGAGTGTAAATGGCCACTATGTGGCACTGTGGCATCTGTATTTGCCCAAACTTTTCAAGAGCATGTGGGAAAGATCATAGTGGCTGATCTTTCAGTTGCTCTGCAAGAGTTGTGGCAAAACCCACATGTCAACGAATTTTTTATCTAAGATGATTTATAGTACATTGGGGTGGACCCAGTATATTTTTATCACAATTAGACAGAAGTCTTGGACTCATCAAAACCAAATCTGCTACTATACATTCTGCAAAGTGGGTTCCAGAAACATGGTTGCGTCCATGATGCTACACTTGGCCTGGCTAAACAAGCTTATGCTGTGAGAAAGCCAGCTCCAGGTTACTGTGCTTCTGTGTGCATATTTTGCCTAGTGCAGAGTGTATGCTTATATGCCATATTGGAATTGTTGATTCAGCATATATAAATGATTTCTTTATTGTGACATGTGAACAACTACTAAAATCAAATGGGGAAATCTTGAGTGATACATACCAAGGCAAATGAGCTTCTATGCTACAATGTCAATAACTCTAAATGATGCAATAATAAATACAACAGTGTGCCCTGAAATGGTGAAGACTAAGATACCTACATATTTCTAATGGCTAAGATACCATAACCATTAGAGATATACAGTATTTGTAATGAGTGAAGATAGCAAGTATTCTCAGTTGATTGACAAAAATATACTGAAGCCCCAATCTCCAAGGTTGATAAATTTTAGTTAATGGTGCAGTATAAGGATCTTCAAAGTCATATATTGTTAGATGATGGTGACAGACCACAAAATGATATGCAATCACATGTTGGTTTGCTCCACAAAGAAAAATAGTTTCTGCAGTTTATTTTCTTCTGTTAATAGGATAGGCAAGACTAAACAGTTGAAAACTATTATCAGAACATAGTTAGAACTCATCTGATGAAAGGAAGGAAGGAAGGAAGGAAGGAAGGAAGGAAGGTTGCATTCACTCTTAAAATACAAAGGGAGCCAATTATATTTGGAAATAGAATGCATCTTATCAGTTTACTACTATGGCTTGGAACAAAACCCATTCTTATACCCCATACTCCACTGATGCCACTAATTTTGCTATAAAGTTTTAAATGAAAATGTGATGACAATAGTAATTGCTTTCATTTCTAAAAATTAAACTTGATCACCTGAAACCTGACTTGCATCAATGATGCATGGATGATGCACCATACATAGCCAGGCTTTGTACTTAGAACTTATGGAGTTCATACCTATTACTTTCTTATTTGACCATAAATAATAAATAACCAGAGACAAAGTAGTGAGCGGTAAAAATAAAAATCTTTGTTGGTTATTTCTTTCGTGCTGTTCAGAAATTCAGTGCCTTGGTCAAAGAATGGATGACTATAACATGGTTTCACATTCTGACATTTTACTTAATGAGCACTAAATTTTAATCTATACTTAACAAGTAGTTAGAAAGCAAGCTTGAGAATTTACCTGTATTTCATAAGTTGTTCCAGGGTTGAGATTGGTGAGAAGAACTTCCAAGCTATCAGGCTTCGTTGTAACTTGAGTGTAAGTATTTTGCATCCAAGGGCAGACCTCCTTATATTTAACAATGTAGGACAAAATCCTCCCATTTGGATGTGGTGGTGTGTTCCAAGACAAGAGAATTCCTGCAGATCCCACTCGTTCACCCGCAAGGAAAACAGGAGGTCCTGGATCTGCAGAAAAGACGTGCTTTATTTGAGCTATATCTGAATACTTCTGCAGTTAGTGCATAATAACAAAAGAATTTTCCAGGAAAGACTTATCTGAATTTTTAATCATCGGTTAATCATCAATGCAGCTAATATGAAGTTGGCCTTCTTTAGAACACTTATGAAAGATGATTAAATGACTTTTGGAAGACCAAGTACATTCTTTCCATAAGAATTTTAAAAAAAAATGGAATGCTGAAATAATCACATAATAGATCCTGATGCCAGTTTGGTTTCGAAAACACATTATTAAAGCTTCCTCTAGCATCAAACCTTTGTAACTGAAGCTCTGCAAAATCTGTGGAATTGAGTTTCTCCAATGAATCTTTGATTGCTCACGTTTTGCCAAATTTGTTCTAGCAATGTTATTGTTTCTAAATGTTCTTTCTTTCTCAAAGTTCTATCCATTCCAAACCCCAGACCAATTTATCTTAAAAATGCAACCTCCAACAATTCAATAAAAATAGACTAACAGAATACAGTAGTAAGTAATAATATACCATATTCTGCAAGGGAAGTGAAACATTGTCATAAACTCACTGGTTACATTAGTTGTCACTGTTTTGCTGACAGGTGAGCTGTACACGGAAGAGGTAACTGCAGAAACAGTCACATTGTATGTTGTCCCAGGAGTGGTGCTTGAAATGTCAGCCTAGAATATTCAATTACCCAAGTTAAAACTTACAGTTTAAACAAAAAAACATTAAACAAATGCCACTCTTATTACTAAGGTACAAGGCATACATCACAATTCAAAATATATTTAAAAATTATTCTGACTGAATTGCCTACGGCCGTACCACCATGAAGACGCCTATGAAGACACCTAATTTTGTCTAATCTAATTGAATTATCACAGTATGCAAATTTCCTATTGAACATGTGAAAAGGCAACATTCAAAAGCATCAAGATCCACCAGTTAATAGATTGCTTCACTAGCTCTATTCATTTACTCTTTTAGGGTTGTGCAGAGTTCCCATCCTAGTACCTCACAGTCAAACACACTATTCTGTTCATCTTTTCTGAAAAACATGTATAGCTATCATAATGTGGAATAAAACCTATAACAGTCAACAGCAAGAATTTGTAAGAAGTACCTGTGCCTTTGTAGCTCCAGTAAAAAAAAGAAGCAAAATAAAATGAAAAACCATGGTAATTATTTTGTGGTTTTTTTGTTTTTTGTTTTCAAATAGTGGAATCAAACAGTGCTCCTATAACTTTGTGATGGCTTAAGAGTGAAGTGTTGCCTGCATTAATGATTTAAGTCTAGATCCTCCTGGCAAGCACACAATTAATGAGACTGTATTACTCAATAGCTCTGCCCTGCCTTTGTTAAACTATTCATGAACCCTTAAATGACTGGCTGGAGGTCTGTGATAGACTTAGAAGAAGTATCATCATTGTTGTTAAGGCAACAAAACCATAGATGTTGAAATTTGCTCTCACAAATTTGGCATGTGTATTTTCTGCATTCTTGTCTAGGTTTAAAAGCTTAAAGAAAGAACATCATGCTTGGTCAATTTTCCTATCAGCACAGGACATAAACAATTGCTGACTATTCATGCTTCATGAAACAAAAGCCCCCACATACCTGATACTCTCCACTTCCCACATCTTGGATAGAAGCAAAGCCATGGGAAGGTACAAGGTGCACATAAAACTTTTCTACATATCCAGGAGGTAGTCTCCAGCGCAGAGAAAAGGAATGTGATGATACGTTGAAGACTTTCAGTTTCTGAACTTTTTCAGGTTCTTAAAGAAATTGTATTTATATGTTATTTTTCCCCCTGTGGTATTCACTATTTTACATTACCCAGCCCTCACTGAAAACAAAACAAACCAGAAACAAATACTTGAGACAAAAGACATAGCTTCTGGGTGTGTACCTTCAAATGCATTATTATTATTATTATTATTATTATTATTATTATTATTATTATTATTATTATTATTATTATTATTATTATTATTATTATTATTATTATTATTATTATTATTATTATTATTAATAATAATAATAATAATAATAATAATAATAATAATAATAATAATAATAATAATAATAATAATAATAATAATAATAATAATAATAATAATAATTTTTCTTCAAATTAGAAATTGACAGATTTCCTCCATTCTCTGTTCATAAAGGAGCCATATGTCTGTATAATAATGCAAGTTATTAATAATATACAGATATTGAAACTTTATATCAGCTTCAACACAAACTTAAAATATATGTATTTATTGTTACTATTTCATCCATGTATGAAAAATCTGATACCGGTAAAGGTGTTCACAACACTCATAGCTAAATCAAGAGTGAAACCTGACCAAAGGAAAGAACAAATCAGATATGAGTTTGAACTGGAGTTTCTCTTCTAAAATGATGTGTCTGGATTACAGCTAGAAAAAAAGCACTTGTTCTGATCTGATCTCTAAAATGTGTTTATCTTTAAAATAGTTCATACCCTGATTCCATGTTTGTATTCCACTAAACTTGTGAGGGCCCATAAGTGATGAGTGGTTTATGTGTTTCTGAATTCTTCTGCTCATAACAAACTTCCTCGTACATCAGGAACTTTACATGTTAGATGGAATGCTGAGGAATTTTTCACCAAACTATCCCATTTCTGAATGTTGACAACTTCCTAGTAGAGACAGTTGTCTACACTTTAGGACATTGTAAAATAAAGCAACCATGGAAGATGCCTCATATTATCACATACAAGGATAAATCCATTCTAAATTGTTTTGTGGGGGGGGGGGGTAGAATAACTGTAAATGGCCCCTCACTCTTCTGTTTATAACTATACATGTGTTTTTCTTCCTATAACTTGAAATATATGGGGTTGGTGAGTACACAGTGCTTACTTGCACAAAGTCCTGGTGTATGAAACTCTTCATAAGGTGGCATAATATGAATGCATAATTAACAGCATATTAATAAATAATAAGCATAGAAACGGACAAAATTACAAACCTGTAATGACTTCAATAGAGACAATAACGCTTTCTGTAGTGTCTTTTACCCGCTGTATTGTAAAATTATAAATCCCACCAGGAGTCAGATCTGTAATAGTGAAATGCCTCTGAGTTCTCAGGACAGTATATTCTTTTGTGAATGTATTATTTGACACAGATGCTTTATAATGTGTGAAGTTAGTGTTGCTCAGATTCCATGTGAATGTAGCAGATGAAGTATTTACCACTGTTGAGGTTAGGCCACATATTCCCAATGGTTCTATTTTTTAAAAAAAAGAATAATAGATTAGATATTGAAAAATATCAAAATGCTTAGAAAGCTTACATCATTTGACAAACACACAAACAAGATGTTTACACAATACACTGGATGTTTCTTTGCAGAAACTCTCAGTTGTGCTATTAAAACATGGATGTCTTGACAGTCTGGCAATATAAACCCAGCAACAGATACCCAACAATGCATGATGGCCACTGAGGTTTGCTAGGCACAGTTTCATTCAGTTTATTGGCCAGTCCACAATGTTTTAACCAATTTATATAGAGACCTAATGGAATCTCACAATCAGAATAAGTAAATATAATTAATGTAAAAATGAAAGTTAAATAAGATCAGTAATATTGGATGACTAAAATGTTATAGCATTCGAGTTTGTCCAGACATTTTCATTTACCAGAACTCTTCTTCAGCTTAGATACTACAAGATATACATAATTTCTGGACGAAACAAAATATTCAAAATACTGCACGGAACTGTAGCTATTGTCTCTATCAGCAATCTGACTTGAAATAACGAGATAATTCAGTGTAAAAGAAAATATATTTAAGTATCAGGCTACAGGCATTCACCCTCTGCTCACAAAAGCCAGGTTGTAACTCCAGAGATGTCTCTGTTGCCTTTGGTGAAGCACACAGGCTAAGCAAAAGCATGGGAGCAGCCTAGCAATCTTTACATCCGCAGCACTCGAGATCAAATACTTCAGATTTACACTTAAGGATCAGCCTGGAGAAATGAAGTGTTTCTGTACTTCCTTTGTCTCTATTTCTCTTCTTTCCCTGTTGCACACAATTCAAATTTGAAATAGATGGGGTGGAGTTATGGGTTGCAGGATGATCAAACCATAGCTTGACTATGAAGGAAACTATGGTTGTTTTAAATCAGGTTCAATTGGCAGGGAATTGCTCCATGTGAACAAAAAAAGAAAGCAAAGAGAGGAAGATGGAAAGGAACAACATAAAATTCGTTCAGATTTATGCAGGAGCACCAAATTGTTCTTTAGAATGAAGCCTAAGCATAGGCATTGTGTGCCCATGGGTGAGTTCTTGACCAAAATCCTTTCCCTTAGTGTAGTGAATCAAGGGAGATTTGGTGACTCAACTGTAATTCCATTTATTCACATGGGCTTACTCTAACTGTGACTTTAGTAAGGTGCAGTTATAGCAGGCTCATTCAAGTTGATTTTCTAAATCTCCATTGATTCAATGGGCCCACTCTACTGGAGTTCACTACACTAAGCTACAGGGTCTTGGCTGTTGTCTTTCATGCCCTATTTAACCCTCTGACAGATAAAAGTAATAAAGATATTAAAATATATGTACAGTAATGTCACAGAAAGGTACAATGTCAGAGATTCACTAAGATAAATTGACTAACTGAGATTGACTAATGAAAACTTTGTACCACTTAGTTTCAACAATAGCATTTAATATACTTGAGCTTGTGTTTTATTTATTTATCACCAAATTCTGACTGTAAAATTATATTGCAAGCCTGGGATCAGATTAGCAAATGGTGAACTATTAGTTTTTTGTTGACATAAAATGACAGATTCAATAGGACAGCAGCCAAGGAAAATCATCGCTGCATATGCATTGGCTGGACAAAGTGATTCACCAGTTTTCTCTTTTGGTAGCATCCACTGACACTACATTTAATTGCCCACAAGGATGCTCAGACTTCAGGAGCAACTTTTGGAAACCCAGGAGAGGCTATAGGAAAAGAATATTTGGAAATATTTTGATCCATGCATGTAACCCTTAGCCAGCACTGATGGAATTATAAGGCTAAAAGAGAACATTTGGAGCTATCTATTTTAATTGAAAGATGCAGAGCAAGGAAGTAACAAATTACAATATAGTTTTTTTTGTAATGAAAGTATAACAGACTTATATTTCAAAAGTAATGAAGCAATATATAGTAGAATGATACTACAAGCATTGTTTCATTATACTTTCTATTTACTTTTCCCAGTTAATTTGTAAGGTGTTTTAAGCAATATTGTGTGGATTTTTTCAAGTTTTAAGCCATTCCATTACAAATCCTAAAACTATTTTCAACCCCATAGAAAAATGAAGTAACAAAAACAGAATAAAAAGCAGTGAGCAATGCACCTACTTCTGACACACTATATCTTTGGAAAAAAAACATTGAAAATTTTTAGGTTTTCAGCAAATGAATGACTTTTTCAAAGTAACGCTCTACAGTAAGTTCCTGGAGAGTACTCAGTGGAATACAGGCCATTTACCTTGCAGTGAGTGCACATTTTAGCACTTTTAACTGGAATTTTTTCATATATACATTTAGGCTTCCTGAATGGCTGAGTCTTAGGAAATTGCCTAAATAAATTTGTCCCAGGCCTATGGCTTAATGGAATTAACTGTAATAAAAGTTTGACTAAAGCATTCTGCTAACAAACAGGAATTCAATTCTAAACAAAGTACATTTTCTCAGAATTAAAATGAAGGTGGTTGTTGTGGGTTTTCCGGGCTGTTTGGCCACGTTCTTAGTTTTTCTTTCTAACATTTCGCCAGTCTCTGTGGCCAGCATCTTCAGAGGACAGGAGTCAGAACTCTGTCTGTGCTCTGGTGCAGTTTGTTGGATAGTTAAGTATTTATAGCTGTGGGATCAGCTTTTGACCTTTTCAGGAGATTCGGTGATTATGGTGATCAACGTGTTTTTTGTTGTGGGTGTATTGTTGTGATAAGGGGGAGAGAGGTACCCATAAACAGTTCAACACAGAACAGAACTGTAGGCAGCCTACATATGTAACCATAGTCTAATTTAATTTCAATATTCTACTGTACATTGTCTAAATACATGCATTTGTTATTTAAAGATCAAATAAATAAGTTACAAATAATTTATCAGTTACTTGTAGTGACTCTTTTCTCCACAGCCTCACTGAAATCTTCTCCTTTAATTGTCTTTACTTGAAAGATGTACTCTACACCAGGCATCAGATTTCTTACTACTGCCCTGTTAGTAGCAATAGTAGTTGTATGAAGAATATTGTGGCCTTCTGCCAGGCCATAAGAAAGCTAGAGAAGAAAGACATATTTCCAAGTCATATGTTTTGTATCACTTTAAATACTATCAAAGGACTCCGTTGTCAAACAAGCAGAATACACACATACACACACACAGCAAAGAGTGCACATTTGGTAACAGGTTGGATCCAAAATCTGTACATGGAAGGCGAATAGTAAGTGGCATTTGCTCAAGAGATTGCACAAACATTCATGTACTGATACCAGAGGTAGCTCTTGTATTAGTATAGCAGGTTTCTTACCAAGTCAGATGGCATATTTGGATTTTGCTTCATTTTTCTTTTATAGAAAATAGCTTCTGCACGTAAGTAAACACCATTGCATCCAGTCAATAGCAACCAGGCTAACCCGCACAGACAATGAATCTGCCAGGTTTGAGGGATACTTAGGAGGAGATGTATCCTTTGGGTGGCTGCCCCAAATATCAACCAGGCCATGCCACAACTACCATAGTTTTATCTTTTGCCCAGTCTTCCATTGGTGCCTCCCCATGTCCTCCTCTTTGTCTCATTGCCCTCGCCCTTCTCTCAAACTGTCTGATGTTTTCCCCACTGCTTCAGCGATCAGGAAGTACCAAGAGCCAGATTGTCTTCTTGTTTTTAGCATGTAGTCAGGCAGGAGCTCTGTGAGAACTTGCCTTCATAGAGTACTTTGGGGGAATAAAGATGGTAGACGCAGCTGGAGCTCAGCAGTAGGAGCCATGCCATGTAATTGCCCACGTAAATCTTTACAAAGTGGTTTTGCGTTGCTTTCTTTTAGTGTTAGTTCTGAGGATGTGATGTGGTGACAGGCATCCCTGCTGCAATGGGGTAAGATTGTTTGCTGACACCCTCTCATGCATGTGCAACCCTTTCTCCTTTCAGAACTAATTGGGGTCCATTGAGCAGCAAGGCCTTGGATATGCACTGCAAAGGTAAGGCCCAGTAACAGCCGTTGTGCACATGCAGTGACTTAGTAGTGTACAGCATCAGCATGCATGAACTTATTTTTCACCTTTAGTTTTTATGTTGATTTTTTTTTGTACTGAAGATCAAAATGCAGACCTCCTATATGAATGATGGTGCTTCCTTAACCATTGCATTTCTGTATTATAACGTTGGGAAGTTCAAGTATATAATTGAGTTCCTCCACAATATAAAACACCTGGTGCTCAAGAAAAACGTATCTGTCATGTTTGAAGGAGCATTGTCAAATACTTTAACCGTGTAAGGTTAGACAGGAGTAACCAGATAAGAAAATGAAATTACATCTATAGAGGTGAAGAATTTCTAGCAGAATTTCCAAGAACTTCTGAGATCTGTCCATATAGATCTCTGTATATAGATTGTCTTAATTTAGATTTTTGTATAATAATTACTCCTGCAAATTATAACTAATTACAAAGCATTAAACTGCAGAAAGTGAGAGGGAAACAAATTACTAAATCACTTTTTATTGTTTTCACACCATCAATTCCTAAGCATATAATGAAAATTGGATGAACTGAAATGATTAATTTTAAATGACTGGTGAAATGATCCTATTTGTGCAGGTGCACTTTGCTAAGCAACCACTCTTCTAAAGCCTCCCTCATTAATATTTTACATCTTAATCTCTTTTACTTCAAAAGAGCACAGCCTAGCTAAGTTTTTTGCTCCATGGTTCGTCAGACAATAACATTATGTCATTATGATTAATATTGCATGACACGTTTTTCCATAACGCATTAAAAATCCTTAAAGTACTGTTTCAAGACTTATTTCTGTGTGTGCATGCAAAATACAAACACACACTGAATAATATTCTGTCGGAGTCGTTACAGTGGTGTTGACCAGAAATAATGAACTGAAATTAATTGAAAGCTTCCTACCCCACCTTTCAGGATCCAAGGCTCCCTTAGGCTCTCCAAGGCTTGCCCTGGAGAAGCCTTTGGGAGCCCTAGAACGAGGAGAGGTAAACCTTTAATAGTGAAAAAAATGGCATCAGATTGCCACCACTATGATCACGACCACTGCTACCAATCTAGCAGTGATTTTGGGGGTGGGGGTTTACTGTTAAAGGCTCCCATATACATACATACTGTAGCTCCCAAAAGCTTCCCCAGGGCAGAACAAATCCTCAGAAACAGAGCAATAGGAATCTTTCAGTTAAATTCAGGTAATTATTTCCA
The DNA here is from genome assembly GCF_051106095.1 of Pogona vitticeps. Lineage (NCBI taxonomy): Eukaryota > Metazoa > Chordata > Lepidosauria > Squamata > Agamidae > Pogona > Pogona vitticeps. Next base: position 150,138,182 of record NC_135787.1, on the reverse strand, counting down.
GCACCCAGATCCAGTTTACATAACAGTAATTATGTCACTAGGACTTTGCCAAATGAAAAACAAATCTAGATATTTTTTAAGTGACTGTAGGATTAATAACAAAATGAATTTGTTATGTATCTTTTTCTTACTCAACCAGGCCAAAGGAAGCTGTAATACTGCAGGCGATCATTCTATGATCCTTTTTTAAAAATATAGTATTTACACAATACTGTCACTAATGGAAGAAGAATGCAGGGACAGTGAGGAGCCTTCTTAACTGTTTCTCACTGAACAATTTTTTCCTGATAAAAATTTAATCCTTAGTCAGGAAAAGATATGCACTAGGGCATGTTTCTCTAGGCTGCTTTCCCCACCATGTATAGATCCACCTCTAGGATTTGTAATATGTGTTACTAGAAGAAAGGAGAGTGAATAATAATTTCTTCACATTCTTTTTCTTACCTCAAAATAATCATATCCTCCCCCTGGAAATTCCCATGACAAATAAACTGTGTTTTCTTCTATCCCAAGTATGTTTAAATCTACTGGTGGATCCGGATCTGAAGTAAAAATAGGGATATATTGGCTATTCAAATAATTCCTTCAAGGTAAGAAAAGACAAATTTGGATCAATTTTTAACTATAAAACAGGCCAAAAATTTCATATTTTTGAAGCTTACAAACACTTTTTTGTATCATGTTTCTATTTAGTAAAATTAACAACAGATACTGTATCATTATATGAGCTTTGTGATAGTATGCAGGAATATTATATACACAATGGCTAAAATCCTGTTGCTTAGCGTTGTAAGTCACGCTTAAAATAAGCCTATGTGAATCAATGGAACTTACCAAGGAGCTGACTCAGAAACTCCCAATTGATTCAGTGAGCCCACTCTAGTGCAATTTACTGTGCTAAGCAACAGGATTTCAGCCAGTGTTTCATTCCATGGGAGAAAAGGGAGAAATGACCCAGCAAATTTGAGCATATGTAAGACTGATAAAATAAAATAAAAGCACTCTCCAGCGAAATTTTAGAAGAATAAATATAATGTTAGTGCTTATATATAAGCATGTCATTGTAGACCAGTGGTCCCCAAACTTGGGCCTCCAGATGTTCTTGGACTTCATCTCCCAGAAATCCTGGCCAGCAGAGGTGGTGGTGAGGGCTTCTGGGAGCTGTAGTCCAAGAGCATCTGAAGGCCCAAGATTGGGGACCACTGCTGTAGACCTTTAAAGAAGTGATTCTAAAAATGTGAGACAGCCTTTTTAAAAGAGATATATAGAGAATGATTGGGTTTTCCCCTGATTTTCTCCAATTCATTCCTTGTATCATGACTAGACATGGGAGCTTTGTATTCATCATCTGGGGAAAACTAATATGAAGCTCACCGCCACAGGTGGCCAATCCGATTGGTCCCTCCTCCTGAACTGGGCATCCACTTACTGTTTGCAGTACAGTACATTGTCCTTTGCACTGTGCCAATTGCAGAGGTAGCCCAGCTAGAGCTTCCCAGCCTCCCTGTGCTGCTGACCAATCCAGCGAAGGGGCAGGATGATAAGCTTCTCCACTCAGCTGCTGATTGATCCCAGCAGCACCGGGAGGCAGGAAAGCTCCAGCGAGGCTACTTCCATGACTGGTGTGATGCTAAGAACAACGGCCGCATGTGCCACAAGCAGTAAGTGGACACCCAGTTAAGGGAGGAGGGTCCAGTTAGACTGGCCACCTGTGTCTAGTCCAGGAGATGAATGCAAAGCTCCCATTTCTAATCAAGACTACATAAGAAAATAGAGATGCATTTCATGTTGATTTAATTGTCCTGGAAGAAGATTAGCCAAGCTCACTTTTCATCAGGGGTCTCAAACTCAATTTACGTGGGGGCCACTGGAGGCAGAGTCTGAGTGAGGCTGGACCGCATCAGATTTTCTGCCAAGCCGAGCAAGAGCCTGAGGAAGCTACCCGGGAGTTTCCTTAGCCCGGCTGGGGCTCTGAGGAGGAGGAGGGGCATGCAAGCCCTCATCGCTGGCCGTGACCCCCTCCGGCTCATTCATCACTACCACCACCACCAGCAGCAGCAGAACGAAGAAGCGGAAAAGGGAGGGAGCACCGGCGACTGCCTAGCGGGGGGGGGAGGGCACGACATAAAATTTTAGAAAAACCCTCACAGAATCACCTTGCCAAAGGAGAAAAGCCCCCATCAGTACCCACGAAATTAAACAGAATGGGGTGGGTCCCCCCACAGGTGCGTGCAGGTGTGCACTCATGCACACAAACACACCCACACATGCAGAGGTCTGGCAACTTTCCTCTGAGGGCCTCTCTCTCAAAAAAAGGCACACTCAGCAGCAGCAGCTACCCCCACCATGACAGAGGAGCAAACTTTGCGAGGTGAGCCCAGGCAGCCTCCAGAGCCGAGGCTGCTGAAGCAGGAGGAAGAGGAGGAGGAGGAGGAAGCACCGCTGGGTGCTAAGGCGGCCGCTGGCCAGGCTGGTGCTGGGGGTGCCGAGAGAGAAAGAGAGCCAGAGAACCGCTTCCGTGGAAGAGGAGGCGGCAGCAACTGCTGTTGGCATCTTGGAGGCACTCTTCAAGGCTGGGCTGGGAGCGAGCTTTGCTCTCAGGCATCGCTTGGTGGAAAAGGGCCAGCAGTGCGCCTCGCTCACGGCTCAGCCCTAAGATAGCGCCTCTTGCACCCTCCATCCGGAACTGCAGCCTGCCAACCGGCAGACAAGCGGGCCGGCTAGCAGACTGCACTTCCGGATGGAGGGTACAAGAGGCACTGTATTGGGAGAGAGCCGGTGAGCGAGGCGAGGCTTTTTTTTTTTACTCTTGAGAGCAGAGGACGACATGTGGGCGCTTTGGGGGGCAGGCAAGGCGGGGGGCACAAACTATCATCCTGCAGGCTGCAAATGGCTCCCAGGCCGCATGTTTGAGACCTCTGCTTTTCATGGTTTTGCTGCTTCTCTAGACTGCTCTCTTATGAATGGAGCTGGACTACGGCATTTTTGCAAACATTCTGGAACAAATAATGGTGTTCCAAAGCCCTAGTAAAGATATAGAATGCCAGATGTCAGCCAAATTATACTAGCATATGAACCATGAGGTCTTGCAGGCATTTCCCCTGTCCCCAGCTGTTAAAATAATGTAATGTCCTTTCATTATTGTGTCATAATTGATCTTATAATTTATAATGGATAAAATAAACTTACAAGTGCTAAGTCTCAGAATGGTAGGGAGACTCTTCTTTAATTTATTGGTAGTAACAATTTTAAAGAAGTAATCAACTCCTGAAGTGGGACCATCAAACTTGAACTTCCTGCACAGTTAAGAAAAATATGTGTAAAAAATATGTTGAGCTTGAAACCATGGCCCAAATCCTGTTGCTTAGCAGAGTAAATCACAGTAGAATAGGCCTATTAAATCAATAGGGATTTGGTGAGTCACTTCCTCTACAGGTTCCATGGATTCAAATAGACCTACTGTAATTGTGACTTACTATACTAAAGTATGTCATAATTAGAGTAGGCTCATTAAATCAATAGAATTTAGGGAGGAGGTGATCCACCAAATCCCCACTGACTTAATGGGCTTACTCATGTGCAATTTGTTATGCTAACCAACAGGATTTTGGCCCATATATATTAAAGTTTAACAACATTACAGATTAATCCATATTAATTAAAATCAGCCATGTGTATGTGAAAGGGTGATAAATTATCATTTGCTACATACATACGCACACATATGACATGAAAAGACTAAGCAACTCTGCATTCTAAAAAAATTCTGGATACTATCACACACAGGCAAAGTAATCTAAATATGACCAAAAAAACAATAACAGATGGACAGAAGTTCTCCAGACCTATTGATGGCTAGGAAGAGGAGGGGGAGGAAATGCTGTCGTATTAATAGGCATCCACTAAGGCAGTGGTTCCCTACCTTGCGTAATTCAGGTGTTCTTGGACTGCAATTCTCAGAAGCCTTCACTGCTTGCTGCTCTGGCTGGGGGTTCTGGAAGATGCTGTCCAAGAACACCAAGGTTAGGAACCACTGCACTAATATTGGCATTTTGATATATTTATATGTTTGATTCTACTTGACAATGCATGCAGACAGATCGATAGACAGACACATAAACAGAAGGAACTGCTTCCATCAGTTGAATCAATGGGTCATGCCTTCTACAGCCTCTCCTTCACATCAAGTTTTCAGGACTTCAAAGGACTGCAGAGAGGAAAGGAGGTGAAGAAAAATGTTGTGGATTTCTACTAAGATGATAGTGGAGATACATCCAGAGAGGTAGCCATGTTAGTCCTTGACAATGAAACAAGATTTGGTATATAAACCCGCTTGATCCTACTTGACTCTATGAATATACGGGTAAGGGAGAGAAGCAGTGATAAAGAGAGAGAGAAAGGGAGACAGATGGGCAGACAGATAGATAGTTGCAGGTATAGATAGATAGTTGCAGGTATAGATGTATTCATCAAACAAAGTAAAACTGGTCTGGCAGCTGCACCTTGAGATGTCTGATTTAGCTTCATTACATCCTGCTCGGATTATTGTAACATGCTCTAGATGGGGATGCCTTTGAAGATGGTTTAGAAACCTCAGCTTCTTCAAAATGCAGCAGCCTGACTGCTGACTGGGGCCAGTTATAGAGAGCATATTGTATAATGCCCCTGCTACAACAACTGCTCTGGCTACTGGTCCATTTCTGGTCCCAAGGTGTTCTATATATCATGGGTCCAGGCTCTCTGAAGCACTATCGCCTCACATGAGCCTTCTCAGTGTTCAAGATGGTCAGAGTAGCCCTTCCTCTCACCAGCACAGGCACAGTTGATGGGGACATGAGAGCATCCCTGGTTATGGAACGCTCTCCCTCAGGAAGTTAGGCTGGCAACAGTTCCTTTCAATATCTTTACTAATGTATTTATAGCACATCTCCCCATCCAAACAAAGAAAACTCTGTAGCTCTAGGACACCCTCAACCTTTTTTTGCCCATGGTCACAAACCCAATATAAAAGGAATATCAGGCAAATCAGGCCACATAACAAACCTTATATGATGGTGTGTGAAAAATTGTTTCCAGACTATGGTAACTTTCAAATGTGCCAGGCGCCTCCCTCCTGCAGGGGGCGATATGGCCCTCATTGAGAATGGCTGCTCTAGGACAGTGGTTCTTAACCTTGGGTTACTCAGGTGTTTTTGGACTGCAACTCCCAGAAGCCTTCATCACCAGCTGTGCTGGCTGGGGTTTCTGGGAGTTGCAGTTCAAAAACACCTGAGTAACCCAAGGTTAAGAACCACTGCTCTAGGACACAAAGAACCATAGTCATATTATACCCATACTGTCTAATCATGTTATGGTTAGGCAGTAACATCTATTGTTCAAACAATACCTTGTAGCTGAAGATAACCTTACTTCTTTGCTGTAGTTTTTGCAAACCAATGTAGTGATGTATCCATCAAATATACCAAGTGCTGGTGGCCAAGTAAAAGTTATCGATCCAGAGTCTTCACTGAAATTCACATACTTAACTGAACTTGGCACTATTAACAAAGATATGAACAATGTTAAAAATGGCAGTTCTGTCATACTTCTAAAGCAATATTTATTCTTATCACAACTGATGATTCTGAACAGCAAGGGGACAGCATTCTGTCAGTGATGATTAACGAGTAGATTCTGATCTCCTAATACCAGACATTGGAAAATCTAGTTCAGTCCTGTATAATTCTTCATATTTGTTTATCAAACTTATGCAATAGACATAGACAAAATGCAGCCCTCTAGATCTTTCCAATAAAATCAGAGTAATACGTTCATCCAACTACAGGTCGAAAACTGAATACAGTGCAGTCAAAGAAAATTTAATTTTCCTTAATTGAAAACTGGACTGCACTTCCTGTCATTTCCAAACAGCATGGAGATGCTGGCTAAAGGTGATGGGAAGTATTGTCCAGTACATTAGGGGGCTGAAAAAAGTTGTCTTGGGCCCTGTTCACACAATGGAAATGTTATGTCGGTATTTTATTTCCTGGTTGCATGATGCAGAGTCAAGACTGAGACATTTTCCTAGCTAGTGGTGTAACTGCAGAACATTTCCCCATTGCCAGGAGGGTTTCTTGTATCAGGGCATTCCTTACCAGGATTGCCTATGTGCACAACCTGTGGTTTGTTTTTTTTCAGAATTGAAAAAAGCAGGTCTTCTTTTCAGTATTGAAGCCAGGAATGTGGCCACTATAACTGCAGTGCACACGTTACTTTATGACAAAATTTCATGTCCGATACATCAAGAAGTTATCACCTAGAATTGTCTATTTATATTTTACTGTATTATTTGCGATTGTTAGCCACCTAGAGTGGTCCTCGCCCGACCAGATAGGCAGGATATAAAATAAATAAATAAATAAAAGTATGTCACCAGGGGGGGCGGGGGCGGCTGCCACCATTACATTACTGGCAAGTTTTTTTCTTTCCTTTGGGAAGATACATTGAAACATTTGTATATCAATGCCACCAAGGTGGGGGGTGATTGCCAGTACTGCTGGCATTGATATCCCAAGTCCATTGTGTGCAATGCATTTCTGCAGGAGCAGCCAGTGCAACAGAAGAACTAATGCAAAACCGGTTACTCCGTTCTCTACCACTTGGGGGAGAATTTTTTTAACTTAAGATAACTTAGGTTTTAAAAAAGAGCAGGAAAGGAGGGTGGGAGGGAATGAACACCTTTTAAACAGAACACCTATAAATCCAAGCAGCTTTAAACCAAACCAAGCACCTTTTAAACCAATTTTTACATTTTAAAATTACAGTACCAGGCCACAGTAGGCAGTCCAAAGTCCATTTCCCACTTTCCCCACATTTTTGTTTGTAAGTAGAAGCTCCGTTCGCAAGTCGAAGCAAAATTTTGCGACCGGAGCTGTTCGTAAGTTGAAATGTTCATATGTGGGGACATTCGTAAGTCAAGGCACCACTGTACTCAAAATGTTATCTGAACAACTTAATAGGGAAGATCACATACAGTGGTGCCTTGACTTATGTACACCCCTACTTACAACCATTTCGATGCACGACCAGCTCTGGACGCAAAATTTTGCTTCGACTTGCGGCCAGAGCTTCAACTTGAGACCAGGAAAGGCAGGGGGGAAAGGCAGGAAATTCAAGCCATTGGTGGCGAAGAGGCTCCTGCTTTGTAGGTATTTCGCCCCAACAGTTAAGGAAAGAGATGCGGTGATGGCCCAGCGCCAGGAGGCTGAGCCTGGCTGGGATGCTCCAGCTGCTTGCCTCCTGATAGGGTCCTACGTAAGAGCTTGTTGGGAGGCGAGCAGCTGGAGCATCCCGGCCAGGCTCAGCCTTCCAGAGCTGGGCTGCTGCCACCACTGCCACCACAATAAGAGGAGGCTTCGGACTGGTAAGATAAGTTTGCATTGTTTTACAATATTTATTTACTGGTATTTTTTTTAATGCTGGAACAGATTAATCGCGCCCCCATGCATTTCAATGGGAAATGGTGCTTCAACTTACAACCCTTTCGACTTACATCCATCTTCTGGAATGGATTATGGTTGTAAGTCGAGGCACCACTGTGCGATCTTTGATAGGTCCTAGCCATTTCTAGAATGAAAAAGGGAGTAAGAGTGGTGGTACCTTATAAATTATATTTTAACATTCTTTAAAAATTAACAATTATCAGATGCATGAAACAGAGGCTTTTAATAGGAAAACTTTTATTATAGTCAATTAACCGAACTCACAGAATCTCTTCTGCAAACTCTTGCCATCTACTAGGGAAATGATTTCCATGTAATGTATTTAGTGACACCTGAAGTAAACATCCCCACGCACGCATATACACACACAAAAAAGTGGAGTTTTGTCACTGTTTTACCTGTCTCTACCTGTATGCTTACAGGAAGGCTGTCTTTGTATCCTTCTTTTTCAGTTTTAATCGTAAAATTATATTGCAAGCCTGGGATCAGATTGGAAAATTCTGCCACTTCTTTCGTTAATTTTTGGACCTATAAATAAAAAAAGGAAGAACATAGTCTTATGGTTTTGCAGGCTCCATGTCTCCATCCCATTATGCAGGCAGCTTTCACAGTGAACATCTGCTATGAATTCGTCCTGAGTGTACAAATTCATCTGGTAGTTTTGCAAGACTGGACTATGCATTCAAGAACATTCAGTGCATCTGTCACTTCATCCCCCAAATGTTCTTCACCTTACTAACACACAATACAGGATCTCTCCTCACTGAATGAAAAGTCTAAGAGACTGAAAAATAAAAGGAAAATTTGATGATTGGGTAGCCTTGCATTAGCCTACTTTTTTGTGATTGGTCACCAGGAGCAAATAGGGGACTCTTTTGCATGTTGCTTATTCAGTAAGACAGCTCACCTCCAATTGGTAAACTGCCCCTTCATCTGTTTTGGCCTTTCCTGTCTGGTTTTCTTTTCATCTTTCTGGACTTGTGCCTTATTAAGTACAAAATGACTAAACCAAGTGTATAAGAAGCTAGCATCTGGGTGCATCTACTCATATATACAACATCAGTTGGAACATGAAGCAGCAGTAAAATGACTGCATAGATCTACCTCTTTTCAAAACTTGTCAACAAGAATGATCTTGGCTATATATCACTGCTCTTCTTAAACATACCGTAAAAGTACCTGCACAGTTTACGCATTTGACTTCATACAGCTCAAAGTTTCCATCTGCTTGATCCCAAAGAATCTCTATTGAAGTATCTGTAACTCTGCCTTCACGTACATTTAGTGGAGGTGCAAGACCTACAAGATATGTAAAACATGTACATCACACATAAACATTTTTCATGTCATAACAAAAACTGGGAGGGATTAATATCTAAGCCCTTTAGATTCTTGCCATTATCCAAATGCACTAACAGAGATATTGCACCAATTAGTTTCAACTGTAGCACTCAATTTATTTAAACTTATGAGTTATGTTTCATTTTCAAACATTACATCAAAAGAAGCAGCAGCAGCTTAGAAATGTTTTGAACAGAAGGAAGAACTTTTCAATGTTTCCTTGATCAGGAATGCCCATATTCTGTACATTGGTGGTACTTTATGTTCTTCCAGACCATGGTCTAAGAGGCAGAACATTAAGTTCCTTATGTTATGTTTTTACCATAAATTCATTAGACTTTTGTAGAAACACTGAGTTTTATCAAATTATTCTGGGGGACCCATCTTTCAGGCTGCCATGTAGCCATTCCTTTCTTTGGGAATATTTATTTTATTATCTTCAACCTTTCTAATGTTTGGAAAGTTAGTTTAAAGAATGAGTATAATAAAATGCTGAAGCCATTCATAATTGAGCCACAGATCTTTGAGCCTACAGTATGGGAGCCTCTAGTATGTCATTATTCTTCTTTAACCTTAACTTGTTGCACTCTGTATTTTTTTCAGGAACACACATCTTGTTGCACTTAAGCCTACCATGGATATATAATCTTACTGATTTGGCAACAGGTACATTAGAGTGAAGATAAAACACATACAAAACACAGAATGGGGCTCCTGTCATATTTTGAATTTCTTCCTTTAGGGTCTGCCATCATGTCTTGAACATCCTCCTTGAGGTTCTGCCTTCTTGCCAAGAAGGGAAAAAAATCACCGATATATTGCATATCTGAAATCTTTTGTCTCTAGCTATTTTCTACTATTTTAAGGTCCAATCTATTTTCTATGAATTTTAATGTCCATCAGTATATATTCAAGTTGACTGTAGAATGATAGAACTCAGTATTATTGTACATATAGATACACCATTGCACAGCAAAAGAGGCTGTGGATTATCAAAAAAAACCACCTGCAGCAACAACAAGGATTGCAATCCTATGCATAATTAACCCAGGGTTGCAATCCTATGCAGATTTAATGTGCAATAAATTACAACTGTCAGACTGAATATTTCAAGCTAATAAGATTAAAGAAGTGATTTGTCAAAAACTAACAATATTATCCATGTTAATAACACACTATGTAGCTGTTATTAGTAGACTTCAAACAGCTGTGGGATGACAAATCACTAATGCCAATACGTGCCAACAAGAATTTATGTGATTTAATTAAATATGCCCCACACAGAGATTTCCACGTGCAGTTATAATCAAAACACTATATAAGCTGGGCAAATTATGTTATAACCAAACCAACTGAATACTGAAGTTCTGGATGTTTCATAACTTACATGTTCTAATAGCTGGCAAGTGGTATGCAGAACTTAACATATATCCACTGGTTGTGGAAATGAAGAAGTCATATTCTGTGCCTGGGATTAAATCCTCTACAGCTACCTTCCCATCAATCAATAAAGGAAATGATGCATCAAAGTCTCCTTTACTCATAACACGTATGCCATCAGTGATTCCAACAGCAGGCATTTGAACAAATAAAATCACAAAAGTAGTATGAACTTCGTAAGGAATAACTGTCTTCACTGGTTTGGGTTCTGGCAACAGAAAGGGAAAAATGAAAAAAAAAAGCATTTTTAAAACAGCTGCAAATCAGAATAGTAAAAGTGCACCTTATTTTCTAATAGAGAACAATGTATAGTCATAAGGAAGACTGCCTGATCAAATATGGTCAGATACAATATTGCTTACAAACAATTATGAAGAGCTGTGATACAGCGTGCACTTTTAATTCTGTTTCTGTTATCTGCTAAATGTTATAAACTTCACAACTCTTAATCTTGACTCATCAAATGTAATCATAAAACATCCAATGCCTCAAAAGATAAAGATGTCAAGTACTAACAAAACTTTACTCCTTGAAAATGAAATGAAAAGCTTCTGAGGATTTCTGTTTTAATTCTGAACAATGTTAGAAACAAATTTATCAATGTTTAAAAAAAACTTACTAAGTGTGCATTGAACAGTATTGAGGGCACTCCTGTTTCCATTAGTCATGGTGGCCACACCTATCTCATAAGTCATTCCTGGTATCAGGGGTTCAATTTTAAAACTGTCCGTGTTGTTCACTAAAAATGTAATGTTTTTGTCCATGACTGCTACAGGTCGTGCTTGAATGTAGGATTCCTGGCCCTCTTGTGGCAGTTTCCAGTAGATAATAACATGCTCTTCTCCTATATCTTCTGGAAGGATGAATACATGAGTGGGCGGACTCACACCTAAGCAAATAAAATGATATTCACATTATATTCATCTATATGTTTTAAAATCAATTTCCTTACTGACTCCCATATTTAATAATATCACTAAGCCACAAATAACAAATAAAATATTTTTAAACCAATAAAATATTTAAATGAAACATTAAAATATAGAACATGAAATAATTAATAAAAACAAATGTCTGGTAAAATTGCAATATACAAGTCACGCAGCAACCAGCAAGGCTTCTTCTAATGTTTTCGTGACCATGTGGATCCATACTGGGTAAGATGGTTGGCCAGGTAAACCATACCCAGTCCTGTGATCAGAATATACACCGCCTCACCTGATTGAAATGCTACAGAAAAGGTGTGTGATTTTGTCTCCAAAGTTTCTTACTATGTTCTAACAGAAGACTTGTATATTACCCTGTGACACTTCAGATGTTGTAGAACGTATACTTTTCTCTACTGTTAGTTATTCCAGCTAGGGTTGTGAAGGTGTTTCCCCTCAGCCCCCTTTATGAGGAGAGAGAGAGAGCACCTTAGTTATTCACTGACTTGATGCTGACTGCTACCAACAACATCCATTCATCCAACAGAGATGAAGGAACCACTTTTCATTAACAGTTTGGAGAATTTTTGTTGTAGAATAGTTGGTCTCCTGTATGGAACTAGGAGGCTGAATAAGGGGGGGGGGGACACCTGGGGCTAAAGGATTTCCTCTCCCTTTCTTAAATGGGGAATTTTCTCATATACATGCAGAGCAGGAAAATCACTAAGCAAGTTGGGTTGTCATCTAAGAAGAGATTAAGGTTTATTACACATTGTTCTTTTAAAACAAGATAATGTTATCACAGAATAATAACATAGAGCTTCTTATCTGTACATAACTTAATTAAACAAAACAAATGCAAGCATTTCCAAATAACCATAATAATAAAGAGAGAAATCTCTCACAAGTCCCTGGACAGTTCCTAGATTACTCACAACCATACTGTCTTGGCAAAGACTCAACTCTCTCAGCCTTCTCCAGTCTAGGAGCAGAAAAAAAGAGAAACCAAGGAACTTTCCTATTGATAGCGGAAATATCTCTGCTTGGCGGATAACTGCACAGATGGAAATGTATGTTCTTTAGTAACTTGGGTATGCTTCTAAGTTTTTAATTTCTAGTCAGTACAAATCCTTAAGTACTGAAAAACATTGCTCCCTGAAATAAACCATTTTATTTTTCCAGCTCTATTCAGATTCACAATTATGAAATTATTTTAATAAAAGTGTGGTTGTTTATTATCAAGGAGATTCTACAAGCTTGTTTAACTGCATGGTGAATTACAATCACTATATGCCTCTATTTTCATTTCACAAGAATATCTAAGTTTTAATGCTGTCTTAATAGAAGTCAGTGTGGAAGAGATTGTCACTCTCGAATTGGCCTTCTCAGCCACACAAGACACTGTTCCAAGACCTCCATACAGAGCATGATACCATAGTCTCTTGAGACTGAAGGATGCCTACCAGGGACATGGTGGTGCTGCGGGTTGAACAGCAGAAGCCTCTGTGCTGCAAGGTCAGAAGACCAGCATTCATAAGATCAAATCCACGTTATGGAGTGAGCTCACAACACTTATCCCAGCTCCCACCAATCTAGCAGTTCGAAAGCATGTAAATGTCAGTAGATAAATAGGTACCACCTTGGTCATAAGGTAACGGCGTTCCATGCCTAGTCGCGCTGGCCACGTGACCACGGAAACTGTCTACGGACAAATGCTGGCTCTACGGCTTGGAGATGGGGATGAGCACCGCACCCAAGAGTCGGACACGACTGGACTACCTTTACCTAATAGAAGTCATATGCACTAACAGTTAAAAGTCTTCAGTTAAAAGTCTGTTGCTTAGAGTGTAAGTCACACTAGAATAGGGGCCATGAAATCAGTGGGAATGTGGTTAGTCAACATCTCCATAAGTTCCATTGGGCCTACTCTAGTTGTGACTTAATGAGCAAAGTAACAGGATTTCAGCCTTAGTGTATACTGTTTACACAACAGAAATTATTTACCTGTTATTATTAGCATAGGATCCTCATAGCAGCTTAGAGCTCCTTTCTCAGAAACACTCTGAAGATGTATCTGATATTGATGATATGATTTGATATTTGCAATTACAGCTGAAGTGTTACTTTTCCCAAAACGGATGGTTTCCCATGTTGATGTTTTGCTATCCAAAATGCTAGCAAGATAGTGATGAAAAGATGCATTGCATGAGCTTGTTGGAAAATCCCACTGCAAAACTAATTCTGATGCTGTCACCTGTGTTGCTTTTACACTGGGTACATGTAATGGTCCTAATGGTGAAAAAAAAATGAGAAAATACAACTCTGCCATGAGTAGTTAAAGGTACAAATTCCATTACACAAACAACAGAAGAGAGTGGTTATTAAATGAAAGGTATAAGAAAAACCAGAACTGTCTATAAATTAATTTACAAATAATTCATTCCTTTCTGTGCAGTATTAAAACTTAACCTAATGCAGGAAATATGTAATACTGTATTTCAGTCCCTGTAATTTCCCGAACCACAACACTGAAAGGGGGAAATCACCAAAAAAGAGGACACATATGGCTTGTCTGTTGAGCAAGTTGTTTGCACAAGCTGCTTTGAGGTGACTTGTGGGCATTCAGTCTTCTCATTGCAAACCCACTGTCCAAATATCCCACACCCCGTATCCTTTCTGAGGATCCCACAATTTGCAAGGTACATCTTTGGGAATGCACTGTATTCAGTTAGAGAACACAGGACGGCAACGTTACAATTCTCTTCCCACCATTTTCTCTCTTGTATTTTTTTATTGTTTTGCAAATATTCTACTTAAATATTTAAGCGTAAAAGCTATATGTTGATTTAAAGAATGGTGAGATACTATTATACAATTTATTTTTATCCACTAAACAGTGTTACTTCCTGATTATTGAGATGATCATACTCTGGTGGGTTGGATGATTTAAAGTTGTTATGTGAATTAATTTAACCATACAGACATTTTTCTTCAGTGCTTTTGACTTGCCTAAAAATAAACCACTTCTCATTGCTAACGATATTCATTAGTGTTTGCTATTGATGTATATTTAGCAGACTTAACTGTGGAGACTTATTTATGCTTACTAAAATGTGTGCACAGAAATGCTACTTAAACTGATAATACCCTACTCTGGGGTTAGAAATAATAAACAAGTAAACTGAATTAAAAAACAGTAAGCAGGTCATAGCTATGATATCTCTGTTCCGAATAATGATGCTAATCAGGATCCAATGGTGTATGTCTGCTGGATCTTATTACTTCCATCAGAATCAACAGTCCTTCCTTGCTCCTGCATCTCTCTGTGCATTCTAAAAACAGGCTTGCAAATCCTCTGGAACAGGTTATTCAGTGCCATAGGGAACTTGAATAAGAGTAGGAAAACAGAAGAGATCTCGTTCCACCAGCCTTGGATACAGAGGCATGCCATTGAATCTTAGCATGTGATCACAAGAACAAATACAGTATACCACAGTAACTGTGGGGGGATTGGTTCCAAAGCCCCTCTACAGATGCTGAAAAATGTGGAAGTATGAAATGCTATACAGTACATTGCATGGTCTCTGCCTCTCTCTAGTGGCCAGTTCTGGAAAATATACCTTGGAAATACATATAAATACATGTATTTTTGCTGTTTTCAAAAGAGCACTCTGAAATAAAAGACAATATTTTTCTAAAAAGTTTATGTATGAAATGTGCAAAGGCAGGGTTTACATCTCATTAGAGTGCAACTTACTTGTTTCTACCATGATGGCTGCATGCAAGCTAATTTGTGATCCTTCAATACTCCTTGCTGACAATAAAAATTTATAGAAATGACCTGGGCATAACCGCACAATTTTGGTGTGTGTTGTATTCAAAGTAAAAGTTTCAATATATTGGACTGAATGTTCAAAATAATATTTAACACTGAGCTGAAAGCTTGAATTGAGCCAACTGGTCAAACTACTCCAAGAAAATGCTGCCTCGTTAGTGCTGATATCCTGCACATTAAATGTGAAGTTTTCAGGAACTGAAGGCACTGAAAAGGAAAATTTAAATATTTCAATTCAAGTGCCAATTCTACATAGGCAATTTTAGACATTTTTACTAAAATGAAGTTAACAAAAATGTTTTTAATCAATAAATAATTACATTCGTATTTGCAAATGTATGGCAATGGAATATAGCAGAAAAAGCCCATAAAGAAATAATCTGGACCGACTGGATTTCTCTGTAAAGTATAACAATCAGTCTCATTTTCAGGTATCATCAACAGAGAAGAGAGCTTAGATGTTTCCAGATACGGAGAGCCATCTGTCCAAGAAAAACGCCCTTCTTCCTGAAAGAATCAAAGCGATTGCAAGTTATTTTTAAATTTTTATTGTTATACTAATGAATTTTCTATAATCTATATGACACATTTAGAACTATGTGCTTTTCAAGCAATTTCGTCATTACTTCATCTGCTGTTGAAAATCTGTCCTTTCATTATATATACTATTACTTTAAAAGCAGTATTTTACCACCAAAAAAATTTGCTCCCAAAAGATAAAACAAAAAACAGATGGCCAGAATCCTGTTGGTGTTTGTGTAAGGTCTGAGTAACTCATCATGTCTAATTACAGTTATTTGATGAAGTGCCGAGGCAAGTCTTGTGCCTGCTCACTCATACAACTGAGATGCACCCCAGAGGCTGTAATTAGTTGCAGCAACTTACACAACTCTTGCCTAAACACCAATAGGATACTAACCTGTATACCATAAAAGTGTTAGGGATCACAAGGTGGGCTAGCCTCTTAAAAAATAATAACAGAGACATGTGACACCATAGAAACAAACAAATTTTATTATGGCACATGCTTTGATGGACCATCTGAAATTCATCATACCATGATAGATGCCTATTTTGACTCCTAGCTATTTAACTTTTAAAATAGGATTTTTACATTATTTCCTTCTAGAGGCAAAGGGAGAAGTTCACCGTTTTAGGAGATCTGACTTCTCAAGCTTTCTCCATGTAGGTTCTCATTCCTTAGTGACTGTACCATCACATATTTCATCTCCTCATCAAGCAAAACATTTTGAGGCTACAGAGAACTCTTCATATGATGATTTCCCAGCCCAGGAACTCTTGTAAGAGAAGATACAAAAGGGTGTTCTAGAAAAGTCCTCTATGCATTCCAGAAGTGGCTGCACATACATGAAGCCTTCCTTGGCTCTCGTCATGACCCCTCAACACAATAGATGATGGAGGAAGAACTACCACAGTTCCAGAGCTGGCTATAGCCAATCTCCCCATATATGCCACTGCCCTTTATCTCTAAAAAGACAAGAGAGGAGGGGAGAGGAGAGGAGAGGAGAACCGTGTTCCCTTGTGCTCTGCCAGGGTGAGTCCAGCAGAGCTTTGGATAAGATGGTTCACTCACTTCCATTGGAAGAAATGCCCAGCTAGTATTTCATGGCATGAGGCTCATTGTTATCAATACTTACACTGCATCTCTATTAGGTAAACCCGAAACAAATAGGATTTTTTTTGGAAAATGCTGGAAATTTTCAGAATATAAAGCCAGAACTGAAGATACAAAAAAAAATTGTTTGATAAGAACGTATAAGACAATGGGTATAGTCCTTGCCCTACAATTAACAGAATCATATACTGTATTTTTCCATGTATAAGACAATACTTTTCCTAAAATAGTTATTGCAAACATTGAGTGTTGTCTTATACACGGAAGTATGCCAAAGCAGCAGCCGTAGGTGGCGGTGGAGGGGACAATGCGTCGTCATGAGCTTGAGCTGAGCCCCAGCAGTGGTACTGGAGGAGGCAACCAGGCTGCTGCAGCTGCAGACAATGAGCAGCCACGAGGGACAGCTGAGCGCAGCTGCTGCTTTGCCTCCACCTCCACCCGCTGCAAGGGTCAAAATTGGGGGTCGTCTTATACATTGCGGGGTCTTATACACGGAAAATACGGTAATACTGGATGCTAAATTACTTTGGGGGAAGTTATTACTGTTATAAATATAAAATTTAACATATGCTTGATCATAATTATCATTAGCACCATGACATTTATTGTGGTCCTAGATAAGAATAATAAAATACACTTTTTTATACTGGGATGTTCACTTTTACAAACTTATTAAACTTCATGCTATCCTGTGAAGGGAAGACATTATTATTCCATTTTATGGATAGGTAACATGGCAAATCTACGCCAGAGGCAACTGTGAACTCAAATCTTCCAGGTCCACAGACAAAAAGTTAGTTTAGGTATAACATACTGACCTTGATGTCATTAAGACCTGTCCACAACATGATTACTTGACTGAATGACTGCAGATAAGATATCAAAAATGTATGCTCTTCTTTATTTCGTATATCCACAAGATGTGCTCCATTAGAAAATAATCCACAGTTTTGCTGAGCCACACTCCATGGTTTACTTTCTTGACTTACTTTGTAGCAGTTCTGTTTGAAAGCTGTCCAGCCATCAGAGCAGAAACCTTAAGGTGGACATTAAATTCCATAAATTCTAATCATTTTGGCAAAAAGAAAAGGAAGGAGAAAAGAAAGAAAAGGCACAATATTGTACCATTTAAAAAACAACAGATTTTTTCCAGCATGTTAGCCTTTGAAGTGCTACAGTATTTTCCATGTTCCCCCTTTTTCTCCTCTGCTTTTGCCTACATTCTGGGACAGACTAACATGGCTCTTTCTTTAGAAATTGTATCAATTACAAAACAATCTTTCAGTACATATACAGAATTGCCATAATCAATCTCTTGCAACTTAACAAATCCATGTTTTCATATAAGATAAAAAATAAATTTCTCCTCCCTTAACTTCATGAAAATAAATGTACCCATCACAGTTTCCTACAGCATGATCCTGAAACTTTTCTTCAGACAAGATGCAGTAACATGGTATTCCCACAGAAGTTCATACTTGTGTTGATTACTTGTAGCTACTAACTCTTTTAAAAAAATTGTAGATGAGTTAATTTAAGAAGTGCATGGGAGAAAGGTATCCTTTTCCTTCCTCAGTAGTACAGTTAGCTGTCTGGATAGCTCAGTGGTTTAGTTAGATAGTCTGCAGAGCCAGAGGTTGGAAGTATGTTTTCCCACTGGGCCTACAATTACAGCCAGCCTGTGTGGCCCTGGGCAAGCTGCACAGTCCCAGGAATGACACCAGAAAAAGGGAGTTCAAACCTACTTCTGAGTATTCTCTCTATCTCAAAAACCCTGAAATAGTAGCTATAAATCACAACTGATTTGACCACACATGAAAAAAAAAATACTACAGTTACTTGTAGCCTCCAAAAGGCTTTTGTATGTATGGGGAAGGGATTTAGAAATGGAGCAATGGTGGGGGGAAGGAAGGGAAGCTTTTCTTCAATTAACTTTGTTACATTAACTCACAGTAGGATTGAAGCCATAGTATTCTATGAGCGATTACTTTTCTGAAACAGACAACACAGTCACTTGCAACCTGTGTGTTCCAAGTCTTTGTGCCTGTCAATACAATCTTTGTGTCAGTCACTGCGTATTCTCAGAAATTAGCTAGATGGGTATGACCATCATATCCTAAGACCTTTACTATAGCATCTTGTTCACTCCTTGCTTTCTGAGCCATCTGCCCTTAACATCACCATAGGAAATTGTACCTGTCCTACAAGAGAATCAATGGTATTCTCATTGAAAAGCAAGAGCTGGACCATAAAGAAAGCTGACCGCTGAAGAATTTATGCCTTTGAATTGTGGTGCTGGAGGAGGATCCTGAGAGTCCCCTGGACTGCAAAGAGAACAAACTTATCCATTTTAAAGGAAATCAACCCTGAGTGCTCACTGGAAGGACAGATCCTGAAGCTGAGGCTCCAGCACTTTAGCCATCTCATGAGAAGATTCCTTAGAAAAGCCCCTGATGTTGGGAAAGTGTGAGGGCAAGAGGAGGATAACAGAGGACGAGATGGTTGGACAATGTCATCAAAGCTACCAACATGACTTTGACCAAACTCCGGGAGGCAGTGGGAGACAGGAGGGCCTGGCGTGGTCTGGTCCATGGGGTCACGAAGAGTAGGACACAACTAAACGACTAAACAACAACAACAAAATACTTCTTCCCATTTAGGTGAGTTTCAGGTGAGAAGGTGACATTCTGCAACTAATTTTAAGGGAGTTTTCAAGAACGTAAAAAGTAAACAAAGCAACAATATATGATGACACTTCAGTAGGATAATAAATATATCAGAATTATACCACTCCAGTGAATAAACTTGGTGTAGCACCAGACCCAAGAATCCATAAAGAAGAGCACAGAAAGTGCATATGATTCTTCATAATGTCTTGCCAAGTTGCAGTGAGGGAAACATTTTAAATTAAAGGTCACAGGCTACTGCAGTTACAGGTCTTTGCAGCTCACTAAATAACATAAGCCTGGGAGCTCAATCTGTCTCAGGGGAACTTCTTGGTAAGATTTATTAGAAAAACATTATAACTGATGCAGTGAGATGAACCTGGTTTCACTCCAAGTTTCACTGGTTGTTTCTGTATTCCATTTTTGTTCATAGAAACTCAGAACAGGTTATATGGAGTTCCAGGTGCTCCCCAAATCATGCGCAAGTTCTGCCTAAATGCAGAACAATACTAAACACTCTCCGACCCCCCCCCCCAACAACTACAAGAAACTAGAATGCATACCTGTTTCTGTCTGAACCTCCAGAGTCTGAGACACATTTAAAAAATCCAGATGAAGTTGTCTGAATTTAAGAGTAAAAGTGAGCAGAGTTGCAGGTGTCAGATCAGTCCACTCATAGAAGACTTCATGTTTAACCAGCTGAGAAATATTATTATGTGAAACTTCAACAGAAAAATCATCAGCCAGTATGCCCCACTTAAACAACACACTAGTGCTTGTTGTGAGCGTTTTGACACTGTGGTCTGAAATTCCACCTGTAAAGATACATAGGAAAATCAAAGTCCATTATTCTACCGTGAGGAAGATGATTCACAAGTAGAAAACATTCAAGACCGTTTCCAACCTTCCCAAGAGTGGATGTCCAAGCAAATTCACGCTGAAACTGGGTCATGCAACAGGACAGTGATCCCAAGCATACAGCAAATCCACAACAGAAGGGCTGAAGAAGAAAAGAATCAAGGTGTTGCAATGGCCCAGTCAAAAGTCCATACCTCAACCCAATTGAAATGCTGTAGCAGGACCTTACAATATATGTGCATAAACAAATGCCCACAATCCTCAACAAATTGAAGCAACACAGTAAAGAAGAGTGGGCCAATATGGAAAATGATTACTGTACTTCAAATTATTTCTGCTAAAGGTGGCTCTACAAGTTATTCAATCTTATGTTGTACTTAGTTTTTCACACATGGCTTCTCCATTTTGGCTTGTCATGTGTTGGTTTTCATCTGAAATTGTATTTACCTAATTTTCAGACCTGCTAAGGACCAGATGTATTTTTTAATGTCCTGATACATGACACCATAGAATTCAGAGAGGGTTGTGCTTTCTTTTTCACATGACTGTATATATAAACACATACACACAGAGATGAAATAATCCACCGGAGCTACACAGAGCACAAATAGGAAAGGGTACTTCATTCCACTGAATTTAGAAGTGCCAAAGTTCATCACGACAACTCACATAGCCAGCTCCCCTGTAAGAAGAATCCAAAATGCAAGCAGCTGGATGGGGTGCAAGGTGGTTTGTTGGTTTGTTTTTGTAAATCTCACGGCTCAGGGTGTAACTACACAACAAGAAAAATGTGAATTGACCTGCTGTGATGTCACACCTGAGAAGTCAGGTTTCCCAAGGTAAATTAGCATTAACTGGGCACACAAGGCTAAAGGGAGAAATTGACAAATCAGCCTTGTTTGCAGCTTCTTAACAGAGCAATCCTTTTGGATAAAGTTGAATCAGTTGGTCACGTTCTCCTTTTCTGTACTTGTTATCGGGATCTTCGTATAGAGTTTATATCACCTACTATCTGTAAATCTCCCGGGAGATCAGAGGAGGATTATGTCCAGCTGCTACTCTCTGACAATACCCCTTATACTACGAGACAAGTGGCCAAATTCTGTGCAGCAGCAATGTTTATTCGTAATCAAATATTTGGGTAGGTGATTTTAGATGGATATATTTTTAATATAACTCCGTCTGAGATTTTCTTATATTAAGGATACATGATGTTATTAACTGGAAAGAAGGGGTTGTTTTATCATGTTTTAATGGAATTTTATTACCCTGACTGATTTTACCAAACTATAATTATATGTATCTATTTTATATTGATGTGGTTTTACTGGTCTTTGACTGTAATAAAGTATTCATTCATTCAACGTAGCAATCCCGTTGCCCTTCTTGTTTGCAGGAGGCACAGCTATAGCTATTTTAATAAGCTGTCAACAAGGCCCAAGTTGGAATCTGTTCCTCTCATTCTCTTTCTCTCTTTTTTGGGCATGTCTGTATGTACTGTAATGCATCAGTATTGGCAAGAGGCCTTTTAAAATATGGCATTATTTGCAAGGATCCAGTCCTCCCGGTGTTTTAATACTGCCCCCCACAGCTTCTGCACCATCACACCAACCACCAGCATCTGTGCACACTTTTCTGCATCAGATCAAGTAACTGCAATGCCTGAACTGATGCAAATGGATCTACCGACAAAAAGTAAAAGCCCAAAAGCAGAGGAAAGAAACTATGGATTGGAGATGGGGATTGAAGTCTGATTCGTGGCTTTTATATCATGTGGTCAATGGAAAAAGTGCAAATTAGATTGTCCCAATCTCATTGTATTTCCCACATTATATGTCAGTGTAGTTGCACCCTTTGTTGCCCATTTAAGAAAAAAACACAGACACTTTTTGCACTCTCCTCTTTCACCCTCATTAAGAGGTTCTTTCATTCCTCCTCACTTTGCTTTCTTGCATTTCATTTTCTTTGGGATGGTTTTTGTTGCTGTCTCTTGTACAATATTATGAGCCTCCACCCATAGTTCTTCTGGTGCTCTGTCCCCCAAATTGAGTTCCTTAAATCTGTTCTTCACTTCCACTGTGTATTCATAAGGGATTTGGTCAGTTTCAGTCTCCTCAGCATTGGTGGTTGGTGCATAAAGTTGGATTACTGTGATGTTGAATTGTCTGCCTTGGATTCGTATTGAAATCATTCTATCATTTTTGAGATTGTATTCTAGTACAGCTTTTCCCACTCTTTTGTTGACTATGAGGGCTACTCCATTTCTTCTCCAGGATTCTTGCCTACAATAGTAGATATGATAATCATCTGAAGTGAATTCGCCCATTCCCGTCCATTTTAGTTCACTGACGCCCAGGATGTCAATGTTTATTCTTGCCATCTCCAGTTTCACCACATCCAGCTTACCAAGGTTCACAGATTTTATATTCCAGGTTCCTATGCAGTATTTTTCTTTGCAGCATCGGACTTTCCTTTCGCTTCTAGGCATGTCTGCAGCTGAGTGTCCTTTAGGCTTTGGCCCAACCACTTCATTAGCTCTGGAGCTACTTGTACTTGTCCTCCGCTCTTCCTCAGTAGCATGTTGGACGCCTTCCGACATGAGGGGCTCATCTTCCAGCATCATACCCTTTACCCTTTTGTTTCTATTCATGGAGTTTTATTGACAAAGATACTGGAGTGGCTTGCCAGTTCCTGCTCCAGGTGGATCATGTTTAGTCAGAACTCTCCACTATGACCTGTCTGTCTTGTGTGTCCCTGCACAGCATAGCCCGTAGCTTCTCTGAACTACTCAAGCCCCTTCACCATGACAAGGCATCAATTCGTGAAGGGGAAAGAAGCGCATGCAGGAATATATTGCTTCTGGTAAATAGCAGCTTCTCTTTTTGCTCCTGTGAAGACAGTAGTTAAGCTCAGTGAGAAATCTAGGGTTGGGGTAGCAGATGATGTCATAATCCCTACTACTCCGAAAGTCCTGAAGGTTTGACTTGGTGAGCTCTGGCTTCTGTGCGCTGAGGTTATCTGATTGTAATTATAAGGAAGCCATGTATAACCATGCTTGAGTAATTATTGTGACAATAATCTGTTTTGAAGTATGCATTCAGCAATGAGAATATGAAATAAATTACATGAAAGGACATCACACAATTGAAACAACACTATGGGTGCAACGTTCATTTACAACATCACACTGATTATGAAAAAGCAATATTCTCATATCAAATACTTTTTCATCTTTTCTACACCTCTGATACATCAGGATAATAGAAATAGACTGTGAATTGTAATACATACGTGTCTTGAATGATTTTGCATGTAGAACTTTCCCATTCCTTAATGACTGCACTATCACATTATATTCCTTCTCCTCCTCAAGCATAATTGTAACATTTTGTGCTTTCACTTGAATCGTAAAAACGCTTTTCATATTCTACAAATTAAAAGGTTTTTAAAATGTCATTTTAAAATTTAGTATAGCACTGTATCAGATGTGGTAACTGGCAATCCAAAGCATACTTTACTAAGGAGTAAGTTATGTTGGATTAAAGACTAAGAATTGATGCTTTCAATAGGATAGTGAGTGCATTCACCATGATATTCACCACGATGCTCTGGATTCCTAGAACCAGTAATCTTTAATCCCTACAGACTCTTCCATCCAAAAGATGCATTCATTCTTGAACCTGATATTTGCCAGTTAGGTGGCTCATCCAGAACAGATGAGCAGAACTCCCAGAAAAACAGCAAATAATAGTTATTTGAAGTATTATTGCAACCAAGAAATTTCAGAAACTTGGCTATTTCAGAAACGTGGCTCATTTGGAATACTGGTTACTGATTTTCCAACCACAGAACTACAATGATTAGTAAACATTTTCTTTTGAAAGATAAAACCATTTATTCTAAAATTTCTTTGGACATTCAAGGCATTCGCTTCTACTTTATCACTTCTTATACAATGAATGCTTTTTAACCAAAAACCTAGAATCAAACTAATTGCTGAAAGAATAAAAGCATGAAGTATACAGCATACTTTTTGAACAAAATCATCTATAGAGTGATATGTTACAATGTAAACATCTGGATGTTTTTCTTTTGGAAATTCTGGCCATTCCAACAAAACTTTCCTAGAAGGTTTCTTTACTTGATCACACTTCAGACCACAGGATGCCTGCAATGTAAAGATGCAGTATGTGTCAAATAAGGTCAAACAATATATTGTGAAAATACTATAAAATAACTAATAGTGTTCATGTGAGTCAATTAGCACATGTTGTATAGACACAAATGATGTAAACAAAGGCAGCCTGAAAGAACATAATCTGTTTTGAGAAAACATTCACACACGTCTGATAAATGCTGGTATAGTAAAAATAAATAAATAAATAAATAAATAAATAAAAAAGCCCTGCAGAAAACTTCTAGCATTCTGTTTGCATGTTCTAGGACCTAGGTTCCCAACCTTTGTTACTCGGATGTTTTTGAACTGCAACTCCCAGAAACCCCAGCCAGCACAGTTGGTGGTGAAGGCTTCTGGAAGTTGCAGTCCACAACTCCTGAGTAAGCCAAGGTTGAGAACCAGTGTTCTAGGAGGCCTTAAGGGAGACCAGGCTGCCCTTTGCAAAGATGGCAGCTGCAGATTCCCAACCCAGTGTCCAACCCTACAGGCCGTGGCTGTAGAGGCCAGCTGGAGATGGTGGTGATGGCAGCTGTGGCGATTATGGTGGGGGCGTCGGAGGCACGGGGAGCAGGGGGGCAAGTATTTTTAGTAACCCCTCGCAAATCGACAAATAAATCTATGCTTCATCGATTCATGGGGACAGCTTTATGCTTCATGAGTCGTCAAAACTCACGAAGCAGAATGACTTGCCAAAATGGTGAGTCGCCCCCATCTCTAATCCTGATTATACCTCTCCTAACAGCTTTTTTTATTTATTTACAAAGTGATACTATAGTAACAACACACTGGAGAAAAAGGCTGAAATCCAGTAGTAAGTTGCAATGAGAGCAAGTCCACTGCATCAGTGGGGATTTTTAATTACTGAAAACTATTACCTGCTGGTGATTTCATCATCTTTACATAAACATAATTGATGGAACAGAATTTTGACCAGCTAATGTCCAGTATTATTAGGACACTGAAAATATTATAAATGACAGATACTAAAAATGACAATATATTCTGGTAATGTAAAAGAAAAAGATCATTTTAAAAATGCCTAATAAATATTACTAGATATAGCTGAAAAAGAGGATATTCTTCTTACCTGAATTATGTACTGCATTATAACCAGCAGCCATACTCCTTCATCCATAGTATGCGATTGCACTGACTCCTAGATTTCGGTATGAGTCAAGATCTTTTCAGTTAAATTGTAATTCATACTTTTAAAAAGAAGAATAAGATATGAAAAAAATCAATAAAACTATATCTACTTCTTTCATTTATATTGCAAAATATTTTCAAGCTGTGATTACCTGAGAAATACTTATGTATGTTCAATCTTCAGTTCAGGCATTTCTTGTAGATATTACGAAATGTCCTGAATAGGTAATAAATATGTTCAGGACTAGTTTGTTCACATCATTAATATACTCAAATGACATATAAAACCAAGACAGTTTGTGTATGTTTATTTGGCCTATTGTTTTCAATTGATGCACATGGCAATCTACCTACAATCTACTGCTGAATTGTCTGTAATCCCTAAAATAATACTGTGAGGAGGGATCATGTATACTGTAGCTGGTGGCTTCTGCTCATTTTAACAATTGTTTTTTATAGGAGGGCCCCCTCAACTCACCTCTGCATCTAAAATTATAAAGTAGGAAGAAAATGTTAATGTCTACTTCTAAAAAGAGCAAAATTGTCATTATTATTTAGTCCAAGCCTATAGGAGAAGACTTCACATGTAACATTCACATTTACATTTCTCTTCTGAGATTGAGAATTGCTTCCTTTTATTACGGTGGGAGAAATGCAGATGGTCTAAGACCATTTTTGGTTGGCAAATAAATGATGCTAAAACTTTTGTACAGCACTTATACATTTTCAGAAGTGCTTTTTAAAATCCAGGACTTTTCAAATCACACTCTTTTTTTCCACCCATGCATTATGGAAAGCCTCTAAAAATGTTTTACAGATAACTCCACAAAAGGTCTGCATATGCCCATGACATATAAATCATTTCCACATTTCCAAACATGCCAGTCCCACAGTATTAACAAGACCCTGCCTGGATGAGGACCTAGCATCATGCCCTGCTGAAGAATTTATGACATATGAAGCATTACATGAAATCTATTCCTATAATTTGGAAGCCACATCTAGAATGCCACAAAAGAGACACACTCTAATTGCACTCTAGAAATCATTTCCTTTGGTGGGTTTTTCAAACTACAAACCAATTAACTAATATGGAACCACAGGCAAGTGAGAGGGAATGGTACAGCCATGCATATTAATGCATTGGATAACGCAGTAGGCTTTTGCTTTTAGAAGCTCATGCTAAAATAAAGTTGCCTTTACGTTGTCACAAGATCCCTCCATTATTCATGCCCAACTGTCAGTCAAGATCTAACAACAGGTGTGAATATTGCATATTAAAATAAGGTAAAGTTTCCCCTCGACATTTAGTCCAGTCATGTCTGACTCTAGGGCGAGGTGCTCATCCCCATTTCCAAGCCATAGAGCCAGCGTTTGTCCATAGACAGTTTCCGTGGTCATGTGGCCAGCGCAACTAGACACGGAAAGCTGTTACCTTCCCACCTTGGTGGTACCTATTTATCTACTCGCATTTTTCATGCTTTCGAACGGCTAGGGTGGCAGGAGCTGGGACAAACGTCCGCAGCTGGATTCGATCTTATGACTGCTGGTCTTCTGACCTTGCAGCACAGAGGCTTCTGCGGTTTAAACCCCCCCCCCCCAGCGCCACCACATCCCTTATGCATATTAAAGTACTTTAATATTAAAGTAAGGCACATAAAACGCTAACAAAAAGCCACCTTGAGCGGCTGCTCTTCAGAGGTATTGGAGAAGGCATCTTGTTTAGCATCATCTGTTGCCCAGCGCCTTTTGCACACACGTTTTGGGGATTGTTTCTCCCCCCCCCAGAAAAGGAGGGGGAGCAAAGCTACTCAAGGCGCGCGAGCAATTGCCTTCTCTCTTTTGGGGGGGGGGTTAGGGTCTCCTCAAGGAGCTCCAAAGCGCCCCGCAACAGCCCGGCTTCCCTTTCAAATCTTCGCGCGGTGCCAAGATGCAACCAAAGCGGGAGCGCGCCAATTATCAAAAGGCTGCCCCCCGTTGCTGTTTCTCCTGGCGCAACAAGAGCCCTCTGCACTCAGCCGCTGGCAGCACCCACCTGCTGGTCTTTCAGGGAAGAGAAGCCCGCCTTTCTCTGGGCTTCCGTCTTCCCTGTGGCCGCGGCTGTTTCCCCTTCTGCCCTGACAGCCCCATATGTAATTACTCCTGGTCCCTTGTTGCCCTTTTCCCTTGTGTGGGCGGCTGAGGGGAAGTTTCCATAGAAACCAGGGGATTGAGCTGACGAGAGGAAAGGAGAGCTCAGCCAAGGGTGGTTTTCTTGACTTCAAGAATTAAAACGGGAGCCCTTCACATCCCCCACTCACACCGGGGGAGACGGGGAGGAAGAGAGATTCTCATCTCCGCCCAGGGAAGAAGCAGACTTTATGAGTTCTGAAGTCGGCATTTAGGACGATACCAGTCCCTTTCTTTAAAAATGCATTTGAATTAAATTGCCGTTCTGAAGTACAAGTTGTTGCGCTTAAAATTAGACTAACCCGTAAAGCCATTAACACAGAGAAAACACCTCTGCCCTAATTTCTAAGCAATCAGCTTTCCTCCCCTCAACCTGGTCAAAGTAAAGTTACTGGCAAATCTCTGCAAAACTAAGCGTTACCGCACAGAAGAGTGAAATACGTATATAAATGTATATGCTGGGCAGCTAAGAAAGGAGAAAAGTCACCCACTACCAGTCTGCTCAAAACCTGTAAAGTACCACTAACAAGCCTCCAAAAAAAAGAAGGGAATACCACCCAAATCACAGAAACAAACATAATCAACTGGGATAGATCTTGTATTCTAATACCTAAAATTATTCAATTTTGGAAATGAATGGTGAAATATGTTTTTCTGCTCTGACTTTTGAAGGTAATAAAGTTCAAATACAGTTGAATTATCAACTGTAACCTGTTTTTGCATCACATTGAAATAGAAGAACTCTTGTGCTGTGAGTATATTGTATTTGCATTGATGGGGATGATTTTCTGTTTTTGAGATAGGGAGCCAGGGGCTGGGAGCTGAGTTCTACACGGTGACTCCCAGTAGAAGAGTTGGCCTATGTTACCTTGGACAGGCTACATTGTCCTAGATAACTTCTGGAAGAAGGGAATGTTAGACCACTTCTGAATACTTTTATATCTAGAAAACCCAGGAAAAGGCCTCCATAAAGTGGAACTGATTTGATGGCACGTCATTATTATTAGGTATGGAACTGAAGAATAATCTGTAATATACCTTATCAACATTGCAACGAAATGCATCTTCCCATATCCTATTTTGAAAAATTTCTAGCAGAGGTAGACTTTATCCTAAATACTGGAGACAACTAGTAGAAACGGCAATTGCAATACAGTGGCATTTAGAGGGCCATAATTTGCCTTCTCCCATTTCAGAGCATAAATATCCCCATTTGTTTGCTTATACTACTAATGAAAGATGAACAGTTGCAAAGCTTTTCTTTCTTAAATTCTCACCAACCATCAATGAAATTGTTCTCAGATTTGGGAGACTGTTTTTCTTCTTCTCCTTCTACTACCTGAGGAAGAACATCATGTTAAGGCTGCACACAGAGGTAAAAATGTACATGATACTCACATTTACTGGCCATTTGGGGAAAAAATCCCAGGTTGAATGCAGACTCTATCTTTTGCCAACACAAGTTTGCACCTGTTGCCTGTGTAATAAGGTTTTATAAACTGACCAGTCTTGAGTAATCAGCAGAAATGCTCTTTTAAAAACACATCAACTTAGTTCTGCTTGGGTATGACATACAGTATTTTAATTAAGTGGATACTCCCTAAATGAAAATATTTTTTTGTTTTCCATTTAATAAACCATTTTAATGAATGTTGTTTGGAGCTTAATTACAAAGTCAAGAGATGAACTATATGTTACACACGTGTCATGTAACTCAGCCTGATATTTCTCCACAGGAAAAAGGGGGCATTGGGAAGATCCCATTTTGCTTCAAAAAGTGACAGAGGGGAAGGGGATACTTGACTTTTTCTGTGCCAGCCACTTTTCTTTTCCAAGTTACCTTCTGATTTTCCCAGAAAACAGAAACTAACAAATGCTTTGGACTCCATCAGGAAAATATTGTTTGGAAAGTGATTTGGAATGTAAAAGTTCCCAATGAATAAAGGTTCAAGCCCTTTCATACCGCTTTTGAAGCCATTTTTCACCAGGAAAAATGTTTCAGACTTTATGAGTATTTTGAATATCTTAGATATCCACAGTTTCATCAGTGTATGTAAATTATCCAGTTTTTAATACCACTGACTGTGCTAATCTTTTGTGAGGGAATTGCTTGCTTATAGTTCTCATGTAAAACAATTTCTCACATAAACACCAATAATTCTATTAAAATTTATTACCTGAGGAAGTTATTGGATCTTTTTACTATACATACTCCTCCAGAAGCATCAGATGTGTCTTGATGTTGTTAACCACCGTGGATTTCTCTTAATTATTCCTTCAAATATTACAACTGTCTGATTAAAATTATGTTTATTGTTTATAACAATATAATTTTCATCAGAACTGTGGTAGAATATTACAAAATCATTTGAAGCATAAACTCCTCCCACCAAAGTAAAGATGCATTTCCTTTTGAACAGAAGTACTGTATACATAAATTCATAGCATTTTGCATCTTTTAATTCTATTGAAATATATAAAATACAAATGGCTGTACTGTAAAAATCTGTGAATGTAAAATAATATCAAAACAAAACAAAAAAATATTAGTGTACCACAAATTTTAAAGGTGGTAAGTAAAATGTTACATTGCACAATAGATTTCATTTTTAAGCATGTAAATTGTGATGCGAATTAAATATCTAATAAGTAGCAAAAGGTTTCTGGTTGCAGTAATTCTGGAGCAAGGCATATGTCATTAATATTTCTTTATCATTAACTTAATTAATTCATGAATTGTACATAAACAGATTGTTGTAATTGTAATAAATACAGCAATCATAACAGTTGTATATACGACAACATATACATTTTTCTGTACTGTTCAAAGAGTGGATACAATCTATTTTTAAATGCATCTGAAACATAGGCAAATATATATATATATTAGTAGGATATTTATTAAATCCAAAAGCAATAATAAAATATAATCCTGTTTTAATAACAATATCCATAATATCCATGAAATTCCATATCCATAATATCCATAAAGTTCTTAATTCCATTGACATGAACAGTCTATAGGCTCCTGGATCACATAGATAATTTCAGTGCCATTTCCTGAGCAGTAGAGTGGCACCGTTAGATTCTGCACTCTGTTTTCACGACAGCATTTACAGAATCTCAAATGGCTATCAATGTTGACATTAAAAATTGTGGCAGAGGGACATTTTCCTTCACAAGAAGCCACATCAATCTGTTAGGGACAAGAAAAGAAATAGTCTCATTAATCAGGTTTAATCATTCAAGCTCAGTTTTAAAAGTATATATAGAATCACGGAATCATAGAATAATTGAGTTGGAAGGGGCCTATAAAGCCATCGAGTCCAACCTCCTGCTCAATGCAGGAATCCAGATCAAAGCAGATCTGGTTGTCTGATTTTCTCCTGAATGCCTCTAGTGTTGGAAAGCTCACCACTAGACATGGGGACGAATAAAAAAATGAATCACAATATTAATGAAATATCGCTGATTCATGGGATATTCATCCCTTCGTATTCATCAGGTCCAGAGATCCCGACAAATACGGATGAATATTTACCCATTTTTATTTGTCCCTTTGTGCAGGCTAGCTGCAGGAACAGAAACAGGGTTTGCCTTCCTACAGTCAGCCTGCTTGTCAATGTCCTGATGATTGACGGGACAATGACAAACAGGCTGACTACAGGAAGGCAAACCCCGGGTTCCGTTTCCACAGTTAGCCTGCTTGTCAAAGTCCTGACAATCAGTTGATTGTGTTTTAGTGACAAATATTCGATTCATCACTAAAACTTGATGCTTTGTTTCCCTCCTCCGATCTTCTTTCAGTTCGTTGGCATCTTTCTTAAAGTGTAGTGTCCAGAACTGGATTCAGTACTTGAGATGAGGCCTAACTAGTGCAGAATAGAAGGGGACTAGTGCCTCACAGGATTCAGAGATTAAAGTTCTGTTAATGCAACCTAAAATAGCATCGGCCCTTTTTTGCAGCCATATCACACTGTAGGCTCATATTGAGCTTATGATCTATATTCAGCTCCCTCTCTGGGTGTTTTCAGGAATAAACTTAAAACCTGGCTATTTGGGCAGGCTTTCCCTCCTGCCATATCTTAATTTCTTATACTTTGCCAATTTGGACCTATATGTTTTTGGTTTTATTGTTTTTAAATTTGTAAACCACCCAGAGTAGACCTTTGGTCTAGATGGGTGGGATAGAAATCCAATATAAATAAATAAATAAATAAATAAATAAATAAATAAATAAATAAATAAATAAATAAATAAATCCAATATCCTTCTCACTCTTAGTATTACTAAGCTATCTTGTAACTGTATTTGTTTTTCCCCAGATGTAGAACTTTGCACTTATCCCTGTTAAATTTCACTCTGTTGTTTTCAGCCCAGTGCTCAAGCCTATCAAGATCTTTTTGAATTGTTTATTTATTTATTTATTTATTTATTTATTTATTTATTTATTTATTTATTTATTTATTTATTTACAGTATTTTTAGCCGCACCATTACCAGTGGCTTCTGGGTGGCGAATTTTCTTCCTGTCTTCCAAGGTATTAGCTATTCCACTCAATTTTGTGTCACCTGTAGATTTGATAAACATTCCCTGCAACTCCTTCACCCAAGTCATTAATAAAAATGTTGAACAGCATTGGAACCAAGATTGAGTCTTGTGATACCCCACTTCCAGTTTGAGAAGGAGCCGTTGACAAGCACTCTCTGAGTACGATTCTATAACCAACGGTGTATCCATCTGACAGTTGTTCTATCCAGTCCACACCTAGTTAGTTTGCCAATCAGAATATCATGAGGCACTTTGTCAAAGGCTTTGCCGAAGTCAAAATACAGTAGATTGTGTCTACAGCATTCACACCATCTACCAAAGGAGGTTAGCCAATCACAAAATGAGATCAGATTAGTATAGCAGGATTTGTCCTTGACAAATCCATGTTGGCTTCTCGTTATTACTGCATTGTTTTCAAGGTGCTTGCAGAGTGAATGCTTTATAATCTCCTCCAGAATTATGCCTGGGATTGATGTCAGGTTGACTGGTCTGTAGTTCCCTGGTCATCTCAGCTAGAAAAAGCAAACCCATTGTTTTGGTAAATGTCAATGATGTGTATAACCTTCTTTGGCTCCACAGAGCAACTTCCAATGGGGGAAAAACCTGAAGAGTAGGAAAGTAGGAAGATAGTTTCCTTCTGCTCTCAATGTGCCATGTCTTTGGGAATGAACAAACTGAAGCTCAGCTGCTCTTTGAAGCTTCCAGTGTCAACTATTTTATGTTTCCAAAGTATTTTATTTCTGCCGCAGCACTCTTAAGGGCAACATGGAAAACATCATAATATCTTATTTTTCCCTGTATGATACTTTTATCTAAAATATTTAGACTAAAAACTGAGGGTTGTTTTATCCATGGATGTAATGGGGGAAAGGGATCAAAGCACTGCAGGATTTCAGCCCTTTGATTGCTGCTTTCTCTGCCACTTCCTAAGCCCTGCAGGGCTTAGGAGGTAGTGGGGAAAGCAGCCATGAAAGGGTTGCAGGTTCAAAGGGCTGCAATCCTGTAGCCCTTTCATCACTGCTTTCCCCCTCCACTTCCTAAGATTGCTGCTTTCCCCCTCCACTTCCACAGCCCTTTGATCCTGCTTTTGCAGGACTCAGGAAGTGGAGGGGGAAAGCAGCGATCAAATTTTCTAATTTGGGGTTAGAAAAATGTCTTATATATTGGGTCGTCTTACACACAGAAAAATACGGTACCTAACAGCAGAACTGACCCACTCATTAACGAGAAAAAGGAAAATGGTCAACAGGAAGATTGCCAGGAATTTCATTTCCCCCTCCCCCCGTTCACCAGTAGGAGGATGCCACTATGTAGCCTTATTCATTCATTCATTCATTCATTCATTCATTCATTCATTCATTCATTCAATTTGTATCCCACTCCCATTAGTGTCCACCTCTACCGGGTGAGTTACAACTCGTAAAATAGAAAACAAAAAGAAAAATAGAAATATTAAAACCAATAGTGATAACCCTTAAAAAAGGCACAGACTAATCTCAGAGCAGATGAAAGAAAAGAAGGGAGGGAACAAGAGGAGGGGAGAGAAAAAAGGAGGGGAAGGTGGTCAGCTAGGGTTGGTGTGTAAAGCCTCCCTGAAAAGCAATGTTTTTAATTGCTTCCTAAAAGTTCACAGGAGAGGCCTAGGCAGAACTCCTCTGGAAGCTGGTTCCATAAAGTTGGAGCCACTACAAATAAGACCCTACTTATTGTAGAGGATTTATGGGCCACCCAGAGGAGCCTCAACTGGAATTATCTTAGATGACATTAAGGAGAGATGCTCTGACAGGTAACATGGGCCCAAACCATGGAAGGCTTTATATGTGAGTGTCAAAACCTTGAACCTTATCCAGGATGCCACGGGCAACCAGTGGAGATGAGCCAGAACTGTAAATTTGATGTGGTCAAATGTACTTGCACCAACCACCAGTCTGGCTGCCGCATTCTGGACCCACTGAAGTCTCCAGATCAGGTTGAAGGAGAACCCCATATAGAGGGCACTGCAGTAGTCAATCAGGGAGATGATCAGAGCCTGCACCAAAGTCCTTTGAGAGTCCTCATCTAGGTAGGGGCAGAGTTGGGCGATTAGCCTAATTTGGTTAAAGGCTGATCTGGACATGGCTGCAACCAGGGACTCCCAAGAAAAAGCCTGGTCCATAAGAACACCCAGATTATGCACTTGATCCCTAAACAGAAGGGGAGTACCATCCAGCCAAGGGACAATTCCCCCCTAACCTATCAGAGGTCCCCCCCCCGGGAACAAAATCTCTATTTTGTCCAGGTTCAGTTTGAGCCCTGTTAGTCTTGGTCCATTCCAGTACTGCAACCAGGAAACTGTCCAGCATCTGGACAGCATCCACTGCAGAGGTGGTAACGGAGAGATAGAGTCGCATGTCATCAGCATTATTTGCCGTGATTTGGTGGCAGTGGCACCTATCAGTCCCATTTTACACCAAGCTATTTTACACAAAAGTGAGAGAGATCGTATTATAACTCTTTTAGAGGGGTTTAATTATGTGTAGTATCTATGGTGTGCCCTCCGTGAAAGACCATAGATCTCTTTAACATCAAAAACATGACCACTGTGAAAGACCACTCTGCTTGAAAATAATATTTCCAAGATATATTCACATAATGCATTGCTACTCTTTATTAGGAATAGGAAGGTATTTAGTGATACATGTCCATGTTTTTCTCTACCCTCAGCAAATACACTGGATGTGATTTATGTGGAGGCAGGTGTTGTTCTGAACAGCTCAGCCCTTCTGTCATGTTAAAGTAGAGGCAGTTAATTTGTAAACAAATAGATGAGTAGAACAATGTTGTTACAGTAAGAGATCTTCCAGATATCAGAGGAACAGATGAGCTTATGCACGGTGGTTGGGTGGATATTTATTTAGCCTATTGACTATGAGCATCTTTAAATGGTTTGCATGTTTTAGAATCACATAATAGAACGTGCAAAAAGAAAAAGCCACCTGTACTTACCGGACTTCTACTTATGCAGTCATTTTTCCTTACAGTTGTTCTCATCATCACTTTCTGGCAAATCCTATCATCCTTTTTGCCTGATGAAATGTAAAATATTCTCAATTGATGTGCATTCATACATATAAGTTGTTAAAGTATGATGGTAATGTTGAAAATGACATCCATTAGGTCATGATCTAAGCAGCCCTTTATGTGTGTATTTTTGAACATGCCTCAAGGTGTCTCGTTGTCTTCCCACCCCCACCCCATATCTTTGGGCCTAGGCACAAACCTAGTCTGATTAAACCTGGAGAACCTGTCAGATGACACAGGGTCTTTAGAAATCCTATTGAATCTGCAGAGCTGACCTCATGGCTCTTTGGGTCATGGCTTTACTTTACTCACTAAGACAATTCGAAATTATTTCAATTTATTCAGTAAATTCTTAAAAGCTAATTTATAATGCAATAACATTCCCAAAAGTATTTATTCTTGATGCAGAAGAAAATTCTATACTTTGTACTTGCTAGAAGTAGCATTTTAATCATCCATAAAAGTCTTATTTTTGCTGAATATATAAAGATAACATTCAAAAGTAATTTGGTATATAACACTTAAGCAGAATTTTCAGAATGAGTCCAGATTATTACAATAATCTATAAGGAAAGCAGATGGTAATTCAGTCCTTCCTACTGATATAAGCAAATGCTGGGCAAAATCCTAATGCATGACCTTGCACTAGCAGATTGGGGTTTTGAAAATAAGTAACGTAAATTAATTTAAAAGTCATACATTACCACCAGATTGCCACCGTTAGGATTGGGACTGCCAACAACAGTTTTTGATGGTTGAAAGCCCCGCCCCGCCCCACCCTGTTTCAAGGTTCCCAAAGCCCTAGGAAGTCTCAGAAACTGAAACAGCAGGGCAGGGATAGAAAGCTTTTCATCGTGCCAAAAGGATGTTGCCCTTGAGATGTGCAAATTTCACAGTGGACTAGTACTTCATGGGATTTGGAAGACTACCCTTCTGTTAATGCTGCCTGAAATAGCATCTTCCCTTTTTTTCAGCCACATTTTACTGTTAGTTCATTTTCAGCTTCAGCTTGTGGTCTATAATATTTCCGAAATCCTTCACATAGGTAGTATTACTGAGTGATGTAGTCCCCAACTTTAAACTGAGATGGCTCAGACAGATGTTTTTACAGACATTGGACACAGACCATATGTAATGTGGAGGGCATGATGCAAAGGCTTTTCTCCTGTTCCCCAACTGCAAGGAAAACCCATATTCTGAGCCTCGGCTTGGTCTTATGTATGAAGAATAGCTAAAATGTTGGTAATCAGGCACAGAGACATGATGCATTCTGTTACAGGTAGCCTTTTTTATTCCAAAGACCTTATTATCAAGGAAATTAAATGCACAAAAAGTACATGGACAAACTACAGTATTCAAGAATTTCCTGTTCTGCTCAACTTGATCGTAACACCCTGGATATAGTATAATGTACTTCTCTGCCCAGAAAAGGCTTGGAATATTTATCAGGATATTGAGAATACTCCTTTTAAAGCTATGAATTATTTGTTTGGTCACACACAAATTTAAAAAAAAAAATTTCCAAAAGGTGAATGGTAAGCTGCTTGACCCTTTGCTTACAGGAATTTTCTGGTCTTCTGAGATCTCCAGTATACAGTAATATATAATTGGAAGGAAACAAAGATAAAGGATATTGTAGCCCTGATGACCTGACATACCCATTTAACTAGAAATTATTGATAATAGAAAGGACACATAAAAGTTAATAAACCTACGGATCACAAGAGTTTTTAAAAAAATTATGTTCCATGTGCATATAACCGATTTCACATTTCTTGTAGGGATAACTAAGCATAGCAGTTCTGCTATCTTAAGCACTCTTCTTCCAAAAATTATATCCATAGGGGGACAGAAATGTTTACAAAATCCAAACAAAATACTTCAGTGCGAGTAGATCTACAGTGATTGCCATGGGAGAATTTGGGAGTATCTCACAAAGAATCAAACACACAGTGTTTTATAAAAACTATTACATATCAGTTACTGGTAGCTAGTAAAGCCAAATGACCAAAATGGATGCTGGTATAAATTGTAAATAAAAGGTGAGCCCCATTATTTTCTTACTGTGCTAACACCATAAAAGGTCCCAAACTACCAAGGATCATTACAGACACTAACCCAGTGGATGGATGTTACCCGCTCTGTACCCATTTTAGATGCAGGATCTGGCAAAGTGGCATATGTCTTTCATATAGTAACTGATGAAGTTTACTGGACTGAGGCATTTATGCTTTAAAACCAGGGCATGTAAAGTCACAACATGGGAAAAGTGTCTGTTCTTAAAATGAACATGGAAATGTTGAGGATATAGACACATGCAAGTCATTTATATTAAATTATTATAAAATCCCAGTCCCACTGACCTAAATAGGTGGTTTATTGAGCTAGTTCTCCATTTAAACCTATAATTAAATGATAATTGCTGTCTGTCCAGTCCATGCCCACTGTGTACCTGGTGTTCTCACTAAGCAAGGACATCTCTGTCCCCTCATTATTGATAGCTTTAGCCCAACTTCCTAATGTGAACAGAACAGAATTCATGGCTCCAATTTCTTTCTCATGTTTGGGAACTCCACAGCATTTCACAGTTTTCATATCAGGGTTAAGATTCTCATAGTTTTTTTAATGGAATACATACATCTATCAGGCCTGCTTCACATGCATTTTCATGTAGCAAAGTAAAGTGCAACCCATGCAACGATGCAAGGCTGTCAGAGGGCTCCATAAATGTGAATAGCAACACAGGAAGAGAAAGAGAGCAAAGCAGCCCAATCTCCAACATTAGAAGAGCTTCTGTTGCTTTTTGTATGTCAAGGGCGACTTTTTAAATAAGAAAGTTTATTCTGTGTATGGAGGCCCTCCCCATGCTACACAATACTATTTTCACAAATAGTATTCTGGCCTCTTCAAAGCAATTCTCTATGTGGGGAGTGTGATGGAAATTATTGCTGGCAATGGAGGCTAGTATACTCTCTCTTGTTATATGACTTTATCAGCTCTTAAAGATTACCTGAATAGGGCTACACACTGGAGTGGAAAATGAACGAGGAAAAATGCCTGTGTTTCCTCCACAGCTGTCCACTGCTTTCATCATCTCAGACCCACCAGTAAGTCACTCCCTGCCACCCACCACTTAGTTCCTGATTGCCATGGCACCACACCAAGCAACACTATGAAGTGGTTCTTTGAATGGGAAAAAAAGGTAAATAATAAATTTTTTAAAAGTAAGTCAGGTGAGGAATTTGGGGCCCTCCAGATGTTGTCAGGCAGCAATTCCCAACAGCCTCTTTCATCAAACACAACGTGAAAGAATAAGGGACCTGCACTCAAACATTTAGAGGGCCACTAGCCTAAATGATGGATAGTAAACTCTAGTTGTTATCTTAAAAACCATTATATATGACCTTAATTTCAAATAGTAACTCTGAAAACTCTCAATGTGCTCCATTGACACAGGCTGAAGCTGTGTTGTACAGTTACCCAAAAGGCATAACTTAGTGGTGAACTGCCATAAGGTAAGGAAGGTTCATAGACATTATCTGTTGCATATCACAATATTGGGCAGTATATAAGTTAAATAAATACATAATATACAGCAATTCAGCACTGAGTGTTACACTTTTTATGTATCTGAACAAGACAGTTTCAGCCAGTGAATCACAACTGCATATGGACAGTTCCATAAAGAATATTGACATTGCAAAAGATTTTTAAAGAAAGAAAATACATTAAAATAATAATACCTGGTTCACAATTAATACTATCAGTAGAGACTACAGGGGTAATGGCAACGGGTAATACACCCCGTCCAGAACCTGGCAGAATTATTGGGAACATAAGTTTGTTGTAATATAAAAACATTTTACATAAACAACAATGCATTAATTCTTACACTGCCAACTGCAATTGCTCTTTTCGTAAAATAGAAAAAGTCTTCCTATTTTTCTAAATTATTGATAACCCTATGCTTTAA
Source organism: Pogona vitticeps (assembly GCF_051106095.1). NCBI lineage: Eukaryota > Metazoa > Chordata > Lepidosauria > Squamata > Agamidae > Pogona > Pogona vitticeps. Next base: position 150,098,923 of record NC_135787.1, on the reverse strand, counting down.
AACTTGTGTGGATAAAATGTTTATAAGAGGCAAAAATCTATGGCCATTTTATGGCTATGGCAAGGTAAGAATTAAATATATGAACTCACTTAGCATGCACTTAATCATTTTTTCTTTTAAAATAAAGATTATTGGTTCCCATTAAAACCCAAGGAGCTGCAAGCTGTATTTTGTAAAGGACTTATAAACTGCTTTATGATAAAAAGCACATGCTTTTAGTTTATTTTAAAAAAATAACATTCTCCATTAGCATGTAAAATAGCATTTCATTATGTTATATACTTTTTTCTCAGAAGCCATCTCAACAAACAGTTCTGAAGTATAACAATGCTGTTCCTAAAATTACATAATATTGTTAAAAATATGGTAATACTATACTTTTAGAGAATGTCTGTGTAATATAAAAAAGTAAATAACTTACTATTGAACAGAGAAGGACAAAGATGAGCCTGTAGTGGACAGTATTCAGCTTTATATATCTATCAAGAGAAATAATTTTCCCTAATATTTTTCTTCTTGATTAGGACTTGAAATAATAACCTCTTTTGCCAAACCATCTCTGGGTCTTGCCTGTAATATATTCAAGTGCATGCCTTCCAGCAGTATTAGGTTTTGAAACAAATTTAAGGGGACAATTATATAATATATATAATTTGTGTGTCTGTTTATTATATATGTACCCATGAGCAAAAATGACTCAAGGGAAAACTCAGTTGGAAAATGGGAAGAGGTGATTTTCACAGACTTCTCCTCTCCCCTGGAGCCCTCTGTGTCCCTCTCCCTGAAAGTTGCTCTTGAGGAACACCATGAAAGATGGCACTAGGAGAAGGAGAAACTATTGGTTAGGAAATCTCCCTTACACATACCAACATCTGCTCGATCTTGGTCAGCCCGTTCTGTGAACAGTATCCCAATCCTGGGATCACATTGTGCCACATGTGCCTCTAATATTGCTATTGACATCACAACATGAAAATATATTGATTTTTCATTGATGTTATGGTCTAACCAACTGGTGGGATTTTTCCGCCAGCAACCAATCTTTTTTTACAAATGTAAAATTGCCTCAAAATGTAAAAATATCTATATTCCGTATGCCAATTGAATCAAATAGACTGACTTTGAACATGTCTCGTCTGTTCACATAGAGGACGGATCCAGAGAGCAGAGTCATTTTTTTCTCCATTACTGGAGTCCCTTCTGCACCACCAAAAGCAACAGCTTTGCGTAGAAACTCTGGAATGGCACAGGATGTGACAGAAAGAGGCATGGCCTGTATGTGCAGGACCCAGTGACTTTTCTTAGAACGAGCAAGAAGTGTTTTCCAATGTCATAAGGTGTTTCTAAATCACAAAGGGGAAAGAAGACAAAGTCTGGTACTTCCCAACAGATTTTGAAATAGAGATAGTGGTTCCAGGAAAGTGGTTCTCATCCTTTAGCTCCTCTGATATTTTGAATGTCAGTTCCCAGGAGCCGGGATCATTGGCTGGCTGGAGCTTCTAAGAGCTGACATCCAAAAACATATGGAGGACCACTGTTGTAAGATATAATCAAATAAATATCCTGTTTGGCTGCTTTTCAGTCTGCCACAGTGAGCTAGTGGAGTGGATTTTTTTCTGAAATGAGAACTACCAGTCTGTGCATCAGTTTATTTCCTGGGTTGTTGCCTTACAACTCTATTTAAATTCCCCATTTTGGGGTTTTCTGCATCCAGTCCAAATATTTTATTGATTTTCAATTATTTTTACAAAAATATCCAGGTTTCTCATGTGAAAAGTCATCCTGTGAATGACCAAGATCCACTGACTAATATGATTTTGAAGATTTTAGGCTTCATGTTTTCCTTTGCTACCTCTGAGAGCCTTAATTCATGATGTTGATAATGCCTTAAACCCAGGCAGGATGCTTTAGAGTAAAATAATTAATATATGCCATATAAAATATTTAAATTAATATAAGTTCATATTTGTACATTGAAATTTGATATGTACTTTCTTAAAATGCAGTTGTTGTTTTTATATAAATGATAGCCTTCATGGTGTAGTGGTGAATGTGATGGATTAGGACAAAAGAATCCAGGATTCATGTCCCCCATCCCCCCAGTTTGCCATGAAACTCAATGGGCAATAATAGCCAGTCGTACTCTCTCACCCTGACCTACTTCACAGGGTTGTCATGACAACAAAATGGGGCCACAGGAGGAAAGCTATATTTATATGCCATCTTGAGCTCACTGGTAGAATGCTGAGATACAAATAGGACCAATACGTAAATAAAATGAACTGCAAAATAATTTGCTAACTGAAATATCTTCTCATATTTCAACAAAGAGGAAAAACATCTATTCCTATAGAACATATGTCACAAGAGACTATAGCTGCCATCACACTAATTACTTTGAGTATATGCCCCATATCAGAATTCTATACTTTAGACTTTTCCTGCGAACATATTCAAATATATGTTGTTCTAGAATCTGGCACAATCTTTGTAATATATTACATATTTGTATTTCTTTCTTTTTAAAAAAAATCACTTTTGATTTACACTCATGCTATTTTTGAAGAGATATGGTTATACTCCAGAAGGAAAGGGTTAAAAATAATCAAAGATCACCATGTGAGCAGCCATATAAAGCAAGGCTTATAAATGACATTTGTTAAGAACTACACACATTTTACATGATTTGAGAGGCAGCATGCTTTTTCCCCCATATATCCCATTAGAGGAGTTAAGAACACACATAGCTATCAATACCAAAGCCAGACTAGCACATTATTAGCACTGAATGCAGCTTTTTTTTCACTTACAGGTCTTGCAGCAGCCATCATTATATGTCTGGACAGTGCCTCCATTCTAGGAAAATTAAAAAGGAATATTTCAAAAAAAGACTGCGCCCCCAAACTGTGTTGAAATATCTGACTGATGTATGTAAACGAAAAGAAGTGGCCAAATCCATAGCCAGTTCATGTATTTACTTGTTTATTTTAACTGTAATGACAATTTACTTTCAACCTGCAACTTACAACAGTTATTAAGGTACAAGGAAGTGTTTGTCATGAAAATATTAGGAAAAGCTTATTTACTGTGGCATAAGCTGCAACATCAGCCTTACATTACAGTTCATTGCAAGTGGCCACCACATCTGATGGAACTTTAAAAATTACTTTTTAAACATTGTTAAAGCAGTAGCATCATCATACTGTCTACTCAGGGCCAGTCAGGAAGAGGCCCTGAACAACATGTCTGTTACTTCTCTGCTCCTAACCCCACGAGAAGCTTACCAGGATACAGTGTGGTATGAGTTGCAACAGTGGAGGAAGACAGAGCCTCAATACATCCTCAGGCTGGTGTAGAAAAGGGAAGTGCAAGGGGAGGTAGCTACAGGAGCATCCATTGCCAGCTTTATTCCTAGGGTGCCCAGACCCTGTTTTAGTATACAATTTGTGGCACGGGGCACTGGGAATAATGGCAGAATAGTGGTGGCTACAGGTAAATGGCCTCTCAGGGCTGGATCCTAAAAATAAGTTTCTATTGAATTTTCAGAAAAAAAATAAAAGATTCCACTGCTACTTGTGGTGGGTCTTCTAAGCCCTTGTAGCCTATAGTATTTGCATGCCATGCTGTGTGCTGACCCCTGGCCATGCATCTAGCAAACTACTTTTGAGCCTTCCCAAATACGATAGCCATCTAGTGGCTGGAGGTGATATCACAGAGTGTTGGTGGTCTTGCACAAGGGTTTCCCCTCCATCCCTTGTCGAGCGTTCGTCAGCATTAACCCCCCTGAACAAACAGCCCTGTGTTGATTTTTCATTCAACTTTTTTTTTGAGTTAGTTAAATGAGTCTTGTTGCCATCAGCACCCATGCAGTCATACCAGTTCACACCGGAAGCCATGACATACAAGGCCTAGAAGGCACTCTGCTAGATAGCTCAGTGGGTTAGGTATCTGGCTCCCTGAGGCTGGAAGTTCGATTCCCTACTGTGGCTCCTTGACAAGGGCTGGACTCGATGACCCATAGGGCTCATTCCTTCAAATATGCAGTTCTAAGATGATGATGATGAAAACATGAAAAACAATGAAACATGACTGCATACATTTACACTATGTAGCACACTCTAATAGATACCAAATTCACAGAAACAAATTTAATGTTTAATTTCTCATCTGCATTAGCTACAATTAAAATACAAACCTTCATGCACTCAGTCTCATTAAAAGGTGGGCAAATGACACTGGAGCCAAGTACTATTGCACCTACAGGAGTCTTTACACATTCATATTTTGTGCAATTTGAGTCCCAGGTGCTTCCTTCCTAAAAAAAAATAGGGGGGGGGGGTTTACAAAAACAATGCATTTTGTTTACAATAAGCCTGGATTTTCCAGTTTTCTGGATTATTGCTTAATGTGAATGTGGCCAACTTTAGAGATGGCTTATAAAAGATGTTAAACAAATTAATATTCCCAACCAGCAGCTAGCCCCAGTACAAAGAAACACATGGAGAAGGAAGACGATTGGCTTGAGCATTTTAATCCTCCTGGCTTTGCTGTCCCTTCTGTGATCCTCGCACTCAACCCAGAAGCACATACAGGTGGCAACTCTGAGCATCTGCTGCAATTTTCTAAGAATCAGCCATACTAGTCTGTGCAACCACATCCATAAAAAAAAAAAAAAACAGAAACCGAGAACATTGTGGCATTTCAAGACTATTATATTTCAGTGCCAGCTTCTTTTTATGGATATGTCCCTTTCTTCTTCAGAAGAAGAAGAAGATCACATTTGTTTGTTTGTATGTTTGTTTGTTCAACTTGTATGCAGCCCACGTTCTGCAAGAGTCTCTTGAAATATTGCAGTTAGTCTTGAAGGTGTCGCAATGTGGTTTTTTAAAAAAATTATTTTTGTATTTTTATCTGGATCTGATAGTGTGATAGCTTATGATAATTCCTTTTCATATAAAGATACATTGAACATACAAGCTGATTTCTGTCCAAAGGTAGTTTGAACTCTGATGACAAATACAAGAAGTAGCTTAAAGGAATTTAAGGATTTTATTAAGAAATGTGTAATCAGAATTCTGATGCTTTATTTTCTGCAGGTTTTTAAAAAGAGGGACTTACTTCGTAAATGCCAAGGGTCCCATTGCCATTGTCAAAGGCACATGAAACATTTCTGCAAGAACCACAACAAGACTCTTGAGTTGAAGAAGGGATGTATACTTGATGCTGTTTAAAAGAAAGATATCAAATGTTTTAAAATATCTCCAAACTGACAACTTCATTTTCAAATATATACTGTTGGTTACAATCAGGTGCTAAATGTGCCATTTGCAGCCGGGATGCTTTTTAATGCAGTTTCCTATGAAAATATTTTGACAATTCTTCCCAAACTTTTTCCTTTAGGAAGCCTATTGCCATCAGCCCCTGCAACAGCTAAGGGGAAGAGCTTGTTCATGTGGGTTATCTACTCTCCTGCCTGGTCCAGAGGTATTACTGTAATGAACTCTTGCAGGGATCTCTACTTCACCTCCAGTTTAGCTGTGCAGAGGAATTCAGATATATTTAACTCCATTTCGACGTCTCATTTAAACGTGACCTTGACTAAGATCAGTGAAGCAAGCTAACTTCAAGCCATGGTTAGTGAAGCTGGCTTGTTTTCATTAAGCAGAGATTAAGACTGACTGAAGTTTAGGAGTCATTACACAATGAATTGTGGTTAATTGGAAATTGAACCAGAAGTTGCCAATTTCCTCATGGTTGCTAGAGAGAAGAAACAGTACACAAACTGCAAGGAGAGACTAAGCTCATTCTCTTAATTTAGCATTGCATCCAAATGCAGCCACTGATCATACCTTCTTATCCAAAGGACGGATTGCCCTGGCATCTTACCTTGGCTGAATGAAATGAGGAAAGCGAGAGAGAAGCAGATAGAGTGAGGAAGGAAGGAAGGATTGAGAGAGAGAGATTTTCTACTAGTAAGCCAAGGAGTATTGACACGGTACGCCTCAATGACAAGTTAAAAAAAGATAACTTGAAGCTAAATGTAATCTCACCATACAAAGGCAAGAGGCTGCCATGTGTCATCTATGTAAGTGTATTATCCAATTCATACCTAGCACTATTACTAGTAACAGCCCTTCAGGATTTCAGACAGAAATCCTGAATTGGAAACAAACGTTTCCCTCCTTTGATAGAAGGTACTCCATTTCCATTATTTCAAAGCCCCTCAAGAAATATGTATCTGGACAAAAACCTGAAATACATCCCTATAAGTTTAATGGGTTTAAAGGACAGCTCCATTATATTCACAAGTAACTAAATTTTAGCAATACTGCACTTACAATTTCACATTTTTGGGAACAGTTAACTATTGTCACATCCATTGCATGAAATCCAGTGCTGGGGTCTTTCTCTTCTGAACACTTT